>NC_042296.1:10880449-11180449 GCF_901000725.2 Takifugu rubripes | reverse complement strand
TCAATATAATGTAGTTAAAGCAACATCGTGTTTTACTTATGGAAAGATTCAGTCAATGATGACTGCTGGGATGATCAATTAATCAACTAATTCTGGCGTCAACAGCGTGATTCTTTTTAATTCGAGCGAGAGCAACGACGGCATCATTTACAGTCCCAGTTCAGGTTCAAGCGGCTGTTCTGGTTCGGTAGAGTCCAAGATGAGGACACTTTCAAGGACGCGTCCTCAGCGGTTTGCTTCAGTCTTCTTCTGCGCCTTTCCTACCGGCTCAACAATGACAACAATCCCCCACGCAGCCAAGCCTAGGGGACAAAACAGAACGATACTTTTATGCAGCAAAGCCACTGAGGTGCATTTATAATTTAGAATCTGGACACTTACTTGCGGCAAAGGTGATCTGCGCCACCGTCCCCATCGAAGTGGGTCCGCCCCGTCGCAACACTTTCCTGGCCGCCTGGAACACATAAGCTCCAGCCAGGATCAGACCTCCACCGGAGATGATCCGACAGCTCCAGCAGCTTTTAAACGTCTGTCCAGCTTTGGACACCGGAGCATCGTGTTCTCCCGTCGGTGCCTCCGGTGCTGTTGACATTGGTGCACGCTGGATGCTAATGTGAAAAACGACTAGAAACGTTGAAACAAAACAAAAAAATGTACAAACAGTCTGCTTCTATTAGTCGTTTTCATGTAGTTTAACGATGCGGGGTTGGACAAGCATATAAATAATACATTTAAAGCCTCATTTCAATGGCTAGAGAACTTCCTAGCTTCGGGTCATGCTCGTTAGGAGATAGTTCACATAGTGCTTCCGGTTTAACGCGGATGTTATTGTCCTGAGCAAACCTTTCAAAATAAAAGTCGTGGTTGTTGCTTCACTGGTATTTCTGACATCCCTGACGTTGTGATGTTTTCCTTCGGCACCGTTTTTACGTTTGCGTTGTTGTTAATTCCTCTGACAGAGGCCGTCGATTCCTCGTACGTGGCTGCTGTATACGAGCATAATTTAATTCTGAACCCGGACCCCCGAGTCCCACTGTCCCGCCTGGAAGCCCTGCAACACCTGCAGAAAAACCTGGATATCTTCGAGGTCCAGGCCGCCCGGGCCGCCCAGCAGGTACTGACCCGTGTTCTGTCATAGTTAGCAAACTTGTCTATTTCGCTACCTCGAGTTTTGCTATCTATTTCTGCCGCTATGTCAAATTTTGCTACCCCTGTGTATGCCTAGTTGTGTAATAATAACTAAAAGGTACGGTTGTCTTCTACATTCTAATCATTATTAAAGCCAGGGCATATTTTAATAGCCTCCCATCTGCTGCCAGGATTCATTGGATTCATTGACAGACCAACAAACACGTTCCACTGATGGACTTTGAGCCGTGTCACATGTTTTCTCCATCGCATTGTCTTCATTTATTTACCTGTTAAAGATTACCTAAAAAGTCCATTCTCAGTAACATTTTACAGGGATATTTCATTCATCTTTATGCATTTCCTGTATATATTTGCGATTTTTTTTTTAAAAATTAAAATTGTGCAAAAGTCTTCAAATCAACTTGGGTCATTCCTCCTCAGGGAGCCCAAATCATTGTGTTTCCCGAAGATGGTCTTCACGGTTTTAACTTCAGCCGTACCTCGATCAGCGCTTACCTGGAGACTGTTCCTGATCCGGAGCAGGAGAGCTGGAACCCCTGCCTGGAGCCCCTCAGACATAACAACACTGAGGTGGGTGTTTGAAACTCTTGTGACTTTGTCTGTGACTCAGATTCAAATGTGTCCGGCTCAGGTTCTCCAGCAGTTGAGCTGCATGGCCCGCCGGAACAATCTCTACCTGGTGGCCAACATGGCAGACCTACAGCCCTGTTCCGTGAGTGCTGCCCCCTCTTCCTGCCCCCCTGACGGACGCTGGCAATTTAACACCAACGTGGTTTTCAGGTATTGGCAGAACTCTTTAATTGACGCCTGGTAGATGCAGCCAACACACGTTGTTTCTTTTCCCTTCCTCCATCCAGGTCAGATGGTCTGCTGGTGGCACGGTACCACAAGTACAACCTTTACTTTGAGGCGGCCTTTGACGCTCCGCCAGAACCTGAGATTGTAACATTCGATACGCCTTTTGCCGGCAAGTTTGGCCTCATCACCTGCTTTGACATTCTTTTTCAGGAGCCTACGGTTATATTGGTGGAGAAGGTAGGGACACTTAAGCCTTTCTCTTCCTATCATTTAGTCCAGGGTGCCCAAATCAAGGCCTTGAAGGCCGTAGCTCAGCCAGGTTTTCCGTCCTACCAGGAAGAAAACGCTTCCTCCGAGAAAAGTGGGGTCCCAGGAGAAGCCGTTGTCTACCTGGCAGGACAGAAATCTGAGCCGAACCGCGGCCTTTGAGGAACTGAATCTGGGCGCCCCAGATTTAGTGTCTTTTCCCAGCATTCACCTCTCCCATGGCTGCTCTCAGGGTGTGCGTCAGATCATCTTCCCCGCCGCCTGGATGAACCAGCTCCCCCTGCTGGACATAATCCAGTTCCAGAGAGCGTTCAGCCTCGGCGCCAATGTCACGCTACTCGCGGCCAACATTCGCAATGACCAGCTGATCATGACAGGAAGTGGAATCTACACCCCTTTTTCCGCTACCTATCACCACGCCCAGAGAGGAGACCCAGAGGAGGGCAGGCTGCTGGTGGCCAGGGTGCCCGTCTTGGACCCCGAGTGGCTCGGGCACAACGCGGCGTCCGGCGAGGCTGCAGCTGTGGACGAAAGCTCTGGATATTGTTACAGCGAGACCTGTCTCGACTCTCCCGCCTCCACCGCCCCCGTCTTCGTTTCCTCCATGATGTACGACCCTTTCACCTTTGCCCTCCTGAACGCCACAGACGGCGAGATGAGGGTGTGCAACGGCACCTTCTGCTGTTACCTCCAGTATCGGTGGGTGACGGAAACCGGCCGTACGGAGCTGTACGCGCTGGGAGCGTTTGATGGCACGCACACGGTGAACGGGCGCTACGCCGTGCAGGTACCGACGACCACGATCGCCTCGCAACCGTTTCCCCACTCTTGTGACGCTCGTATCCGTTGCAGGTGTGCGCCCTGGTCCGCTGTGCCGGGTCAGACGCCTCCTCCTGTGGACAGGAAGTGGACGAGGCCGAGTCCAAGCTAGACTTTATGTTGGAGGGAAAATTCGCGAGCAGGCACGTGTATCCATCGGTGCTGTCGAGCGGGATGGTCCTGGAGCAGCCGGAGCGCGTGGAAGCGGCGGCGGACGGCAGAGTCAGCCTGAAACACTCAAACGTGATGGGCGGGCTGGTCACCGCCTGTCTGTACGGACGGATGCATCACCTGGACACCGCGTGAACAGGAAACCACCAAAGCCGATTTAATCTGATGAGTGGGAGGTTTGAGGGGTAGCTGATGGCTGATGTTTATTACTGCAATAAAAAGAAAACATGAATGTTCTGAGCTGAACACCAGTACACACACACACACACACACCCAGTACGAGTCAAGGCAGCGTTTACTCTCCTTCAACGTAAACTTAAATAAATGTAGCGGGGTGTGATATTGGTCACCAGACTTTCGAGCAAAAAAAAAAAAAGAGAATACACAACAAGTCCAAGTCCTGTACTTCTACTGCAGGTTTAGTTTTTACACATTTGACTTGTGTTACGTACGTGCAGCAATAATTTAAAAAAAGGAATCGTTTTATTCATTCATTCATTGTTTTTTTTTTTAAACATTGCACCACCATCTTAATATTAATTGCTCTTAAAAAGGCTTTGTTCATTTTTAAATCCATGGAATATTAACACACAGAATATCACACACACACAGCCATGTTTGAATGTCTCCAGTACAGAACATGAGCAGCTGTAGACCTACAACCCCCCCCCCCTCAAAACTGGTCCAAGCCTGATGAGTCAGGACAATCTGAATAAAAAAAACAAATGACTGATCAGGAAGTCAACATCCTGGTCCCGGAAGAGTGTTCCTCTCTTTGTGGTAAACAAAAACAAGTCCTCGGATGGGGAAAAAATGTAGACATCAGATCCAACAAACAGGAGGAAAAAGAGGCTGAAAAAAGAGGGTCACTGTTTGAAATGTGTGTACGTACTCTTTTCACCTTTTTTGTTCCAGTCTCTTGTCAGTTTTCTATTAAGGCTCCTGAGTAGCTGAAGGTCTGAAAATATTTATTGATCACAGAAGAGGCCTCAGTAAGTCTCCGAGTCCGAGTCGTTCAGTTCCTCGTCCGCAGAGACGGAGGACAGCGGGCGCTCCGCCCTGCAGTAGGACGCGTGGTTGGGCCTGAGCGGAGGCAGCGCGTCGAACCCCACGCCTTTAGAGATGTGGTTGTTGGTGGGGTGGTGGTTGATGACCGTCTGCGTGATGGAAATGGCCGGCAGCGCTGCTATGGTGACCATCGGCGAGGTTGGCATCATGGAGTTGAGGATGAGCGCCAAGCAGTCGGCCACGTCGCGGTTGGGCGTGCAGGACAGCGCGGGTGTGTAACCTGCGGGGCAGAGGGAGGCGGTGAAACAGCTGGCGGGCGACAAGCCCGCGGCGTTCTCGGACAAGCCCGCGGCGTTCTCGGACAAGCCCGCGGCGTTCTCGTTCTCACCGTTCTCGTCCACCGCCAGCACGCTGGCTTCTTTCCCCAACAGCTCCTGGACCACCACGGTCAGACCCCTCCGGGCCGCCACGTGCAGGGGCCTGCAGAGAGGGAGGGACTCAGACAAAACACTCACACACACACGCTCATTCCTGCACTATGGGGAGACGAGGGGGGGGGGGGGGGTCCTCACGTCTGCAGAGCAGCATTAGTGCAGTTGATGAGGTTCCTGTCGCCGATCTTCTCCAGAATCAACAAGGCACACGTCTCATGACCCTGAGAGCAGCAGAGTGACGGACGGACAGTGAATGATGCACGTCTATATCGAAGGTTCGGGGGGGGGGGCAACGCCTGGTTACCTTGCTGCAGGCTAAATGGAGTGCTGTGTTTCTGTGTGCGTCCTGTAGCGTCAGGTCCACTTTAGCGCTGTTCACCAGCACCTCTGCAACGCATCACAAACACTGCAGGTTGGAAAATAATCTGCAGTTCACATGGAAAACGTGCACACCTGCTCATATGCTGGTAATATAGAGCCATTTATCTGGTAATATGCTCATATGCTGGTAATATAGAGCCATTTATCTGGTAATATGCTCATATGCTGGTAATATAGAGCCATTTATCTGGCTGCCAGCATAAGAACATCAGTCCCGATGAAGCGGCTGGAGGAGCAGGTAACAAACGGACCAGCACTGCTGCTTCGGCGGCTACGTCTGCACGAGCGAGCGAACTGACCGACAGTATTGGTCTGCCCATTCAGAGCGGCCATCATCAGCGGCGTCCTGCACAGGCGCGTGTCCGCTACGTTGGCTTGAGCTCCGTGGCTCAGCAGCAGGGAGACGCACTCCACGTGGTCGGAAAAGGCCGCAGCGTGAAGGGGGGTCCTGCAACGAAGCCATAAATGATCTGATGCCAGGACGGCCTGAAGGCCGGAGCAGTGACGAGAGTTTCTCCCACCTGCCCTTGGAGTCAGAGGTATTGATAATGTTGGTCCCCATGGACTCGATTAACATTTCAGCCACTCCCTCGTTATCATTTATACTGAAACAAACAACAGAGTGTTAGAGCAGAGCCACGTCCAGACCTGCATCTCTCACTAGAACCCCCCCCCCACCGAACTTACACAGCACAGTGCAGAGGGCTGAAAGAGTTGCCCTTAATCTGCTTGAAGACTTCCTGATCCAACAACACCTCCACACAAGAGTCATATCCTGGTAAAAGGAGGGAAGGGTCACTTTCAAATGCACGTCCAGATGCTCACTGGCATGTTAAGCAGTGTCCTGGTACCGGTACCGTTGTAGCAGGCCCAGTGCAGCGGAGTGTAGCCCTGGTTATCTGTCAGATGTGCGTGTGAGGTGGAGCTGGCCTGCAGCAGAGCCCCCAGCGCACCCACCCGGCCACAGGCCGATGCCAGGTGGAGAGGGGAGCGACCCTGGATGTCCTTCACACACACGTTAGCCCCCCTCTGGAGGAGGGCCTCCACACACTCCTCCTGGCCCGTCACTACCTGTGACGATCAGACAGGAGAATAAATGAATGATTGATAAAGATCAGGTGGAGATGGTGTACTTATGGGGTGGCGGGGGAAGGGGGGGGCATCTCACCCCTCTGTGTAGTGCTGTCCTCCCCCAGCGATCCTGGTTCTCCACACTGGCTCCTTGACTGAGCAGGGAGTACACACACTCGGTGTGTCCATTCAGCACTGCCAACATCAGAGGAGTCCTTGAAAGGATATAAAAACACGAGAGTTAATCAAAGCCGATGTTCTCCGTAAGTATTTGATCTAAAACCAGAGAAGCATCATAATCTGAGTGGGGCTCTCCGGCCCGACACACACTCACTGGCCATTGATGTCTTGTGCATCCACATCAAGGTGCTGACTGTGGCTCATAAGCAGACGCAGGCACTCTTGGTGACCATTCATCGCTGTGAGACACACACACACAGACACACACACACACACACACACACACAGACACAGACACAGACAGTGTGACTCCCAATCTAAATATCTCACACTAATGTGACAATCTGGTTTTAATTTCTTTCCGTTCGTGTGTGTAACAGGCATCACCTGCAGCGTGTATGGCTGTCTTCTTGTGCGCGTAGTCCCGAGTCATCGGCGAGGCGCCATGGTGCAGCAGCAGAGCGACACAGTCCTGATGTCCTCTGGAACAGGCCAAACTTAGAGGCGTCCGACCCTCTGGGCTGCAAACGTCCACCTCAAGGAGGGAGGACAGGAGAACCTCCAGAGCGCCACAGTGTCCGTGGTAAGCCTGAATCAAACACATTCGTGTTACAGAAACTAAAATATCCAAATATGCACACGCTGCCAAGGCCGTGCGCTCACCGCCAGATGGAGCGGACTGACAGGGCTGCAGATGTCAGAGTCACTCACTAAGTCTCTTCCTGAGGTCTCCATTAACTGAAAAGAGATTGTTATGCCATGTGTTACTTTTTATGAATGAGCACTTTCTGTTGCGTCCAACACCTGGTTTTTTCGTTTAAAGAGAGTGTTTAACTGTAAATATTTCAATGGAGGAAATCGAAGCTAACTTGTTCCCCACCTGACCAACAGAGGGCGACACACACACACACACACACACACACACACACACACAAAGACCTGGTGACAATGTTGAATCAAATCATAAAAACCTCTCACTTACCACATCAAGAGGTGTCTTACTTGCCATCTGAAATTAAAATAAATGGACCAGACTAAGAAACTACGATAAGTGAGTCTGCGTGCGGAAGTTTCTATATTTGGAAGATACTCTGCTATTCTTATCTAAATAATATTGCAGCAAGTCACTGGATGTACCCACCAATTCCAGGCAGAGTGTGCGTCCGTAGGCTGAAGCGTAGTGGACTGCACAGTAACCCTGCCTGTCATTAACTCCGGGATCAGCTCCATTCCTCAGCAAATACTCCGCGCACCTGAGCAAATAAAGAGGTCACATCCAGAAAATGACTCTTTGGAACTCTACCTGAGGCAGAAGAGAGAACCTACTTTCCCTCGGTGTCAGCTGCAGCAGCGTAGTGCAGGGGGTTGCATCCTCTTTGGTCCAGAACATTGACGCTTGCTCCGGAACCCACCAATGCAAACACACACTGGTAGTTACAGTTGGCTGATGCATAGTGGAGAGGAGTCCTGAAGCAACAGGAAGCCTCCATCAGTTATTTATGAGCAAAATTCTGCCTCTAGTCCCTATTTGTGTTTAATTCTTGTCCCCTAACATTATGTAGATTCTGCTCTCACCTTCCAAAGTTATCCTTCCTGTTAAAGTCTGCTCCTATTTTCAACAGCAGGTTCAGACACTCCAGGTTTCTGGACAGAGATTTACAGCCACAGTGAGTTCAGACATGACATTAGAGGTAGTTGAGTGATCCTACCACCGGATCGTGACCCACCCTCCAGCTGCAGCAGCATGCAGACACGTCCTTCCAATTTCATCAGGGGTGTCAATGTCAAACCCTGGGCAAATGGGCAGCATCAATTAGCGGAACGTTGACCCAAAGGGCAGGAAAACGTGGCCGGTGTGAGCGTACCTGAGGACAGCAGCTTCCTGCAGCAATCTGAGAAGCCACTGAGAGCTGCCAGGTGTAAGGGGAACATCCCGTGAACGCCTCTCCTGAAGGTAGCAGGAGATGGCAGGTCGTCACACCTCTTTCAGGCTTAATATCACATTTAGACGAGTGGAGGAGGAGGAGGAGGAGGAGGAGGAGGAGGAAGAGGGGTGAATGGCTGTTTCAGCTCACCTGGCTGAGTTGGCTCCATGTTTGATGAGCGCTGTGATGATGAGCTCGTGGCCTTGCCGGGCAGCAATGTGAAGGGCCGTGTTTCTGTTCTTGTCCTCACAATCAATGTCAGCTCCTACACACAACAATATGCAGCGACACGTTGTTAGCAACAGCTACACCGAACAGAAAAGCGACAGAATTCTTCTCACCGTTCTGGATGAGGGCCTGCGAGCAGGAAAAGCGCCCGTGAGTGGCTGCCATGTGGAGGGGGGTCCTGTTGTCCTTACTCTGAGCAGATGGAGTCAGAGACGGTGGAGACATTTTGCATGGAGACAGAATTTTTGTAACTTTAGCGGCTGTCAGACCCTCTCATTAAAGTTAATGGCCAAATTGCTCCATTTTAATCTGGTGGATCAGAGTTCCCATTCATTATTCCAAGCAACAGACCACACCGCCTCATCCAATTGAAGCAAATAAATGGCATTTTCCTGTCAGAACTATTTTATTTCTGGTAAACAAAGTCTTGCTTAAGCCGTTTCTTGGTATTTTCCCCTTTCGCCACACTGCTGGTGCTGCCCGATTACGTTAGATCTGCTGCAGATCTGATCTAGGACAACATATGAACGTGACTCACTCCATCCAAAATAATATCTGATTTGTCATAAATCATCAGATCTGTGTCACATGAGGGTAAAAAGAAAAGAAAATCTGATATGAGTAACTTCAGGCTGATACTATGAATGTCGCCACATCCTCTGAGCAGCTTGCACCCTCCGGGAACCCCCTCCCCCGTGCTCTTCCATATGGCTATGCATCTTGAGTTTGAGGGGGCTAATATCAGTTTCCATCGCTGCTTCCAAAGCGTTATCAACTGACAGGAAACACACACAGCGCACTGTTCCGTGCATGCACACACCTGCATGTTGATGTGTGCGCCGTGGGTCAGGAGCAGCTCCTGGCACAGCGCCCCCTGGCGGGACGAAGAGGCGAAGTGGAGAGGAGAGAAACCTCTCTCATTTTCCTGAAGAAAGGGGACGAGGTTATCATTTGTTACAGATAAAACACAGATATTATGTCCAGCGGCCGCGCACCCACAAACACACCTGGTTGACTTTGGCTCCGGCCTGAATGAGCTCGCCAACTACCACATCTTGTCCGTTGTAGCACGCCAAATGAAGCGGCGTGTTGCCATAGGCATTGACCTCATTGACCTTTCGCAGGAGAGAAGAACAGGATTTATAATGGATCATCACACACTTCATGCCCGTGCTGCACGTTGCTTGTGCATGCATTTGTGTGGACTGACATTAACCCCCAGACTCAGCAAGTAATGCACTGTGCTGCTCATGCCGCTGGATGCAGCTGCGTGGAGAGGCGTGTAGGCTTTCTTGTCCTTACAGTCGACCTCTGCTCCACTGGCCACTAACAACTTCACCACCTCCAAGTGGCCTGAAAGAGAGGAGACGGGGAAGGAATGAAACTACGTGCTTCTACTGGCGATAATCCTCCTGATACTAGTTGGATTTCCATGAAAGAGACTAATCCTTTACCCATATACGCCCCCCAGTGGATAGCTCTCCTGTCCTTCTTGTCGAACGCATTGATGTTGGCTCCTCGGGACAGCAGCAACTTCACCATCTAACATCAAGTGCACGTTAGCCGCCGACATGCACGCGAGTCTGTCAGAGTGACACCTAAAAGCCACCGACCTCAACGTGTCCACTAAAGGCAGCGTGGTGCAGAGCAGTGCGTCCCGCCCGGTCGGACACATTGACGTTGCTGAGCAACGGGACCAGAGCCTCCGCGCAGCGCACCGCTTTGTTGCTAGCGGCAACGTGGAGCGGCGTCTGCCAGTTCTTGTCCCGCGCGTTAACGTCTGCGCTGTGCTTCAGCAACACCGCCACTGCATCCTGCAAAAAGATCCAGTCGGAGAAGTTTGTCTCCCCGTAATCCTGTTTGGAATTTCTAAATTAGAAATATAGAAATTATTCAGAGCGGCTTCCATGGTGGCAATTAAAGCGACAACAAGGTGGCTGGAGGAAAATGATTCAGGAATAAAGTTGATAGGGCGGTGAGACAGAACAGATTTAAACGCTGTTCCAGCAGCTTTTATTAAGCATTTAATCAACACACTAAAACAGGGTGTTAGGCAAACGTGTTACCTCGCTACAAGAGGCGACAGCTCGGTGAAGAGGCGTCAGCCACTTGTTATCTTTGGCGTTAACCCTGGCTCCTTGGAAGGAAGGAGACAACGAATCGTCAACCAAAAGTCATCACATTCCCTCTTCAGACCATTACAGGAGGATGAAAAAGCTTTTCAAGATGTCGCCTTCAAGTGCGTTCTGTGTGGTGTATTTTTGGGTACCAGGTGTTGCGTCATCTGTGGTTGGAAAATGCACAACTCCCGCGACTCTCTTTCAGGCATAGCTTGGGGGTTAAAATAGCCCTAAAGCTGCACCTGTCGCTTGCCCTTCACCTTCTCAAGAAACACCGATCACACAAACACACGTGCGCGCTGCGCTTGTGCCGGGACGGGGGTGGCTCCGCCTCCTGACGGGCTCGGCTGGCTTCACGGAAAGTCAATCTGATACAGACCCTATCGGATGATTCATAAATCAGGGGTCACGCGGGATGACACGGAGACTACTGAGCTGGGAGACACAAGGGAGGGAGACAACCAAATCCAATCTGTCCCTGATCGCTTAACACCGACTTATTAACCCAGTGTCGTGTTTGGCCAGACGAGTGTAAGGAGGAAGTGAGCGTCCAAAGGTGGAAACGGTGCTTGAGTCTCTACCTGAGAGGATGAGCAGTTCGATAATCTCAGCATCTCCCAGATAAGCTGCGGCATGTAGAGGCGTCCGCTTCTCGTTGTCCTGGCACGCCAGAATAAAACACAAGCAAAAAGAGGCGATTTAAGCAAGCCTGTTATTCCCGGAATACTAAGATCTCAATCGTTGGCTTTTTTTCTTCACTTCGGCACATTCCCACGTCGCTCCCGGCACAAAAGAACACCGGACAAACTCAAAGTATGCCAAAGCAGAAGTGTCAGCTCCAGTACAAATGATGGCAAATATGGGAGGAAATGTGGAGCAGCCTGATACGCAGGTCGGGCTTCAGGGTGTCCTGTTCTGGCTGAGATACAACAGAAGACTGGAAGCTGCCAGGAGGCACTCAGTCAGGGTGATCGATGAGAAGCCCGATCAATGGGAGACGCTGCCGACTTCTGCCCTCTTTGCAGTTTTTAATGTATAAACCGATGTGAGTACCCGGGCCTTTTACTCAAGAAGAGCTGAGACGTGCACGACTCACCTGGACGTTGACGTCCTCCTTCTTTAATATAAGGGAGCGAACCTCCTCTGGGTCCACGTTGAAGATGGCTCTCAACAGAGATGGCTGCAAAGACAGACCACAGGCCGGCAGAGTTTGCAGGGTTGTAATTTTCTGTGCTGACAACAGGGTCGTTCAAGGGGAAACAAATGACACCGACAGTTTGATCCGGAAGTAGAGGAGAGACACACACACGGCTTTTTATCACCAGTTTACGACAGCAGCAGCAGCTCCATCATATAACACACGCGTGCACATCATGTGTTTAGGTGTGTTCAGCTGATTACGGTGAGCAAATGCTGCTTAAAATTCTCATTCTCATTCTCAATATTGGGGATTTTCTAGTTTTCCGAGATGGAGACGTGACTTCTTCAGCGTTACTTTTGTTTACTGTAAACAGCCGACAGATGTGGCCGTAATATCGCGTGACATTTTTAAATAACTGGATTTTTATGTCCTGCGACTTGTTTTTTTTACAACTAAATTGGTCTCATTTCCACCCCGAGGCTCATGAATGATAAAACATTGTTAGAAGGCGGATGACTGCACCGGTGTCACCGATATGTCACCAAATAGAGGTGCCAAGTTCCAGAATTCCGTACGCGACACCTAGTTTTGATGTCCTCCTCTCTCATTTCAACATATCTAAAAATATGCCGCCGGTCTCGTCCGGAGTACACCGACCACCCCACAACTGTGTGGAAGACTAGTAATGGTGGTTTCACATTCAGGAACTAGCTTAATGGAATGGCTTAGAGAACAGCTCCCATGTGATGAAGCCAGCTACATTTCAGCGAACAGTTTGTCCTTTGTCCAGTCACTCGCTACACAGGCTCAGGCTTTGCTGGTAATCTATACAAACTAGCAGTTGCCTCATATAGCAGCTCTGTATCGGTGATTACATTGATGCTATATTTAGCCAGTCCACTATATTGTCCTGCAATGGGACACAAGTTTAAATTCAAGCCCAAATCCCCCCTCCCCAATAAAATAGGGAATCTCATCTACAATACAGTCCCCCCATCCCAAGAGAGGAAAAACCAACCCTGATTCAGATTCAGCTAGCTGTACTTCAGTGGTGGAGAGGCTAACAGAGGGGGCCGAGCTCACCTTGTCCTGGTGGGTGGCGGCCTTTCGGCAGACAGGATGGGATCTGCGCTCGGGAGACGATTTGGTCTGAGGAGGTGGGGGAGAAGGAGACGGCTCATCTTCCTCCACCTCCTCCAGCACCACGATGCACACACGGCTAACCCGCTCTGACAGCATCAGGCAGACCGCTCTCACACACCCCGGCACGGTCGCTCCCCCACTCCCATTCACACACAGCAATCACCAGCCTTTCCTCTCACATATGTGTGCAATAAAGGTCCAAAAATGTCAATAACCATTCCCGTAAACCACGTCCTCTCCTTGTAAACAAACCCTGAACATCCCGCAAAATCCAAAGTACAATCCGGCGCCGTCCTTTATCTGTCAGCATAGCTTTGCTGCATGGTTCCCCTCTCGCTCCGTCCTCTTCCCAACCGGCACTCAGGCGCTCTGTGAGCGGCAGCAGCAAAACAGGGAATTCCTCTGCGGAATGGCGGTGGGGAGACGGCATGCGGCAGAATGCACCTGGGCTCCCCGACGGCACACAGGAAGCTACATATCCTCCACACGGAGCTACAGCCGGGAACACACGCGGACGGGGCTGCGGCAGCCAATGCACGAGCCGCTGGCTCCGGGAGGAATGCTGAAACCAGCTCTTTCAGAAGGGGAGGGGGAGGGGAGGGGAGGGGAGGGGAGGGGAGGCGAGGGGGGGGGGGGGGCGAGGATGAAAGGGGTCACGGAGAAACATCCAGGGTTACCTACCAAACACTAGGATGAATGGGCCAATACTGAAGAGTGGATAGTTACATAATATTCACAACAAAAGATGCTTGTGAAGGTTTTTTTTTTTATAAAAATGGAATTAAATTGAAAGTTGTTTCTTGAAACTAGTTCTACTTTCGTTTCGGTGCCTAATTCTTGTCATAACCTCCTCGGTCGTCAAGTTTCCCTGCAAGTAGGTTTAGAAAGAGAAAGCAAAAAAAAGATGCTGCTCCGGTTTTTTTAACACCACACTAAATTTTAAACAAAGACGGTCAGCGAGGTCAAACTGTGAAGTTCACTCAGGTTCTGATTTAACTGATCTGCCCGTTCTAAATTTGCAATCATACAAGAAAACAGGAAAAAACAGGAGCCAGACCCGTGTGTGTTCCAGCAGAGTTCTGGGTGGATCGGTGGCGCCGTTACAAAACTCCAGTTATAAAAAACTGGAACAAACTGGCTTTGCCAGATTATGGGACCGCTAACGAAACCAGCGCATGTCCGTTTGTGCGTCTCAGTCCCCCTCATATTGAACGCAGATCCTAAAAAGGTCGTGCCAAACCACACAACCCCATTAATGTGGAGGGGAGGGCACAACAAGAGAGAGCAAAAAAAAAAAAAGATTCTGCTGGATGGAGACTTTCTTCCTAAAATGTGGTTCTAATGGACGTACAATCCACGAGTTTAATTCAAAACACAGCACAACAATCTTCCTGCTCCTTCAAAAAAAAAAAAAAAAAAAAAAAAATCAACTCAGGGTCACAAAGACGGATGTTTCATAAGCTAAACACAATCTCAACCCCCTGAGAGGCTGTCATGCTTATGGACCACAACGAGACAGGAGCCCCCACTGGAACATATAAACCTCCAGAACATCCCAGCAGCTACATGGAACGCTATCAAGTGCACACACACGAGTGAAAGTATGCAGCTTCCACTGACCTGTGCACCGACCCCGTGACCACATGCACTCCCTGTAATGTAAATGTGTCGCGCGTGTCATGTGTCACGATTTATGGTTGAACCCCAAGTGTTATAGCAAAGACCTATTTTTCCAGGGGAGCCACCAACGTGGTGGAATATCTCAGTGGAAGGCGGCGTCACCAACCAGAATTTAAGGACAAAATGTTCCATTCAAACCGACTTCTGTTGGTGTCGTTCCCCTCTTCGCCAACAGGGGGGGGCATTCACCAAACCGGGGTAATAGAGTTTTTTTTAGCTTTCACTTTTATTTTGGCCAAATATCCCTCTTCAGAGTGTCACACTATGACACACTTCCCTGGAAAATAGTGTCACACCTCCTAAATGTCTTCCTGACATGACTATTTCTGTTCACACAACACGTCCAGTTGTCCATCAACAGTACAACACTGAACAATGGGGGGGGGGGGGGGTGTCGAGGGGGTAACACAGCAACTGCCTGAAACCTGGGGTCAGACCAGAATAGGCCAGAATGCGGTGCAGTAATTGGCACATAATCCTTTTTAAGAAGCTGCTTAAAATACCCGTCTATTTATCGCCTTTACGCGTTAAATCGCACAAATTAAAAACGTTCACATCTGAGATTCAACAGATTTTTTTTTTTACAACGCAATGCTAATCCGTGATAAATATATCAGGATACATAGGTGACGAAATAAACATCCATCCCCAATTCAGCATTAGTAACATTCGCACAATGAGTCTGTGAGGACAGGTTTGTATATTCTTTAGTGCACGGGGACTGTGCACGAACTGGAGCAGCCCTTTTTGAACACAGCCAGACATTCTCTGATGGGAAGGCAACTATTTTTCCTCCATGTTTGGGGTCCGTGCATCCGAATGCATTCATCTACTCATCAGACCAAATGACCTTCTTAAGGTCGACCCAAGACCCAAGACTCACACTTTTGGATAAACAACAGTTAATAGGCATCTTTTAAGAAAATTTAAGTTGTGAATTTGTTGCACATTTAATGGGTACTGCAAAAATTAATATCTCACCAGTTGAGCCAAACAGTCCCATATTTAAAAATATAAAACTGATCGACTAACCGTAGTCAATGTGGAACGTTAAATACTTATGGGAGGGGGGGGAAACTGTATAAATTTAACATACAGGAGTCAGAATAATTACTGTCATGTCCAGTAAAGAGCTGTCAAGTTCTTAAGGTTGCTCCTCTGCTAAATACAAGTTAGATCTTGTTGAAAGTGTCTGATGTTCACAGCTAAACACCCTGAACCAGCACAGCTCCCTAGTTTAGCCTGACACTCCTCCATGTGTCCAGCAACAGGTGACTGAGCAGACACCCCTGCTAAAGCTGCTCCTCTGAGCCGGAATCGCTGCAAACTCGCCTGAAAACACCCGCCTCAGGTGCAAAAGAAAAGAAGGCATCGAACGAATGAAAATGAGGGTTTTCTCAATCTGAAGCTGTTCAGACTTGTCCGGGGGGGGGGGGCTGCAAAGACAAGAGCCGCAACTCATGTAGCCAGCTAGGTTCAGCACTCCATCATCGCCGTTAAAACACACGCACAGTTAAGGGACGATGGTTAACAAAACAGGTTTAACTAAATTCATTTAACTTTACACCAAAAATGGCCCAATGTTAGCATGAACGGTGTTGTTGTCTGTCTGGCTAGCTAGTTAGCAACCGTGCCGTTTAGCTCGCACCACCCCTACGAACCCAAGTGGCATTAACTTAATTAGAATAAGGATAAAAGCGACCTTTCGATTTACATATGCAAAAAATAACCAATTATTAAGCATCTAGGTTAGTTACTGGAGTTGAAGTACTTCGTAGATGCGACCTGGGGATCAGTGCCATTACACACCAGCTTTTATTTGTTTCAGAAATCACAACTACGTAGCGCAATATTGTGAAGATAAATTAATAATCTTACCTGCTCTTGTATCTTTAACACAGTCATTTTTCTCCGTGGAAATCCAGCAAACAGGCAGGAAGCCAGCCGGGATTTACTGTTAAACTGGAGTGATGGGAAGACTCCGCGAAGGAGTCGGATGGTTCAGCTTCCTTCTTTTCCTTCCTGACATGGACAGAACGGGGTCAAAACGGGAAACTTGGGACCGAAATATAACTACTAAACAGAATACACAAGGCGAATCCCCGCAAACAATGGAACTCGGCCACGGCAGACGACTTGATGTGGAGCAGCAACGGGAAGGGCTAAATTCCATAATTTTTAAGTGAGACTTAAACGCCACACTGACTTCTTTGCAGCTGCTTAAAACGTGTCCGCGAGTACTTCACTGACACTCTGGATTTTCCGCCACTCACACACCCTTCATAAACATATCAACTGCATTAGAAATATAAGCATACACGAACACTTTATTAATGTATAATTTCAATAAATGTGTGATTTATATGAACACATCAGCAAGTCAAGCATTTTGTTTTTGTTATAGCCAACATATGGAAGTATAGTTAGATATTAATAATCATAATTTACATTGGTTGAGGCTGCAGACTCAAAATTCACAGATGGGATTTATTTTGAAAAGTATGAAAGCATGGAGGAATGAGTTTTTATTATGTCATTTTCTCAAAACCAAGTCCATCATAACACTGAAACAACAAAACCAGGACTTTGCACAGACGAAAACACTTATCTCACATTTACGACCCGACGTCAGCAAGTACAAATAATTTGAAACGGCGGCTTTAAAGCAGCAAAGATGATTTGTCAGTGACATGTCTTGTGCTTTTTAACATTAGAAAGCAGTTTGCCCTGTGGACCACATCCGCCTCCCTTCCTGCTGCTTTGAAGGTGGCTGATTAAATTCACAGAGGTCCCAAGATGTTTGCCACAAATTCCGCAAACGTGGACGTTATCCGCCGTGTGCCCTCGTGCGTGTGCTCTCAGCGTGTATATGTAATGGAAAGTCTTTCCGCAGGCTTTACAACAATGTGGACCGCTGGGAGGCTGATGCCCACATGGTCTCGCCGACTGTTTTTTTGCCTTTAAACACGACGCCGATGCCTTGTTCCGCTCTGTCTTTCGTTGAGCCGAGCGGGACGATCTACAAATACCCGATTGAAAGTCCCGAGTCGGAAAATTAGAAAGGAATTCCGTGCTGCTTTCCACATGGGTGTTCTGGCTGGGGTGTTCGCTGTAACCAACCACACAGACGCTGGATGCAGGATACAGGGGGTTGTCTTCCTGGACTTGTCGTCTCGTGTTGCTGGTTCCCTCTTGTGTCTGAGGGTGTTTGACTCTCACTTCAGGATGGCTCGCTGTGGGCGAAACAAAACATCGTCAGTTGTTTGTGACGCCGCCTCGTGCGAAATGAAGCCCGACATGCCGTGCTCGTACGACGGACCTGGTTTCAACATCTCCCGACCCCCCGCCTCGGTTTTGAGCTGCAGCGACGGCCGCTGACACGTGCTGCTAAGCTGCAGCGGCTGACGGCAGGTTTCAGAATTCAAGGCAGTCTCCTCAAAAAACACACAGGAATGGTCGGCGTCTAAGTGGAAAACAGGAGGAGGGTTGTTTATTTATGACCGCTAGACGCATAACAGGATCTTTGAAGTCACCGTTTGGGAACTTTATTGTGTTTTTGAATAAAAGATACATGTATGAATATATAAATATATATTGCACAGTCCAAAACGTGAGACAATGCCTCACGACAATAAGGCACAGAGGTCCTAATAATGTCGCTATAGACCATCCAGGCATCACTGTGCATGTGAAACCATGCTTGAATCGACGGAAGATCTCCCTTATGGATTGTCGTGTAAAGGACTAATGCATAGCTAAACAAGTTTGCACACTGTTATAAGCTGATGGTCTCTGGACTAGGATGTAAACATACTGGAGACTCACCTGTTCCCTGATACCCCTGCAGTATAGGAAGATCTATAACATTAAAAGACAAAAATAGATTCTTGTTATTCAATTCAGCCAGACAAATGAACATTTTAGCAGCTCAATGACATCACCTGCATCACATTAAGTCAACAGAGCAATGGCAACATGACAGAACAGCCAGGAGAGGTTAATAAAAATACATACCATGTTGTTTAGACAAGTGTTGCTCAAAGTTAGTTGTCCTAAATATGATCTTCCTGCATAAAGGGCAATGCCAATGACTTCTACCGTTGACTTGGATCCTGGCTTTGCAAACACACGGGACAACAAAGCTTTCTGAAAAGATGAAATGAATAATTAGAACCTGAATTTCGCAGGATCGTTGTCAATACAAACCTCATCATTTCTGATTATTGAAATGTTCTTTGATAAACATACCTGTACCATCCAGAATGAAATGTACAGCCTTTAAATAGTGCCTTTTCATTAAATGTGTCTCCGACGCCTCCACATACTTCAGGCAGTAGAGGCAGCTGCCATTAGCTGCACTGGTGGCATATTTCAGAAAACTGGCGTAGGAGGTGAATAAAAACTGTAAATCTGAGACACAAACGAAATCAACTTTATTGTCAGCATCTGGGCATGTTCAAAACCCATGTACCGAGTTAGGGAGCTCACCATTTGAATCTACAGCTGCTTCCTCGGACTCAAAGGGAGGGTTTGGATGCGATGGGATGAATGGGTCAGCAGCACCGGTACATGAGCTGGCCTCAACACCTGCAGAACAGCAGAAGGGATTCGAACCCGCAACAAAAGCATGGCTGCGTTGTCACCATCTATTCTGCACGATTGCATGAGCCATCGCTGAAAATCCGCAACCAGCAGCGTCAAATTTGGAAACAAAGCTGACGACTCAAAACTCAGCTAGCCGTATACGTATGTTTGTATGTTCTAGAATCGCCACAAGTTTTAATAATAGCAAACTGCTAAAAGCCTTCAAGGTTTAATTGTTTTATACCATTTGTTATTAGGCACTAGAGAAGACAGTTAATTTAATTAATGCAGCCATTAATGCACCTACCTTCTGTCTTCGGTATCGAGGACTTAACGACAGTATCCAACATAGGAAGATGGTGACCGTTTTCTTCCTTTAATGGCGAAGCCTGGTCCTCATAGTCTGTTATTGCTTTTTCGATCGCACCTAATATTTCAGCGGTAACCGCATGCAGGCGCTCGGAGATAAACAGTTTAAGTTCTTCAAGTTGTCCCATTATTTTGATGCTGTGTGTTCGAAGCTCCAGACTCCAACGTCAAACGCCCTTTCTGTGTCCTGCGCATGCGCGACAGTAGTCCGTGTAAGTGCCTGTTGAAAGTATCACTTTAAACGCATATTTGCGATTAAAAAAACAGAATATAATTCAAAATGTTATTATTATTATTATTATTATTATAATAAAGGTTCAACATTTTTTACATGTGTTATCTCTCGAGGATTGTGTACCATGAATGAATAATACTAGTAAAAATTGAAAATATATTTTAAAGAGATTTTATTTTTATTTCAGCTGGTGGGGAGTGATATTCAGAAAAAAACTGCAATGAAGGAGCACGCTTTTAATGTCCATTGTAATAACATGAAATGTGTGACACAATTATCCTTTAGGACAGGCATATTTAGGCCAATCAAGTTTTGTGTTACTTTTCACCTGGTCCTAAATGAATGTAGTTTTTTTTTTTTTAGTTCTGAATTATAAAAAACTTTGATTATCCCCAAGGGGCATAACCATCTTCTTGGGCTTTGGTTGAGAAACTTGAAGGTTCATTTTTGATTACAATTAAATCAAGACACAAGGCTTGCAACCCCCATTTCACTCCCCCATCTCCTCCTCCAAAACAACAACAAATAAAAACCCTGCAGTGGCTGTAATTAATCCTTGTAAAATACTAACAAAAACATGTGTTGTGAGATGAAGTTATTGCAAATTTAAAACTGAATTTAAAGACAATGCGATTTTTAATTTTTGAGACTGTTAAGTGATTGATAACATGTTAATTGTCATAAATGCTGTCGCAGTAAGGGTGACCAGTGGTTTTGGCACAGTCCTACTGTGAGAAGGACTTTTTGCAGGACACGGAGGAGCTGCTGCAGGTGTATCCATATTCACAGCAGTGCTGACCATCTGCGCAACACTGGCCCTGGAACAGAACATCAGATCATGAAACAACACCTCAACCTGGGTTGTTTTTTGGTTTGGTTTTTTAAGTCAGTGTTGCTACATACCAGTCGAAATGGACAACAGCTCCACTGGCCCTGGGGACCTTTGCAGCACGTCATGTCCGCTGGGCAGACAAAGGTCGAATCACACTGAACACCTCCAGCGTCTTGCATGTCGTTGCTGAGTTTTTTGAGAGGCATCATTGGTCTCTAATTTTTAAAAAAAATGCCCACATTAGGTTTTTAAATGTACCACATGTACAACATTGCAGGTTTTCATTCTAAACAAGATGAAACGCATGTTTACATAGCTTGTGTAGCCAATAAAAGCATTATCCCTCATTCAGTTTCTTACTTCTGAAATAAATATACTTAATTGCTTAACCTTTTAAAGGGGAGGGAATATCCATGACTCTATATATTACATAGAAACCTACGATAATAACGTATGTTTTACCTCCAGAAGTCCACTTCTTTCCTCTGAGGCGACAATGAGGGCAGCAGGGACTACAGGTGGTTGCTTCCTGGCTGTGAAAGGATACCTCAGGCCCTGCTGCAAACAGTACCGGTAAGTAGGGTCACAGTGGTAGCCCATGGGACAACAGTGGTAGCCATCCTGACAGCAGCTGCCCTGTAACCATATTTATGTCAGTAACCATATTTATGTCATAGTAAGTATGAATACTTTTCACCACTGGGTTGTTTCTTATGGATGAACTGTGACTTTTGTCTCAGGGGAACTCACAGGGGAATATGGACAGCAGGACCAGCCACCAGCCAGGTTCCTGCAGCAGGTGGTGCCGTCAGGACATCGGTAATGGTTGTCACAGAGGACCGAGCTCTTCTCCTCAGCTGGGACGCGGCTGTCCTCAACCCCTCGGGAGAAATACACGGGTAGAACGGAGGCACTCGATTTCTCCGCCTCTTCCATCACCATGGGGATTCTAAACCACGGCAGGTTCTGTTTCTCACACATCTGTTCGGCAAGGTTACAGGTATACCCTGAAGGGCAGCAGTGGGTCTTGTCAGAGCAACACACGGCCTGAAGGAGGACAAACGAGGAGACGGAATTAGAGGCCGTTTTCAAACCCAGATTTCCAAAGTGCCCGTTACTTACATCTGGATATGGACAGCAGTTGTAGCCTTTCGTCCCCTGACAGCAAGTCTCTTTGTCTGTGCATTGATGCCCATCGGGGCATTTGACACAGGCTACAACCCCCAGCAGGATCGCACCGGCCACCAGACACAGAGTTAACTTCGACATCTGCAACGGAAACATGTCAACACGAGGAAAAAGTGCTAATCTCCGTTTGGGTCTTTCTGAAGGTCTTTTTTACCGTCGGAAAATCGGCTTTCCCCTCTGGCGTCTCACACTTTCTGTTCCACCCTGTCCAAACCGCTCTGCTGCTCTTTATCCTCGAACCTCCCACTCAATAAAAGTGAAACTAACATCTCCATCAGCCATTCATTGCTCCAGGTGGTCAACTGACCCAGATTGTCCCGCAGAGCTTGAGTAATGATTGTTCCAACAGATATAAGGAAATGAAAGACACCAGGCTAACCTTTGACCCTCACAGCAAATGTAAAAATCTATAAAGTCTCTTTCACTTTGAACCCACATCCTCCAATTTTTATCCATTGGAGGATAAAAATTCCAGCTAATGAGCACCCTGCTGTAGAACAGTTAAAACACATTTTGTTGTACACTTTTTTTTTTTTGATACTTTGCATATAATTTAATTTTAGAGTTCAGTTGAGCTTCCTGTTATAAAGAGGAAACGAGTAAACGTCGAGGGTCACAGCAGGCCAAAAATTCGAGATCATATTTTTAACAATGCAATTTTTATGGGAGCAGTTACATAGAAAACTGGCATCAGCAGTGGAGCCATGAAAAGAAGAGTTTGAATTAAATAAGTGCAACAGAGGCTAAAACAATACTTTATTTATGAATCCCCACTGCTTTACATTTACACTGGAGTGTAACAGTTCACAACAGAACACTTATTTCCTGTATAAATGTGTGAGCGTGAAGAAAACCCAACTTCAATATGAGGCTGGCGGGACATCAGATCTACATGCATAACACGGGCACCAGAATAACAGCCTCATCTAGCACGGCAGAATGCAGGATGACAGCTCTGGCATGGAGGCCGCCACACCTAGCTGGACGCTCACGCCACCGTCTCAAAGGTCGGTGGCGGGGGGGTGGGGTGGGGGGGGGGTGGACACAAAAAACACACCGCTGTTTTCATTTCAGCAAAAACAATGATCAAAAAGGTGATAAAATGAGTCAGGATATGCATCGGTGTTGGCAGCAGAGGGACACGCGCCTCTCTTATTTTAATTAAAATAACAGCAGCGTCACCAACGTGCACGTCTCCCGCTCAGGTGTGATCGCTGGAGCACGATGAGTAAACGTTCCCAAAGGCAAAATAAGAGCTGGAGGAGCCTTCAGGACCGCGTCTGTCAGTCAAAGTCAGAGTCTGAATGAGATGCTGCCTTCTTTTTCTTTCTCCTGCCGTGTTTCTTGTGTTTCTTTTTCCTCTTCTTCTTGGACTTTTCCTGTCAACATAAACACGTTTGGATCTTAACAACACGTTATCTCAAGCACCGGCGCTTAAAGCAAATCTGCAGTGTTATTTTGGAGACAGTAACTTGTAAGAGGAAATCGTACGAACTGTGGTTTTCTCCCATTCTTCACTACTTCTCCTTTCCTTCTTCGCGTCAACCTTGATTGGCAAAACCCAGAAAAGGGGAAGTTGAGAAATATACAGTTTGAAAGCAACAATGCACAGATTCGATCTGATTCCAGGTGTGTGAATGGCACTAGTACACCCTCACATTCAGCCAACTAGAAGTATGTCAACTATTTCCACCATGACACAATGTTCACTGAGTAAAAGGCACGTTACTGCTTCCCGAAAAAAAAAGAATAAAAAGCAGAAGATTGTGAAAGCTGGGAAAGTGAGAAGTAGGCCGTAAATGTAAGAGTTATTATTTCCACCTAAATACCATAAAGCAGAAATGATTCAGATTCAAGCCTGTGGTTGATTTTACAAATACACAGCAGATTTACCGTCTCCTCCCAGTCAGAGTACACAGACGATGCTGAGGATGAGTCCTTATAACTTCGCTCCGTCTTTCTTTTTCTGCTCCGGCTCTTCTCATCCTAAGAAACAATTTATTTATTTATGTAGTTTGGCCTAAAGACTTGTTGCATTAAACCTGAATAAGTGCAAAAACCACACTGGCCTCATTCCTACCCACAAAAACCCTGCTGATACAAGGTTGAGTTGCCTGTTGCCAAGGTGAAACTTAAATGCAATAAGATGAACAATTTGACATTCTGTCTTTGTTACTATGGAAAAATGAATGTAGCATTTTAGCTAGCACCTGACAACAACATTACAGATCAAGACCTCAGACACCGAAGTAAGAGTGAATGAGTGAAAATCACCTTTTCCTTCTCGCCATCATCCTTCATTCTTCTCTTTTTCTTCTTGGGAATAAAAATATTTTAAAATCTTAAACTTAAGGGCACATTTACAATAAATATTTTCTTGTGTTTTCTCCAAACAATCAAACCTTGCTTTCTGCATCGGATTCTTCCTCTGAGGTGTTCGGTCCTTTCCTCGCCGATGACTTCTTTCGTTTACGTTTTTTTTTCATCTTCTTTTCATCCTAGAAATAAAAACACACATTGTCGTGCTGCTCTCTGTAAAAGGTTAATGTATGAAGGTCTTTGTTTGGGTCACACAAGGTCTCTGATCTTGAATTCTATCACGATTTACCTCATCTTCAGACTCTGAGGAAGAACTGCTGGAAGAATCAGAACTCGATGAGGAGGAAGATGAAGAATGCTTGACCAAAACACAATGAAATCAGGATTTGTTAGACATTTCTCTTGTTAACAAACTGGACCAATACTGAAGCAACGGAACACTGTTTGTGTGGGCAGCCAGAAAAAAGGCTCAGCTGTCCGTGAAAATACTGGAGGCTTCTCCTCACCCTATTAGATTTCTTCTTCTCCCGCTTCCTTTTCTTAAGACAAATAGAGGCAAACTTAATGAAAAATGCTATTTAATGGTCAGAGTTTACATATCAAAGTCAAAGAACATACTTCTTTCTTGTCCTTCTTCTCCTTCTCTTTGTCTGATGGCTTCTTGTCTTTGTCGCTTCCACCCAATAACTTCTCTCGGTTTTTTGCCAGTTCTTTTCTCCATTTCTAAAACAACATATATGTCTGAAAAAAGGGTGCTTTTGCTGCTGATCTTGCACTTAAATAATGTGAAGTAGATTTACAGTTTAGGAATACTGTTTGAAACCATTTATACAGTCAGAAACATACATCATTCATTTTGTCCTCAAAGTCAGCCAGGGCTCGAGAACCTTTCTTCTTCTTCTCCAGCTGTTCTTTCAGTTCCTCCCTGACAAATAAAAAACAACTGCTTCATAACTGGTATTGTACAATTTAGAAGAAATGCACATAATACAAGCAGCTTTGCACATCATTAAGGTTGCATTATTTAAATTAAAGGACTGGGTTGCAAGCTGTGTACCTGTGAAAGTCCAAATGGAGTCTGTAGATTGATATCCCCCACCCCCACCTCTCTATTGACCTTGTGGCAAGTACATGAAGGATTTGTTACACTTTCAGCATCAACCATCACTCTTGCACCAACTTGACACAGTCCAAAAGAGCAATTAACAGCATCAGAAAGCTGTCCTAAAACTAAAATTCTGGAAGATGCAGGATAGCAATAGTTGGAACTCAGCACTTGCAAGATGGTTAATTTAAAGCAGTCCTATGATTTTTAGTCCTATTTGATGTTTCTTAGTTGTGATTAAACACGATGGTAAAAAAAAGAAAAAAAGATGATGTTTGGGGAATCAAGGGTAAAGGAGATGTGCCAGGTAGAAGCCCTCCTCCTGACTCACCATGTCGGTCTCGGTCGGCTTAAATAATCTTGAATAGTTGGTCCGGAATTCTGCACCGGTCCCCTGGCTCGTGCAGCAGCAATCGGGTTGACATATGCCTGCAGCACACAAAAAAGACGGGACGCATTTTACATAAGCAGCTATATACAAGCATCGTCTATCTTTGCGCATTTGCAATGCTTTAACCGTAAGCTACAGCGGTATGTAAAACGGTGGTGATATAAAGCAATAGCGCTGTATCAATGTTTAATTTCCGATGTCATACATCAACTAAGAGATCATTATCTATGCCAAGAATTAGGACTTCGTGTGGAGCTTAAATTGCTTGGTTGGATAGCCAATGCTAATGGCTGTGCTAAGGCTAAGCTGTTGCTGTCTTTAGCACTCACTGAAATCTAAAATTTAAGGCCGGCATTTTATCATTGTTTTTCATAGGTTTGGTAGCACATCTTACCACTCGATTATCTCTCTTGCCCATTTTCACTTATCAATGGGAGAAAAAACAGAAAAAACAATCATTAGTGTTGGCTAGCTCACATTGTTTAGCATTAGCCAGTGTTGTTTTTTTCCCCACTCACATTTGACGAAGACCTGCCCTAGTCTTCATCGTATTGGTTAGTATCAATACATAAGGGGCGCGATGATTGGGCAGACATTGGGTGACGTTGCAATATAGCTAATGCTGATAGGTCTATGGGGGAGCACAATTCGCGTCATACACCGCCTCAGCCAATCACAATCCCCAAATGGGCGGGCTAATCCTGGGCGACCCCGTTTCTTCTTCACGTTCCAAATATGTACATGACTTGGCTCATTACCGCCATCGCTTGGACCAACTGCATACTGCAAATATAAATCAATTTAACTATGTTAGGCGACGTTTAATTTACCGATCTTACAAGCCATAAATTAGAGACAAATCTAAAAGTCCAAACCGAAATTGATTGAAAGGCCATATTTTTATTAAACTGGTGTAACGACAATAATAAGACACCACCGCCAGTATTCATACACCAGCATAATGCCGAGTCTCAGTTTTCACATGCTAAAAACAAAATGTCACACAGGAGCACAGGTGTAATTGGAATTAAAAGAATAACATGCTGACTTTAAAATAATTAAAAAAAACCCTAGTTTCATTGATGCTTGACGAGAGTGAAATGCGTTACATGATCAAGTGTAATTAAACAAAAGCAGTACTGTTTTGATCATAAACTACTGTACGTCTTAAGTATTTGGAGCTTTCACTGCATTGTATGCACCACCCACACCAGATAAAAGTCTTCAATGATTCACACAGTGCTTAGTCGAGCAGACAATTATACATTAAGCTACAATGTGTTGGCCATCTAGCAACGGTTGCTGGTTCCAAACAAACAAAAGAAACTGATACAGGCAGTTATATTCAGACAGTAATGACTACAGTAACATATATTTGATAAATAGGAATGACAGTAGAAGATCCCTCATGTGATTGTGGGACAGCTTGAAAGAAAACCTGAAGTTGTTGTATTGTGGTAAGTTAGCCTGTGGATGTGCAAACTGTGCCCGGAAGGTTCGGAAAAGAACCCTTAGAAAAACCTGAGAAAGTCAGAGTGTGTCTGAGTGTGTGTGTTAGCAACACTACTTGATAAGAAAGAAGTAAACCAGTGTTAAAAAATATGTTACTGTTCTGCAAGAACTACGACATTAAAAAAATACAACTCTGCTTAACTTGCTTTTTTTTTTTTAGTAGAAAAAAATTGAAATTGAATACATGAATACAGGGGACACGGGTTTAAAATCAAGCAAAAAAAAAAAAAAAAAACTGTACAGGAAATATTTGTGCATTGTCATCATTAAAAATCATAGCCAGTCATTCAAAAGCAAGTGAAGTTCAATAAGCACCCAAAGAGCCTCTTAAAATTTTCAATAGACAAAATACTCTTGCCAGGCGACATTCCGCGGACCCTCGCTAACCCTACACCTATCCGTATACATGACATATCTGTGGGCTGACCACGTACTCATCAAAAAGGTTTCTATCATTAGTTTGTACATGGCAGTCTACACTGTACAGTTCCACTGGCTAACATTCCTTAAACTGTCAAACTATTCTTACAAATTCAATATTTACCTAAAGAGCTGGTGTAAGCATTACACATTGTGGCCCAGCATCTCAAAGGACTCAAGTAACAATTTGATAAAAAGCATATAAGACTTGCCAATAATATATATATAAAAAAAAATTAAATATGGATTATTGGCGTCATGTAAAACGTTGCTGGTAGGACTGTTTGCAACCACCGTATCGTGGTGGTAAATGGTATTTTCTAGTAATAAAAGCCTGAAATGGCGGAAGCGATTCGACATCAGGTGAGTGGCAGCAATAATTCTTTCATTGTCTCAGCACTAATAACAGCATATCATAAAGACCAAGTCCCATGAAGAGTGCAGAAACCATTAGAATCCCGCTACTGGTCTGCAGTTACTCCAAATATCCTCAAGGTGGCAGAACTAAAATACAGGAAGGGCTGGAATGACGACGCAGGAGGCCGGCTTGCGATGCCTTTTAAGTAGGTGGGTGGATGAGCGTGCTTCATGTCAGTGGTAGTGTACGTGCTAAATATCTGTACTGGAGACGGGCAAAGGGCCACGATGTCCACCGAGGTTCCCGTCTCACGTCCCCAGAGGTCCTCACCGGTTTCTGGTTTCCTTTGCATTGTTAAGAGTCAATCGTCAAAATTCAACAACCTAAAAGCAGCAACAACAATCTATCAAATCGTGGAAGGATAGCTTTTGTGCATTCATCAAAGGGTTGGCGCCGTCCTTGCCCTTTTCTTTAGGAGTACTTTTCCTCCAGCTTTAGAAATCGCCCCCCTTGTTTTTGGTTTTTACCCGACGTTGAATCAAAACTGATTGGACACTGATCGTCGAGAAGTTCCAACCATTCGAGGGGAACTATCGATGCGTATCAAAAAGTGGAGGGATACTTTACTGAAGGCGGCGCAGCGCTCTCCCCAGCATCTGAACAGATCAGCAGGAAATCTTATGACTACAGACGATAAAAGAAAAGCAGCAAAGTACAAGAATCTGGGGGGGTGGTGGTGGTGGTGGGTGGGGGGTGGGGGGGGGTTCTGGAAGATCAGATCGAGAACAAGTCGGTTGGAACTTCTGCTCGATCGTCTCCAAGGGTCAACCTGACAACAACGAATGGAGTCGATCAATATCTACCTGCTGATCAGTGTCCAAACAGATTACCCAACCAACTGTGCATGTTGCCCAAGCATAAAAACCAGCGAGGTCGGGTGCACGGCTGCGTCCGCAGGGTGAAGGAGGACATCAGGCAGTCCTCTCCTCCATAGTGGGCTTATTGCTCGGGATGGGCTGCGCCGCATAGACACTTCGACTGTGGCTGTCCACGCTTTGGAAATACGGGTGGCTCAGCGCAGCAAAGGCCGATATCCTCCTGGAGGGGTTGAAGGCAAGGAATTGCTGGGAAAGAGGGAAGGAAAACCACAGCTGGTTAGTGAATCAGAAGGTTGGAGAACATCATCACCAATTTGGATCCGTTTGGTACCATTAAGAGGGCCTGTCCTTGCTCGTCCATGTCCGGAACGAAATTCTCTATTGGCTTAGGGGGTCGGGGGGTGAAGGCACTCTGTGGCAGGGCCACTTCCTGGGGCCAGTCTTCTGCTGAAGGCACTCCCACAACACTGGGGGGTTGAAGACAGGCATCAGTACAGTTGGAATCCATGAACACAAACACATAAAATTAATAATGTTGCTCTTGGCAAGTGTCTCCTAGCTTGGATCTCAGTACTTCGTTACAGTTCTCAGAAGAAACGAACAGCACGGAATGTAAAATCAATCCGGCATCCTAATTCTCTGCAGGGCTGCATCCCGGTTGTTCGAGCGCTGCTTTAAGGGCGCCGCCATCACGCAGACAGGCGATGAGCCCCGCTGAAGGTACCAGATGTAGGAAGGATCTTGATTCCTTCCTAGGTTGTGACAATTAAAACTGGGCTAAATGTGTAACCGAGCTGTAGGCGGAACCAAATCTCAGGTGTTTGGATTCTCAAATGTTGCAAATAGTCGATTATATATATGAGGAATGTCTGACTCCAATCTACTGGGAAGCGCAGCTAATAATACTCACTCAAAAATCTTGCCCAGCTGATCAACATCTGAGTTCCCTCTAAATAGCGGCCTGGGAAAAAGGAAATAAGCAGGGTTATTTTCAAGGCCTCCGCTCCGACATCTGTGTCTTCTTTATACACTGTGCTGTGCAAAAGGCAATATTTTAATTTCGTTTTGGAGGGCACCAATTATCTCCACGTTGAATAAATTCCCACAGTTAACTGCAGATGAAGCGGCCCCGACGTGCAGCGTTTGACCCGAGGCAACGAGGAATGTGTGACTCTGCTGCGAGCGTTTGAAGTAGCCACACACTCGCGGCGCTGTCTCGTGTTGCCAGGACCGCTGAGCCGGGAGAGAGGGAGGAGAACACGGTAGCAGCGCCGCTCGCGGTTCCTGTGGCTTTGGATGGCCGTGGGCAGCCATGCCTGGCCTGGCAGCGCCGCAGATTCCACTCGCCGTCACCAGCTCAGGACAGAAAAAGCCCATTTAGAACCAGCGCGCGTGTGTCCGTCCCTGGCCCGGGTAAAGAGGAGGACACACGTGGAAAGAAAAGCTTAAACAGAGACGGGTACGCGGCCCAAAGCCTCCTGCCCGACATCCTGTTAGAGGAAACAAGATGTGCTTCGGAGAAACGGTCGTATTTTACTGATCGCTCTCCAGCAGATGTCAATGTAATGCAAGATATTGTCACACGGGTGCACTTGAAGAGAGCTGCACTTCACTCGACGGGCTGACTCGCCACCATGTGCTCCCTGTGTTTTCCCACTTGCAGGAAGCTTCGCATAGCTCAACACCCACACTTTCCTACAGACTCAGACGCTGGGAAATTAGTCACAGAGGGGCATTTTGCACACATTTACAATGACAGCTAACCTTCTGTTCCGCTTCGCTATCTGAAGTGGAACTAAGGGTTCCTTTCCACCTTATGGAGTCGGCACCCCAGGGGTCTCAGGTTTTCTGTGCGTGTGAGCCATCCTGCTGTAAAACGGCTGACTTTGGAGGAGGGCTGATACCGCACATGCAAGTCTTTTCAGGATAAAGCAAAGCACTGAGGTTTGAAAGCCATTTAAGATCAGACCAAACCAGTTCTGACTGTTGCAAAAGAAGAAGTAGTTGAAGAAGGAAAAAAAAACAAAACAAAAAAAAAAAATCACCGACAGCAAAGTCATCGTGCCAAAACAAGTAGTGCTGATAATTCCAAGAGGTCCATTTTTAAACTTGGAGTGGTTTGTTGAGGGGGATAACCGGATTCTCAGAGCTGGCAGCGCGCACGTGCCGAGGGACAGCACAGGGGCACGAAGGCAAACTTACATCCAGGCTCCTTTAGGCCCGACTTTAAGATTTCCACACAAACAAACAAATGTGTGTCAGTGAAAGGAGGCCCGGCAGTGGGCTCGGGCCGAGTCACGCTTTCCTTAGCGGCAACATGGCTGTGTGGCTCATTCCACAACCTCTGGAATGTGCGCGTGCACGTTAGCATGTGAGCGCGTCGATCTCCCTGGGTGGCAGAGGAGAGGGTTCCCGATGCACGCCGGAGCGTCTGAGCCCCGCGTGTACGAGAGGGGGCCATCCCAGCGGACGCTCCGGCCCGGCGACAGAGTGTGAGAAAGTCAACATGGATGCGGAGCCTCTCCCACGTTAACGCAACACAGTAAACCTTTCCAATCTGGAGAAATGTCAACATGCAGGAGTGCTCGCTCGCTCCCCATTCACTGGCACTATGAGTCACGGCAACGCCATCCCAGCCATGCAGATGCAGACTTGTATGATATTTGCTCAAATTCCTTTGTTCGCTATCATTAGTCAGTTGTCTCCTTTCTTGTGCCACAAAACCGTGATGACAAAAGTGGGGAGGAAGATGCCCGAAGCATCGTTATGTTGGTCTTGAGAAAAAGGTCCAGGATTCAGAGGTGGATCTGGATCAATGGATCAGGGCGAAACGCCGGTCAGTTACCAACTCATCGGGCACAAAATGAAGCCTCTCTACCCAAACTGTTCGCGGTTATTATCCCCACTTCAGCACGACCGCCGACCAATGAGCAGTGTTTGTTCCCCCTCCCTTGTTCCACACTTTACTTTCTCTGGCCTTCTCTCACCGCTTCTCCCAGGTGCCCTTTAATCTCTAACAGGTGGCCTTTTAAATGCAGCCATCTTAATCACCTGCAGAGACACCGCGCGCGTGTGTGTGTGTGCGTGTGTGTGAGAGAGGCCATCAAAGAGCTCTACCTTGCCTTCCACCTTGAAGCAGACTTGGACAGATGCCAGATTGTGAAAACACACATGTACGCAGCAAAGCTGTGTTTTTTTTTCACGGTTTATTGTGTCACATTGAGACCAGAGCGGCTCTGATGCAGACACACAGCTCTCAGTGCAGAGCTGCCAGGCTCAGGGTGTCTCTTCTGTTATAGGAACACGCAAAAGGAACGAGGGCGGAACGCTCTCTGTGCACATTTCGGTGTTGCACAGCTATGAAACCCCATATTAAACCCATAATAAACCCACGTCAGGCAGGGCTGCTCATTCAGCCCACTGTATATAAATTGAATACTGTTTGAACTGGTGAACTGTTATGGAAATTTATGAGGAATGCCTGACTGGAAATCTGACTCGGAATTATATACTGCCACCAAATCCATAACATCAGATATGCTCTGATAAAGCATGGAGCCATGGAGGTTGGTTAAACAATCATCCCTAAGTCCTAAAGGAGGACTGTGACCAATGATAATGCTGGATAAATCCCGATTATGTTGACATTAAGTGATTCGTCGTTTGATCTAAAGAAATCTGGGAGGATTATACGAAACGAGTTCTGCGGCTTCCCGATTAGGCAGCAAATCGATGTTACGGGCGACCAATTGCGACGCCCTGACGACCTCTCATATCATGGAAATAGGCTGACAGTGATAGCATCAATGCAACCCCTTGTCCATCCACCGTCGCACTTCATCACGTGAAAGTATTTCAAGGCATGATCTCGTCTACCGAGATCCCTTTTTACTTTCCTTTTAGCTCCGCTGACTTCCCCAGAGAGACTGGAGGTAATGTTAGCATGGCATTTATCTTATGATGTCCTCTCCACTGACCTGACTCCGTCTGGGACCGTTCATTGTATCCCAGTGTGGGTCACTGGGCACGCGTGTCTGCATCTTGGGCCATAAAGACAGTTGAGGAAGGAAGCATAAATTACAGCCAGGGCTCCTCCTGGCTGCCTACCTCCGACACACTGTTCTTATCTCCTCCTGAACACAGCAGGCTGGTTAGATCGCCGTTCACTCTGGATGCCAAAGCCCACTCCTGCACATGGTACTGCCCAAATATCAGAATTAGGCTGAAGTGGCAATGATAAATCATGGCTTCACACCCTGGCAGAGGCATGTTTCTTTTTTTCTGTCTTCCTTCCTTCCCAAAATCAGACAGTTGAACTAAGAAAAACCGTCTGTTATTAGCTTGGCTCTCCAGCGCGTGTGCGAAGTTCGTTAGACCACAAAGACGCTGAAACCACAGCAGGCAGTCTCCCATTACTGTAATGGCTCGATAAGCCAACTGCTCACAATGCATCTGACAGGTGCCATGTGAAGGAAATCTTGAAGTTTTACAAATACCCCAATAACGCAGCTTCTTCTTCTTGAGTCTAACCGAAATGGAAAAATTCACCCTCCGCGCGCCGGACGGTTGGAGCGGAAGCTCGCCCAACATTGAAGGAGTTTGAGGGATTAAAGCCTCGACAGTTAATGACTTGATAATGAGCACGTGTCTGAGCATTAGCAGCGCCACTACCTGTATCCTTAACTGTACTTATACGCTAAGCTAAGCGGTTGTTTCGGTCCATTCGACCTCAGAAGCCTCCTATAACTAATTTAATAGCCTGACCAGTGACCCCAGTAAGATACACACCTATACACACAGTAAGTGCTCTCTAACCTCAGGCCAAACCCAAAAATGTATAAATTTAAATCGACACACACAACCCATTATGAGCTACAAAGTGTTTCCATGGTGACGCTAGGCCACAAGAGACCGTTGAGTGTTAAGTGTAAAGATATAACCCTAACCCTTCTGCATTCCATCCACCACTGGCGAACACGTCTGCACACAACATATTTATCGGACCAGAACTGAAGCCCTTTACAGGCGCGTGACCGTCACATTTTTCACTCACCTCCTCCTGAACATCTCGGCAAAGATGCAGCCAACGCTCCACAGGTCCACCGGCGTGGCGTAGCTGGACTGGAGCAGCACCTCCGGCGCTCTGTACCACAGCGTCACCACCTGCAACAGACATCACCTGGGAGTTTTACTTAGGCCGTCATTTCATATAGAAAACATCCCTTAATGGCACGAAACGACTGCAATGGGGTCTTCCAATCGCCTTTATGCACATGACAACACTTACTGTTGTAGAAGTAATATTTCTATACACCCCCCTCTGAGATTTATGCAAGGTATGAAGTCATATCTGGAAAGATGTGTCAGATTAAAACCTGGCACATGTACAAGAAAATAGCTAATGTGACCTGAGGTGTAACGTATCAGTTTTTCCCACTTCTTCCCGAGCGTGGGTTTCCAGGCTTGTCACAACTTTTGCCGAGGGCTCAGCACGCACGTTGAAGCGTAGCCTGCAGGAAAGCTGCAGCATTGTTAACAGCTACAGTAAGGAAAGCCTCCAGACAAAACCCAGTGACCCCTGGTAAGAGTGGACCGGTTCCAGGTGCTTTCCTCAACTCCAAGATTTTTCCAGCAGTGTTTGGCTGCTGTTGCTCCACACACGGGCCCTGCAAAGCCCGTATGTGGAGCTCCGCGTCTGAGGCGAATGTTAGTTGAAAGAATGCGGTGGTGTCGCTGCAGCTTTTCCGAACGCTGGCCCAGTCGCTCTCCAGGAATATTGGAAACAAAACGCCGAGCTCCACGGATGCTCCGGCTTGTTCTCTGCCACTGTGACGCACTACAGGTTAAGTTTAGCTTGTGTTTTCAACACTACTTTTGGTTTGGACTCCTTTACAGCGCTGAGTTGTGCCCAATGCTGTAGCCTGACCTGCACCTCTTTAGAAATGCTGAGTCGATGTGGATCCCATCCGTCCATCAACGTCTCTGCCTGCTCCCCTCTTGTGTCCCGGTTTCACTCCACATGCAAACATGCATCACACATTCTTCGCGGCCTTCAGGCCTAATTTCTGTTACGAACCGACTGAATGCCTAACGAACCAACGACGTTCCCATCTGCCACTCTTGCTAACAGGCTAAATTAGGATGATGTGCTTGTTAAAACATTAGCAGCTAAATCAGAAAGCCAGCAGAGCCTGCGCAGATCTTCACAATGGTATCATTTAGCTAAAAGCAGCACTTCTGTCCCGACTCACTGATCCAGAAATATGATCTAACTTGGCCAAACGCTACCCCAAATAATTGCTCAATGAGGCAGCTGAAAGTAAACATTCGGTCACATTTTTCCGGCTACACTGAATCACGCTATTAGTAGTGCCAGTGGCAACTTTTTGCACATGTCTGATCTTTTTCGCTGAGCTTCCTGCTTCAGAGAAAGTACGGTCAAAGTTAAACATGAATGGAAACTGCAGCACCACCAACAGAAAGGCCAGACAGTGTTGCTAGTGTACTTTAATAGAGCTGCATTTATCTAGATCATGCACAGACCCCAGTATAACGCACCCTTTAATTTAATGCCGTATTGACACAAAGGCTCTTTAGGTGACATTTTACATTCGACTCCACTGCTCGGAAGCCTGGATGCAACACACTCGAATGCATGCAACAACATCGCTGCATGCAGCTTGTAACCCTACAGTCAAATGTCAACCTGCATGAATACATACATACAGCCAAGCTTTCTAGGAAGAACCACAGACCATGAGCTCGGGGTATATCCGCCTCTGAACAGAATCACTCGAAATCGTGGCCACAAGTGCAGATTAAGCCATCAGCTTGTGCAGATACCTAGCGGCACCGGGAGACATATTTAAGAGTAAAATTAGAACACCATAATGAGATGAGTGTGTGAACTCAATTTTGTTTGTGCAATTTACTCTACATAGCTGCATATTTCCAAAAAAACATACATTATAGTGTAAAATAGATGATGTTGCCACCATACAGCTACTCTGAACAGGCATTTTGCAGCCGTTATCCTGCTCATCAGCAGATCCTGTTCGCTGGTCTTTCAGAGTAACACAACCGTGGGTGAGGCTGTAACATCTCTGAAAGCATTGTTATCACGCACAGCCACCATCCTGAGTGCACCGATGTATTTACATTCAGTATGAATCAACCGTGTTGGACGAGAAATCCCGAAATAAACCCTCTTGACAAAGGAACACGCTCTGACTCATGGCCCAAACACACAGCATAATAACTGTTTTCATGGAGACTATTGTAACAACACGGAGGATGTTGTAAAAACAGAAAAGGACATTCTCCAGTGGCAGCGTTTTTCTGTGCTTTATTTGGTCCTTTCCCTTCCTCTTCTCCCGACCAGATTTGCTGTGCATCTTCCTTAGTCTTTCTTACCAATGTCACTCTCTGTTCTGCTTCCCACGTCCTTTCAGCTCACCGCTCTTCCTCTACAGACACACAAATGGCATGCAAAACAAGCAGAAACAGAAACTTAGCCGGGCCTGAAATGTTTAACTGTTTTGTCAGCTTGCATTTGAAGTCCGTCTCTCCTCCTCTTCCCTTCCGCATGGCAACAGAAAAGCCAGAATAGGTCAGATAAAGCTGAGCACAAAATAAAGGGAAAGAGAAAAAGAAAGAGAGAGAGCGCGTGTTGGGCTGACTCTAGATTAAAGGACAACATTCTAGGAATTCCTCTCTGCTGAGAGCATCCTCCCCCTCACCACCACCACTCGGCTTCAGGGAGGAAATGGTTTCTCGTGGCCCAGAGGACCTCTAGACCTCCTGGGCTGGACCTCCAAGCTTGACTGGCTTGCAACATCCGGCCCCATGCCACCATCCCACTGTAAGTGCACATGGACATTTGACAATAGGGCGCACGAACGCGGAGGTGTTTGGTTTGTGTTATCTGTCAGCACGTGCACGTGACTGAGCGAGCACCTGCTTTTTGCCTGGGTTCACGTGCGTCGGTGCCAAATGTTTTCCCTCGTCTGCTGGCAAATGTATGCAAGTTATCTGCAGAATGTGTTTGATGTTTTAGGGTTAATGACTTTTGCAGCGGAGGAATTTACCAGACGTTTGCTGCCGTTGCACCGATTTTTCCACTTTTGATCCAATAATGTGACCAGTGGTGCATTTATGCCCACCTTCAAGAAGAACGTGGGGCAGGTTCTTGGTTGCATGTGTGACGCTCTTCAGCAGGGCCACAGCTGTGAGGAAATGACTCTGGAGACATCTGGACTAAGGTGATGAGCACCGGTCCTGAGGAGTGGGCACGCACCTCCTGTTCCAGTACAACATTCCCATATCCAGTGTAATTAACATTCCACCGGCTTAATGATCACAAAGACCCTTAAAAAAAACAGAAAACTTTTCAGTATAACAAGGGCTCAGGTGATGTTACACAAATTCGACTTTGATGTTTCCAGTGGATCTCCACAGACCCACTCGTCCTTCGCCATGACGACCATTTTCCTTTCCCTCTCCTGAGCGGGGCCTTTGCTGTGACCCAGTGCCACGAGGATGAGACCGAGGCTGCAGCGCTGGCAGCGCAGGGGCCGGTGGGGCTTGGCCAGGGGCCTGTGTTTACATTCCCTCTCACTGAGGAAGCCCAGGATGAAAGAGCACCACTGCATGTGCAGACGCATACCATTTACAGTACACACACGTGCACAGTCACAGACCTGCGCTGCATCAAGCAGCCTGTGACCAAATCACGGCGTTTGGAGCTCTCTTTTATTATATCATAAATATTCACAGCCGTCTCTCGGGTTAAGGCTTCAACTGCATCAAGTCCTGGAGCCTGAACTTGATTACGTTCCTGACAGCAACAGGAATTAAACTCTTCCTACACAAGTCTAAGGAAGGAAAAAGGATACAGACCCAAGTGTATAAGCAGGCCACATATGGGAAAACGAGAGCGGATGTATGTGAACGCTGCTACGCACTCGGGACTACAGCAAGGCTGAGGCTGGAACACTGAGCCTCTGGAGAGGCCCCACTGAAAGCTCTAGCAGTCAGCCATGTTGTAAACAACATTATTTCACTCCTCCCTCACTTTCCCTCCTTGTCTTGTTCTGCAGAGAGGACAACTCCAATACCCTACAATGCAGCAATTCCAGGCCAAGAAAGGAGATAGGAAGTGGAAGAGATGATTCCGAAGACCCCATTTGAGCGGGGAAGAGTCGAGCTGCGCGGCTCGGAGGGGAAAGTGCAAGAGCAACGCGCAAACTATACAGTAGAAAAGGGAAAAAAAGGGGCACTACAAATGTTGCCAAAGTATGTGCAGTGTACAGGAATGCAGCATGGGGCCCTCGGCGAGTGAAACAAAGACAGCACAGTCAGTGGCGCTCTCTCCCCAGTGCTACCACATCCGCACATCATTAGCTGGAAAATTCCTGATATATGCTGTAATTTTTTCTTGCCCCCCCCCCCCTCCTCTTTCTGTTGCCATTGCTGGTACTGACAAGGGCTTAATTTCCAGATGCCGGTTGCACATTCACTCTCTGCATATATACCCACCAATTAACCATGTTTTCATGCCTGTGGCTCAGTCAAAATCACCTCCAATAAATGAGAATAAAAAGAGCGCGTCGTAACTATTGACAACGCTAAACAGGGATATATAAAAGAGAGGAGCAGCGGCCTGGACCCAAGATGCTTAAATGTATAACAACATGGTCAGCGATGTCATCGTCTGTATTTAAGGTTCAGTACATCCTGGCTAACGTGCGCGTGTGATTCCTGATGTCAAATCGAGGCCAGCCCCTTTCCTCCAGCCCGTTGCAGCCACAGAGGATGACTTCTCCTTTCTTTCCCCATGCAGAGCGTTTGAGGAAATATCTAAACATTCCCAGAGTCTGCTGCACGTGCTCTCCTGCGTGCACTGCAGTTTCCACCTCTGCCCCAGACTGCAAAAGTGATCCGGAGTCTGTGAAAATGTAGCGATAACACTACTTACTGTGTGGGGGAGGCTCTGTCTTCTAGTCAAATTAACAGTTTTAGACACCAAATAAGGGAAAATTGTCAAGAGGCGTCGAACTTGTGTGCATCGCCGTCCCTGTTCTGAGAGGTAGCGTCGCACAAACATGAATCTACCCGACAGATTTGACAGGAACCCATTTTAAACCTGTGCTATATGAGACAAACGGTCATGAATTCAACCTCCAAAAACCACCAGATGTCCACTTGTTGGGTGGCGTGCAAAGGCCTTCATTAAATCATTAAGAGGTAAAGGTGGGGGAAAAAAAGCTGGAAAACTGATTGACAGTGAGCTCAGATGGTGGGGAACTGTGGCATTCCACTCAAGTTTTTCAAATCCAATTTGACAGGTGAAAACATGCACATGACACCCGAGTGCGGGAGCTCACGTCTTTCATGAGACCACGCGTTCCGCCTCGCATTACATCCGACCTTAAGGCCTCCTTGAGTTGCAGTTAGGGAGATCCTGTTAGGAAAGATTGTGTTTCGCCACTAAATCATCAAACATTAAAGTAAAAAGTCAGACTTTTTGAAATCATTCTAAGATGAGATTCATTTTTCAGTGTTGGAGAACTGATGATCTGTTCCCAGGAACGTCGCTCCAGCATCTTAACCCATACATCAAGGCTAAAGATACGTCGATATGTATATAAATGACTGAGGATGTCCGGGGTTATGGGCAGCCATTGTAGTCGTCCCTTTGGTGTGGCAAAGATCCAAACCTTAGTTGTGGACATTGGCTGAAGCCGCTCTAGTTTAATGATGGTTGGATATGTTGTAAATGGTGAATGTCTGGAGCATTCAACAACAATGAGGAGGTTAACGAAGGCCAATAAGGACTGACCACGGAAGAGGAGCAGCGATGAGGAAAAGGCAGGGATAAAATCCTTCAGGTGCCAACTGTTGTGGATCCTCTCTCTGAACAAATGTCCCACTATTTGGTGTAAACGTGCACCAAATAGTGGGACATTTCGACTACAAACCTGAATAGCATTGTGATCGTATTTCCAGACATGTGGTGCATTTTTTGTACCCCCCCCCCCCGACCCTTCAGCCACCCCGGGATCATCAATACGGCATCAACGAAGCTCCAGATCTCCAGGGGCAGCCAGGAGCTTTATGTGACCCCGGCACCGACCCAATGGGTGGTCTCCCCCATCTCCCGCCTGCCTTTCAGCAGGGGTGGATCCTGGGTAATGCTGGGGCCATCATTCAGGCGCAACCGTGCACAGGAGACACGTTTTCTGAGAATGACATTAACAACCCTGCATGTTGCTGGGTGAGGAACGAGCCCACGGCATGAAGAGAAGCACAAGCATTGCTGGTAAATTATCAGCACAAAGTAAGAAAGTGGTATACTTCCCAGGCACGAGGGACTGTTCGTAGGGACTGTATGCAAATGCCCTTTATGCACTCTTGTCATTCTATAAGTGTTAAATGAATCACTTTGAAAGCGAGAGAGAAGCACTTAAGCAACAGCAGTTCTCCAAAGCCCATCTGTCTAGCAGTAACAGTGGCATTTGGTGACTAAATAAGCAACTGCTGGTCCGTTGGGCAAAGGGGAAGATCCTCGTGTGCCCTTGTGTAGCTGTGCACGGCACACGGTTTTACAGTTAGATTATCTGCTTTTATTAGCAAGAGAAAACAGTCAATAGATGAATGAAGATCGTGTGTGTGTGTGTGTGTGGGTGTGTGTGTGTGAGCATGCGTGCCTTTGTGGGTGCGTGTTTTTTGGACTTCTGGGGGGATTCCAGACACAGGCGCATTAATCTACAACCGAAGATCCTATGATCACGTTGCAGCACTGCCCTCCAGCACATGCGCACACGCGCGTGCACACACACACAAACAGACACACACACAAGGAAATGAGGGCGTCAGTCTTTTACTCGCCTGTGTGCATCAGTAGTTTCAGGGACTAGTAAAGGTCAATTCCCATATAACCACTCTACCCTTAGAAGACAGAAAGCCTCCGTCTAGTTATTCATAATGTCACCGAACCTACTTAAACATCGCTTGTGGCGTAATAACACCCACACACACCCCGAGTTGTGTAAATTCCATGGTTAGGTATGAGCAGCGTTGCTGTGCGAGTAATCAATCAGAAGGCTTTAGTCTTCATTCTAAAAAGGACCCATTTGCAAGTTGTTTCACTCTGAATCATAAAAAAAAACCACATCAGTTGTGATAATAGGAAACTAAGCACGGGACTTCTAATTACCACGCATTACTCAAACAGCAAATAGGCCTGGAAAATTTTGAAACATAACCGACGATCAGCCGTGACAATTCTAACAGACCTTTATCAGGACTTCCTCATGGCCGCCCGCTGCCTTCATCCTGAGAGCACCTGCTTACTCTGGTCATCAGTCGGCCCCATTATTGGGGTTCAGTTAGTGATCAACAGTTGAGTCAATTGCAATTACAATTTCTATATGTCACTAATGCCTTTCTGTTTATATTCAGTGTGACAGGGGTCAAACGAACTGTCCACTGATGCGTCTTTAGGTTTACAAGAAGCACGTTTGTTAATTATTGATGACCTAAAAGGCTCAACAACTTCAACATGGAAGAATAACCAGAAATTAGTATCGTTTCCTGATGCTTTACAAACATATTCAAAATAAATCCGCTTGTTTTAAATTTTTGCCCTTTTCCCCCCACATTTGCACGGTGACGGAGCTATTTCACATCGCTCCGATGACCCGTCCACATATTAGGTGGTCTGAAACATCACAGATGAAATCAAGATATAACCCCAGCACGTTGATTAGCAGCACAAGCTACACGCGTGCACGAACAGCTCGATCACCTCATGTGGTCATCAAAAGCTTTTAACAGCGCACTCAGCTATTGTTCCGAGCTGCGTTAATCTTAAAATCTTGTCCGTCCTGAATTCAACTCTTCCGACAGACTCTTTTCAGCCTCTTCATTTTATCTGGTTATCAGAGCCCCGGAGCTCAACAGCTGCACATCAAAGTGCCGACAGTGGGAGGGGAGGGGAGTGAGTCTCTCCTCATCTGCCCCATCCCTGTCTGCAATGGCCACTGAGGGATTCCTGAGACTGATCACAGGGCCTCTTTGGCTCTCACTTTACACAGAGAAACCCTATCATTGGGCCCAGCGCTGCAGAGCATATCTACTGATGCAAGTGCCACCTACCTCATTCATCTACCCTCTGGAGATGGGATGGGGGCTCATACGCGCTCTATTAGCTGGGCAGTTTGCATGAGTGGAAAATTTTCCAATTAGGGCCGGGTTCTTGAGCAAAAAAACAAAAAGAAAAAAAAAAGATACCGAATAAAATCTAAATATTAAATTCAATGCAAGTGTCCTGCACAGAGGCAGGTTTCAAGGATGCAGATGCAAGTTCAAAAACGCTTGTGCGCTTCCTGTGACATCACGAACAAAGTTATCAGATAATGCGATATTCCTGAGTCTATTTGCGTCTCTGGCCCAGTTAAAAACATCCTGTGACCCACTTTTGCAGTGTTTGCTTTGAGTCCCTGTGTTGTAAGAAACTGTTGGATGAGGCCTGCTGACTCCACCGAGGTGAACAAACAGAACTCACCACAGAGGTGAGCGCCATCTGGAAGCTGTAGATGCGGGCTAAACCAAAGTCGGCCAGTTTGATCTGTCCTCCGCTGGTGACCAGAATATTCTGGGGCTTCAGGTCACGGTGAACCACGCGGTGCGAGTGCAGGAAGTCCAGACCCTGGAGCAGCTGGTACATCATATCCTGCAAAAGAGTAATCAAAGAGGGGGAAAAGGGGGGATGAAATAGGTAAAAATGTGAAATGTGCACCACCTTCTTAATAAAACAAAGCCTTTGTGCGGCGCTTTCACGCCGACTACGAACTCAGAGTTATTTCAAACCCTCCTGCCTCCACGAAAGCTTTCCCAAGCCTCCAGATCGATGTTTGAATTCACTCCCAAACAAAGGCCTGGATGACAAGACCCCGCAGAGAGAAGTAAAGCATAAAAGGCCGAGCCTCTGCGGCGCAGGCGGAGTTAACCAGAGGAGACCCGTGTCGTTTCTTGTCAACTGCAGCAGATGTTTGATAACTGACACACACACCCAGTAGGGCAGAGAGAGGCCTCGCTCTGGACAAGCACGGGTCTGTGTTTCTCAGCAGCTGTCCAGCTTGAGTTAATTGGCCCTTGTCCTCTTTTTAATGGCCAAAAGTTGACCTCAGAAATGTTCGGGAGCGCTGCGATTGTGACAGTCTAACCGGAGTAAATCATTGAGAGCAGCGGCGAACTGTGCCGGAGGTGGGCTTGACTCCGTCTCCGTCTTACACAACTGTGAATTTTCTCAGGGCTTCTGCCATTTTTCAAAAATTAAAAGAAGAAATAATAAAAATAAATAAATAAAAATCAATCAATCAAAACAGACGGCCTCCGAGACAAGACGAGAACCAAATGGATGCGCGTTTGGATGGAATTCATCACGTCACTGCACAACACACGCACGCTCCCTCCCTGCACACTTGCCCTCTGCACACCCGCCGAAAGCCTCCGCCAAGACCTCACAAGTGACATGGACCTGAGCCCGCAGCTCCATTCACAGGCCCACCAGCTGGTGAGTGAGTCAAAGGGGTCTGCACACTCAAGCAGAAAACATTAGCAAACGGCGTGGGGCTCGCTGCCGTGCTGGTCACAGAGGAGGAGACTGGACGCCCAACAATGCCGCAAAGACCAGGAGTGATGTGTGTGTGTTTGGTACACACACACACACACACACACACACACGCACACACAAAACTGTCACCCTGGGTGTGTTTCAACATACAGTTCCATTTGTGTGTGTGTAGGCAGAGTGTGCATGTGTGCGTGTGTGTGCGCCCTCTGACCAAAGCCAGGCAGGAGGCATAAACAGACCTTCCTTTCTACATCTCCATCCAGCCATGACCCGGCGAGGAGGGCAGCAGACAGACAGGGCCATAAGAGAAACAGGCAGGCAGTTGGTTATTTTGTGTGTGGAGCTGGGGGGGGGGGGGGGCAGCTATTGTGTCAGCCCCCAACTCCACCACCACCAGTTCCTCTTCGCTTTAAATAGCCATTGCACCATGCGCCCTTTCAACAGCATTTCCTAGTAAACACTAATTACCTCAGAAGTGTGACTCTTGGGCAAACACACAAACAAACGTGGCCCCCTTCACCCGCGTACCATCTTCCCTCCAATATCAATTACACACGACACACATTCTGGCTCGGTTCGGAATGTGAAACGAGCACATTATTAACCCCACAAATGTGAAAAATTAACAGGAAGGAATCAGCCGGAAGGAAGGAATTTGGATTTCAGCTACAAGAATACCTAGACCAACGCACAACTAGATAGCATGGGTCACGCAGAAATTACACAAAAAGGCAACAGGAGTGACCCTAAAAAAAAAGCTGGAACACCGGGGGAAAAAAGTAGTGAGCCCTCCGCGAGATGCAGTCAAAACATGGCTTTCTGAGTGCACCTCCTTTTCTAATGCAAATGTACCAGAGGCAGCCATATTGTTTATTGTAGCTCGGCACAATATGGGACATCTGCCGGTTAGCGTTAGTGTAATTCCCTCCCCATGCTTCATTAACCTCCTCCTTTATGGGCTCAGAGAATAGAGATGGGAAGGCTTGGACATTGGTGGAAGAGGAGGGTGGGCCGGACCCAAGCGCCAGCCCGGCTGAGGAGCACCCAGGCTGGGGCAGCCCAACTGCTTGATGTCCTTCCAGCTCATTTGATTCCTGGAGGAGGACCTCTTTCATCAATGAGCATGCGGTGGGTCTCGAGTCCAACTGAGGCCGAGTGGGTGGTGGAAGGTGGAGGACGGGCTGGGGCGGAGGGGGTGGACTGGGTTTGAGGAGACACTTGCCTGGCCTCTTGCTGATGGTATTCAGGAGTGAAAGCCGTGCGTAAGAATCTGCCCTGCATAGAACTAATGACGTGACATCTGAACAAAATTGTCCTTTTCCTCCGACACTTCCTGGTTATTCTTTCATTTCATCAACTGACCTATCGCCTCGGTGTTCAAAACTACAAATCGTCATTGTTGGAGTGCTTCTTAATGTTTCAAAAGGATGAGGAGTGTATCAAAAGGAGCATTGTTAATAACAACAAGTATCAGTTTTAGCAGAAAAAACCCCGGGAAAGCCTCCAGTGCCATCGATCTAATGCCACAGCACCCAGCCATCATTTGAGCTCGACACAGAAAGGACACACATGTCTGGCCCTGGGGTGAAATCCAGCAGTTACTGGAAAACCTGCAGTTTCTCTCTTTTTCGAATGCGACACTTAAAACTAAAGATCCCCTCGCTCCTAAACGCAAGCCCGTAGCTCTCTGGTGTTACACGCGATAGGCTTACAGACCTCGGGGTGAAACACGATGAAGATTTTTAAAAATAGACAAGTATCGAGACATTGAGGGAAACTTAGAGAACAAAAGAGACGCCTGAACACCCATTTCCGACCTGCAGGCGACGCGTTCGGACGAGGCTCCTTTCACACGGCACCAGTTTACCGGTCAGCTCACAGTTACACGTCAGGACAGTTCATGTAACGATTAAGACATCTGAGCTTGAAGGTCTCCGACCTGTGAGACCTTTACATCACAACTACCACTTGTCCCATCACGTTGCGCAACTTTTCCCCGCCACATCCAGTGAATTCCAATGTCCGTGTGGCAGTTAAACTCCCAGGAAAGTTAATGTGTTGGCTCTAACTATTAATGTCCATTTTAACATTCAGGAGGATAGATGATGATAGACGATATAAAAGTTGAGTGGACGCCTCAGCTTGATTAAAATCATCCCGGAGGAGTCCGAATGTGGCCGGATTAACGGCCCCAGGTAGCTCGGCTGTGAGGCAAGAGAATGTGGCCGGCGAGCTGGCCCGTGCGTCGGCGCATGCGCTGCGTTTGGCTTCTGTCCAGTTGGCCTGGGAGCAGAAGCGTCCCACCGAGTTGTTTACTAACAGTGTGCTGTGTGCGGTAGCAACCAGTAGAACCTAGCGAACCGCTGCAAAGCGTTTTTGGAAGGACTTGCTGATTCACGGACGAGTTTACTGACGCGTGAACTCGTCCGTCGCTGGTGTCGATTCAGCTGTGGCTAACACTTCTTTATGGATTGTGGTGGCGTGACATGAAAGGTCCCCAGTGTGGCCCAACAGCTACAAAGTGAAATCCCCACCTAGCTGGGGGCAGTGGCGTGACTCCACCCATAATCTAACAACTGCAAACAGCTTTTTGGACAGAAAGTTCAGTTGACTGAATTATTCACACCAGGCGAGCGACAAGTGTGGTCTTTGGAGGCGCGTGTAAATGCTCCTAGTGAGCGAGAGCAGACGAGCCTTTCTCTGGGGCACATCTGCCACACGTGCTGCCCTTTGAAACACTCCGGTTCCTCTGAGAAAACATGCCCTTTGCCACACAGGCACGATTACGGTCGTGAAGTTTTACGGATTAACAAATATCTTTAACCAGATATGTGCCGCGTTGCTTTTAGACTGAACGCAGTCGCAGCCATTTATGCCAGAGTGACGAAATACCTTGATGGTCTCAGGTGGTACTCCTGGATCGGGGGCCTTCTCCAGATAAGTCGTCAGGTCCTGATCCACATGCTCAAAGACCAGAGTGAGTCTGGTTTCTCGGTCAGTCCGAGAGACTGTGCATACATCAAACAGCCTAAAAATAGAAAAGCATACATGAGAGAAGGGAGATAACGCCACAATAAGCCTCGCAACAACATTTGGACTCAATGTTCTGGGTTTTTTTTGAGTGCATCTACCGGCTTCTGTGCATTGTGATGCGCATCGTGTTGTATGTGAACAGATAGGTCTGATATTTCAGATGAAAATGCTTGCAGACAAAGGGCACCGTGTGCTGCAGGGCACGCTGAGGCACTCAGGAAAGTCAACCAACTCCTTCTATGCAGAGCCCTGAACAACACTGTTTACGTGTGTCTCACTAGGCAACAAACTAAGGCCAAGAATCCAGATTATGCTGAAGACTTTCCAAGGCAGGCTTTGGTGAAAACCTGGAAGAAGAAGAAGAAGAAAAAAAAAAAAAAAGCTGTCCAGTATGTTCCTCTTCAAAGCGCAGGGGACCACAAGCAGCATTCCTTGTGTGGCACTATGACAACTCCTGATGCTCTATGGGAAGTCGAGTGCAGCCTTGGCTGGAGCCGCTGCGAAAACAGCACTTTCCATCACGGCAACACAGCACACACAAGGAGGCACCGGGCAGATACCCTGGTTCAAAGTGACCAGGTTTTCATGAGATTTTCCCCTCACAGAAACACGTCTTTGAGCCCTGAACCAGGCTTTAACACTACCTGCATGATGGTCGACGGTGAAATCAAAACAATGTGCCACTGTAACGTTAGAAGCCGTTCAAGTAAATCCGAGCATGGAAAGTAATGACTAAACCTCTCCGGAAACCCTTTCAATATCTTCCGAGGCACCTTGTGTCCATGCCAACACCCTTGTAATCGGCGTACTTGCTGGAGTGAGGGGTGATTCATTCAAGGTATTCAAAGGTGATGTCACAGGAAAGACAGCGCTCTATTCCTGCAACATGGAGTTAAACGCCCCTCGCGGCTCAATTGTTGGCCTTCAATGGAGGCTCTCGCCATACACTGAACATATGGAATGAATAATGGGGCTCATTACAAACGTCCAGGAGTTGCCTGGAGTCTCACAGAAGGCCCGTCATGCACCCTTTCTGGCCCGGACGGCTGGGCCACGCTTGTTGCCCCAACTGCAGGACGGTGAAATCCCAGCGGTTGCCCTGGCGATCCGATGAGCTTTTATTATGTATGTATTATTTAAACACGATGGGTCAGTTTTTTTGGGATTGTGAGCAGAGACGGGGGTCATTTGGGCAACGGAAGGGACGGAGCCTGCGCCACCATCCGTTTCAGCGACATCCCATCTTTACCCAACCTCTTCAGCATAAACATGCGCTGCGCCGCATTCAAATGTGCACGTAACCAACGAGACCGCCAGCACACACATGCATACATGCAACATGGCAGCGGCTTACAGAGGAGCAGAGCATGACCACACTAACGTTTACAGCCTCCAGTCAACATCCACAAGGAGGCCTTCCTTTATGAGTCTAAGTATTTTTATTACTAAAGATTATTCTCTTTAGTTAAAGGGCCAAAAAAGGATCCAAAAGTCCACCTTCTAATTGACTGGGCTTTTAATTTTAACAATATTGTCTTAAACCAATAAAGATAAATAACACGATCAAGAAGAGAAATTTACGATGCGATATTATTGCATCACCACACCGGGAGATTATGTATTTATGTACGATTAAGGTAAATTTAGGAAATCTCCCCTTTGCTCCACGCTGTAAAAATTCCATGTTGAAAGGAGGACCGGGTCGGGCCTCGGCCAGAGCTGACGCACGAGCAGAAACCTGACTTTGGAGGCTGGAATTCACTTCAAAACTGAAAGTAAATGTGATGTCTGTGCACTTTGCACTGTGGACATTAACAGAACTTTCTACACTTTCAATGTGACGGACACCAACAGAGGGGACTCCCTCCGCACCCGACCACCTAAAATTAGAATTTGCACATTTTAAAATCAGGCCAAAAATAAAAATCTTATTGGGAAAGCAGTGTCTGGGGTTGCATTATTTATATTTCCAACAACAAATAGGAAGAGTTGGTTCTGGTCCGTTGTTTGGAATCGGATCATGAAAAACCTTAACTACTGTCCTTTCTAACGTAATCTTCCTTCCACCAAGTCCAAAAATGTGTGGGTCTCATTCTAGCTGTTCCTGTGCTGGTCCCGTCCTCTTGTTTTGTTATCAGTTCTTCAGTTACACATTTATTCTACTCAAGTTTGGGGTCAAAGCCCAGGCGGCACAGAGCGAGAGATGTGGAGGCGAGTCTGGGTCCAACCGAGGTGCACCGACAATGCAGACGGTATAAAAAAGCGTTACCAAGCGACAGAGATAACCTTTTGCAGTGGAGTTTGGCTGCACGGCCGCCCTTCTTCTGACCGACTATGCATGCAGGATTTGCGGTAATGTGATAAAACTCTCCCTCAAATCAAGTTACCTAATCTGCAAACAAATGGGTGAAAGTGAACACAGGCCAAACATATTGGGTATATGTGACTTTAAAGAATAAAAAAATAACACAGGAAAAATGCAACATAACGACGCGTTCCACAGCTCGAGCTGTGGTTAAAATAGTCACTAATATGGAATAATGGTCAACTTAAAGTACAAGTGTGATAGAAGGATGTAAATAGGGGCCACGGGCGGACAGGTGTGCACATCCCTGAAGTCTGACAGTGACAAGCATTCAATGCAAGCTGCACATGAAATGACAGAAAGTGGTTTTTGCTTTTAAAAACAGCTCAGAAGGAGTGTTTGTATGTGCCAACCCTCACGGCGGAGTATGAGTGTCGTCCCTCTCACATATGCCCCCCCCCCCATCACTTACCTGACAACATTGGGGTGCTCAAAGGCTTCGAGCTGCCTCAGTACCGCCACCTCCCGGATTGTAGAGAGCGGCATCCCCTCCTCCTCCGTCTGGACACGAACTTTTTTTAGTGCTACAAAGCGTCCTTCGTTCTTCAAATCTCTGGCCTTGTAAACTTTCCCATAAGCGCCTTCCCCGATCTCGGCCACAGCCTCATATCGAGTGTTGGCACTGTCTGTGTCCATTTTTGCGGGGTTTTTTTTGGTTTTCTGTCCCCTCTCCCTCTCTCTCGTCTCTTGTTGAGAATATTGCGGGGAATCCCGGCGAGGGTGACGAGCCAGAGAGTTTCTCACAAAGGCATATTCACAGAAAATGGTCGGCACGTGCAATGCCTAGATGACAGGGAGACACAGATGGAGGAAGACACCATCTTTGTCAGACGCGGTCAAACTGGGCTCCAGGTAGGCAGCAACAGGACTGTCATTACGGTTCATTTCCAACACCAGAGCCCCGCTGCGTCTCCTCCTCCTATTACGCACAGCAACTCATGTCCTGCTACCTCTAACGCATATGTCAAATAATTCGAATTAAGCGCATAAAAAAATTGGGTTTAAAGCAAAGGCTGCGATCAGCGAGCTGTCTCGTGCATTTAAAAAGCCTACACCCACGTGCAGCTTTGCTTTAAATGCGTAAATGCGCACTTAAACTGTGAAAGGAAACCAAACCAGAAAATGTAAAGGAAAACGCACAAAGTTTGAGCAGAAACGTGACGCGTTAAAAATGTAAAAGCTGGAAACGCGGAGAGTCCATATTTTAACCTGACTTTGTTTCGTCAGAGTTTGATGCGACACAAACTTAGCGAGCACGTGGCTGGCGACTGATTGCATTGTCTGGACTTCCTACAGAAACAATCCATTTAGAACGGCGCAAAAGTCGCGTTTCGGACGCTTTAAACTTTATTAGTAGGTGGAACAATGTTCTAACGTAGTTTTAAAGTGGTTTTGGAGTGCTTACGTACATCCCTCGATTTTTTTCTTATTTAATTGCGCGCTGACCCTCGCTAATTAAAATAATTCCGGCAAGTTGCGCAGCTGCTCGGTTCAGTCTCCAACGGATTATGGGGCTTTAAATAGACACTTTCTGATATTTCGAGGACATCAAATATCACATCCGACACCAATATCTAGACTTTAAGTGTTTACCTTGGATTAAGCTGTCAACACAATGCTGTGGAGTCGACATGTCCGACAAAATGCTGAGGAGGCATTGGTGTCTCGGGCAAAAACGTCCTGCATCAAACGCATCCCTGTGCTCCATGCGGGGGCCACACAGGTAGTCGGACGGTGCAGGCTGTAACCCTCATCCCTCAGACTGCACCAGTCCAGGCAGAGACACTCAAACCGGGGAGGAGGAGGTGGTGAAGGAGGAGGAGTGCTTTACGAAAACTCTCTCTCTCATACACACACACACACACACACACTCACACTGCAACTTTGTGGGTGGGGGTGTAGGGTGGGAGGAGGTGGCGGCGTTGGTGGTGGTGGGGGTCAGAGGACAAAGGCAAATGCGTGATCCAGGCCTCCCCAAACCACGCTTCTTCTTTGGATTTTCTCCTTTCTCTCCGCTCCCCTTTCTCTTCCATATATCCCCGGGTAGGCCCATGCAACCGCGGCCGCGCACGCCTGTGTGAGCTCCGTCTCTGGCTGGCTTTCCCACGCCGGCTGAATGTGCCCTGACCCCCTTCAGAGAGGTTTGACACGGAGCGGGGACATTTCCGCATTCCTCCATGACTACAAAGGCACACCGCCTCCTTTTTGCTCTCCCTCGGCCTCCTCGGTGCTTTACCATTCATAGTCCTCTCCGCTGGTTTTTGTCTCCAGTGTCAAACCCGGGAGCGCCGCGGGGATCGGAGAGGGGAGAGAGGAGGCTCATTGGACGGACGGACACACTATCTATCTCCCTTGAAGCATTGACTAACGTCCCGGGGAAACAATGCGCCAGCGGGAATGCGATGTGACAAGCTGGCCCTAGATGGTCCTGAGGGGTCAGGTTCAAGACCCGGCGCCTTGATCTGTGGCATCGGGAGGGGACTCATCTGCTGGGGTGGTCGGTCCTTACCCGAGCCCGCAACAAGTGATCTATAGATGGTAAGCTTGATTTCTTTCTTATGAGTAAAATAAAATACCGATCCGGATCGTCTGGTTGTTACGTGTGAATCCGTTAACGTGATTGAATTAAGACCGTTTTGGAATAAAAATGTTTCAATGTCTACTGTATTCCATATACCGTATATTAATAGAATTACAAATATAAAGCATAATTTCTTGTTCTTAAATGATGAATATTTTCATTTTTAATTTTTTTTCTCAATAAAACTTGCAGAATATAACATAAATAAAGCGTTTGGATTTATTTATTTTTTTATATAAAACTTTATTTTAATTCCAGAGGCTCATCCACAATAATGTGTTTCATAATAATCGCGTGTCTAAAAATGAATAACTAACTAAATAACTTACGGATAACTACTTAGGAACATTTCAGGTTTACACATATCTTCTCCCTGTTCGTCTTTCATGCCGGACAAGCTGGAGATGAAACCCGGCTCCTGTCAGGTCTGTCCCGTGAATGGCCAATTACAGCCGTGCAACAGGGCGCCGTTCTCATAACTTTGTTGGAAGGCGTGTTTGAGAGAGGCAGAGATGATCAGAAGAAAGATATTCCCCCGCTGCTGCAATTCACATTCAAACATGTCCTGCGTACTGTTTATAAAATCTTCTGATTTCCATTGAAAAGGTAAAGTTGGGGGGGGATAATGACATGGAAGTATGTGTGGTAATCTCCCCTGCCCAACTTTCCAGGCGACCACAAATTCAAGCATTTGCATCACAAAAAGCACAAAGCAGACAGTCTTCCCCAGACCAATTACTGCAAATGTGGGCATTTACATTTTTTCGTCATCATTGTTCATGTGAAACGAGCTCTGAGAGCCATCGGCAGGATTTACACCATTAGCATACATGGTTATTATTTGGCTGGAGAACAAAGCCAATTAGAGCCTCGGCGTGCAGCGCCCATGGAGAGCGACACCTCGGTCGTCCAGTAATTTCAGTCTTGAAACCTTTTTACCGCCTTTGTTTCCAAATGACACATGTCAGCGGGTTTTATTGCAGTGTGAAAATCTACTGATTGGTTGTTCTTTTTGTTTTAAATGGGAAGGTGGAAAACTGATGCGTCAGTTTTGCTTTGCACAATATTTTGGAATTGATTCTCATTGGGTTTTTTGTATTTCATCAATGTCCATTATATGTGATAAACACACATGCTCCTCCACACGCGTCCATTTTTTAAAGCTGTTTAGGTCCTCGCTGCCTTCAGATGATTTAATTTGATATTGGGATTTAAAAATGTACCATTAGGATGAGTAAATGTTAATGTTAATAGACCAAGGAACTTATGGTTGTGTTTGGAAATGAGCTGCTTGGTGAAGGAAGCTGCTCTTTGAATGCCTTTTTGTAGGTTTTTTTTCTGTCTTTTTGGTAAATAATCACTGTCAGCATCACAGCATTTGTGTCCAACCTGGGTTGTTGCTATCATGGGATCGCATCCCAACATTTTAGGTACATGTTGCTGGTTAAATACCTCTGAATAGGAAAGGATGCTCTCATTAGTGGGGACTAAACCGAGGAACTGAGGAATAAATTAGTCAGAGGTTACTCATCTCATTTTTCCTTGATGTATAAAAGATAAAAACGAAACAAACAGAAAACCCCACATTAACGTGCACAGCATCCCCGTGCACTTGGATGTGTCACCGGGCTGAAAATAGCATTTCCAATGTATGTGAGTCACACACGGAAGTTGACACGAGAGCCAATTCTTTAAACACACCTTTGTTGGATTTGGCCTCCGTCTTGTGTCTAACAAAAACCCGCCACACAGCCGAGGCGTATTGATCAAAGACACCCAGCAATGTCTTTGAAGTTAATTGATCAGAGCAAACCAGGCATTGATCTGAATGAGCAAATTTATAATAACCAATAGGTTGTGAATCTTAAATAACAATGCAGGCAAGTTCAAAGAGAATGAAAGTCGCCGCCGTGCTAAAGTTCATCAGGAAGCAGCTGGCGAGGTTCTGGAAGCCCAAGAATGAGCCAAAACCCCCCGCAAAAGAAGAGGTGCAGCACTGCGACCCGGAGTGCATGAATGTCCAACACGTGTCCGTCTGTGAACATCAACAGTTGTCAGAGCCACACTTGATGCCCCCGCCCGTGAAACCGGAGCATTCGATCAAGCACGAGTGCAGAGTCGAGGATTCCCTCGGGCAGAACGTGGAATCCCAGGAGCCGGGGGCCGAAACGGTCCACGATCTGCGGCAGCAGCTTTCGAAGGTGGCGGCCAGAGGAGCAGAGGTGCTCAGTCGACTCAGGGACGCGGAGGAAGCTCTCGCCAGGCGGCTGCACAAGCAGAGCTTGGATCGGTTGCTTTTGATCAGACTGGAGGAAGAGAACGCCAGGCTGGTCGCTCAAGTCAACATGCAAGAACGGAAGTGGCAGGAGAAGTTCCACCACCTGGTGTCCCTCAACAACGTTCTGCTGCGAGAGAAGGAGCAGGAGGACTTGGAGCTGGAGAGGAAGGCGCTGAAGACGATGATCAGGAGTCTGGAGAAACACCAGAAGACTCAGAAAACCTTTCAGAAAAGGACACAGTTGATTAAGAAAATATCCAGAAAATATCCGAACCACCGTCACAAACATGTATGAATGCATCGTTGCTATATTGCTGGAACACTGGCAGCCATGAATCGGCATTGTAACCCTTTTCTTTACACAATAAAACCTTAATGACCAGTAATGAACTCACTCCTCCAGTTGTCATTAAAATGCAGATTATTGCTCTAATTTCAGACGTATCTTTTAAAACAAAGAAATTCCCTATAATTATTGGGAAATGATGTTGAACAATAATGCTTACATTTGCAAGCTTGGCAGAATTTAAATTTAAAATATTTGAATTTTAAATTATATTTAAAGTGAAACAATTTACAACAAATAAGTTGATCAATGCTTCAAAACATGTAAAAGCTGTTGGAAACCTACAGGCTGAGTTTATATTTGCAAAAATGTGCGGATTCTATCATAGAAAGTGTAAATTTAGATTTTACATCTAATTTCATATGAATTTCCGGAAAATTTAATGGAATTTTGCTGCAAATCCGATTGTGGTTAAATGAGACTGTTGCCCAATATTACAGCAACATCCACTAAAATTATAAAGCAGTTAAACAATAAAAGGCTCACGGCCAACACACAAATAACGTTGCTCCAAGGCTTCCTGTTTATTTGAGTTCTATATTCTCATTTAATAAACAAACATGATAAAAACCCTTAAAGGCTGAAGATTGAAGCAGGATTTGGAGCATTAGACTGCATTCAATTAACGAGTCTAATAAATGGATTTCAGCCGTACGTATTTTGTGTCCAAAGTGAAAGACAAACGGGTCTTTTGGAGCCGTGGCAGACTCCAGCTGACAGGAAGGAGGTCCTCCTCTCCTGCAGATAGCTCTGCTTCCCTCCTAAATCATCCAGGAGCTCAGGCAGAGGCTGAAAGTTCTCTCCGTTTCGGAAGACGTGACTTGATGAAAGACAGAAGCGGACTGTGCGTCCACGGGAGGGGAGACGAAATGTCCTCTGTGCGTTGGTGTAGAAGTTCCTTTCTGACCGGGGATCAAGAGCGTTACGGTTGTGGTCTTTTGTGCTTCCAGATGGATGTTTTCAACCATCCTTCCTGATTTAGTGGGGGGACATTGTTAAGAGTCTTGGATAAATGTTCATGAGTGGACAGGTGGTGCACGTGACCCGGTGGCATGGCCGGTGATCTGGTAAAGTGTGTTCTACAGCATAGCCACAAAATAAAGGGACCCTTTAGGGTGGTGGTAGCGCTACTGTTCTCGGGACAGAACCAATCTCACGGGACTAGATGAGCATGTTCAGGGGAGAAATGATTCCTAATGTGAATTTAATCCTAAAATCCAGCCCTTAATCCACCAGAGCTGCCCCCAGACATTGTAGATCTACTGTCTTGGGTCAACCTGTTGGGAGAATTCTACAAAAATCAAGCCGAATTGTTGAAAATGACACGAAACGGGTCGGCTGGGTTGGAGATTTCAGCCTGTTTCCGGCGCCCGGTCGGCTCCGCGTCCCTGAAGGCGAGGTGCAAAGTGTTTGGGGTGGAACGACACATTCTTCAGATTCAAGTGAAACCAGATAAGGAATTAAAATAGCAGTAGGGCAACTAAACATGCTAATTGCAGGAACAGTGTGTCATGCTTTCAGTGGTTTATGGGGGGGGGGGATTAGTGGCATTAAATATGAGAAGAGGCAAATCATGGCCAAATTAATGAGAAAATAAAAGCAGCCTTCTCAATCTCAGACTCTGAGGCAGCTGCTGATCTGTCAGACCAAGAGAGAATTATGGTCCTCCTGGGGGGGGGAGGAATACCAACAAAGGACAGGTGACTACCTGTCTCTCCCAGGTCTCCTTGCACACACACACACGCTCACACACACATGGGAGGAGAGCTTGATTGTAATTGGGATGTGGAAGCCACAAGGCAAAGGGCCCATTGATAAGAAGCCCGAGTCTATAGGTGGACAGCTGTCACACCTGGGGAGGAATTTGATAGCACGTCTGACATTTGATCCCTTTTCAAGTCGTGAACCCATTGTCCAAATTTACAAGCATCACTTAGCCGGAGTGTTTCTGGTGAGCCCAGTCTCGCACGCTCCTCGGCGGGTTGATATTTTAGCGAGGTTTGGAGGCTAACAGCGGGGCTCAGTGCTGGCGACACAATCCCAGCCTGTTTTGTGTCTGACTTGATTTCCTCTCTTCCTCTTTCTTGTCAAGTGAAGAGCGCACTGTGTAAGTAAAGCCCCTTCTCCCTTGTCCTCTTCTTCTCCCTGCCACCGGCCCCCAGACACAAGCCTCTTTCTGTTGGGGTGTCGCCACGGCAACCAAGCAACTAACTTGAGGAGGCGACATAAAAATCTGCTCTTTTAGGGGACACAGGAACACCTGCCGCCTCCGCCGAAAGGGGAGGAGCCGACTAGATGCCCAGCCGCCTGCGGACACACGCTTTCAGATTTGTGCAGACACACACACACACACACACACACACACACACACACACACACACACACACACACGCATGCATGCATACACGCAGGTAACGGAGGATTAGTGTAACGTTCAAATGAAACCTCCAGCTAACAGCTGCTCCCCCCTAGGAGGTCATTTATCTTCCAGCAACACCTCACGTTTGTTTTGATGACTTCTCAACTCCCATTTGACAAAAGTCAAGCAAAGCAACGGCACCATGGTAACAAAGAATGTACTATTTACTAGACCTGGAAACGGACGCAGAATCGAACACCTCATTTCTAAAGCACTCATTTACAGAGCGCATTGATGACCGTTATCATCTTCTTGCTGTTAAGGCGACTCTTCGGCGCTTTCGTGAATTAATCACAAAACCAAAAAAATAAAACTGGAGAAGACTTCAGAGTCAGAGGTGACGAGCGATGCTCACAATAAAACCAATAAAATCACAGCAAGTTTGATTTACGCTCCCTGTTAGCTGCTGCTGCTAAGTTAGCGGCTAACTGATTAGCTTCTATATAGTCCACAGTAGACAAATATTCACAGCCGCTGCGCTTCGATGGTGGAGCACGACTGCATATAGACGGTCCCATTGGAGAGGTGAGAATTAACACGTGGTGGTTGGGGGGGCAAGTTTTATCCATGGGACAGCGGTTTAACCCCCCCGTTTAAAGGCCCCTGTCAACAGGTTGGGTTCAGCAGGGACGTGGAGGCTGGCGGCGTCCTCCTGCTGGAGAATATTCTAGAGAGACTGGCAAGTAAACCTCTGGTGCCTGGCTGCTGTTCATTAAGAGTATTAATGATTAACTGAGAGTGCCATTGTCCCCTCGGGCCCAGCTGTCTCTCCTCTGCCGTTGATCCACTCTGATGCCTCTGGGCCACTAAACAGGCTCCATTCATGTGCTAAAGTGACAGCTGCTCCTCACATTCTGCATAAAATGAACTGCAGACACAGGAAACGCAAACAGAGGACAAATAATATTTCACAGATTGCCTGCTTTTCTTTTCTTTTTGTCTGAGGTGATTAAAGGGAAGGGCGGAAGGATTAGGCAGCGTTGATTGAAGACACAGAAGAAGGGGAGTGCAGCTAATATTTGCTGCCTCTGCATTTTCAGTCATTTAGAGGATGTGAAGCAAGTTAATGCGGTGGATTTACTGTCACTGTCGTAAAAAAAAAAGGCATCAGCTGCTGCATAGATTCACTTCAAGTCCTGTTTAGGCAGGGCAGCACATTTTATCAAGCAATAAACCTCGGGATGGTTTCACCTGATTAGTTTCACACCAGCGGTTGCTTCTTTTTTCCCTCACCTGTTTTTTTTTTTTTTAAGCTTTAGATTTGATCTCAGCAATCAAAGCTTTCAAGACACATAAACATGCTCCCTCTGACCTTTGAGAGTCCACCCACGTGCAGTCATTTGGTCCTCATCTGCTTGGATTTTCTTTTTTTCCCCCCCAGCAATATCAGCCGGCGTGATTTTGAAAGCGAGCCGGATTGTTTTACAGCGGCTGCAGTAAAAGAATGAAAGTTGCTTTATCTCCAGAGGGAGAGGACTTTAATTGGACCTTCAAAGCTCTGCTGGTGTCTAACTGGGACCTGCCGCTCTCATATTGTGAGCCGTGGCCTCACCTACAGGCGCTTCGACCATCTTGTGTGTAATCTGGTGTGGCGGCTGATGCGATTGTGACTGCAGTGGGAGTATCAGAGCTGTGTTACCGAGCAACGCTTGTTCCCACACAAGCAGGTCGCTCTGGCACTTTCAACGTGCGCGTCGCTCCTACAAACGCATAGTTTGAATTCCTTGTTTTTGGAATTTAAAAAAAAAAAAAGAATGACTGGATTATTCCCCTGTGCCATGAAAACCTGGACGTCTTTGAAGGTTCCGCTAGTTGCAGAAGCGTCTTTATTATCAAGGTCCCCTAATGCGACGCGGGATTTTATTTTGAAAAATCATTTTTTAAAAGGCAGCTAGGTGAATATCAAAGACATGACTGAGCACCGCCATATGCGAGCGCTGTCGCCTCACAGCAAGAAGGTCCTGGTTTCCGGGACAGCCGGGGACAGTTGACGTGCTCTCCAGGTGTATCGGAGATGCTAACTCCCCCCTCGGTGTGGACGCCAGTGTTAGCCAATGTATGGTTGTTAAAGCCATACGTTCATACCTTATCTCACCTGTATCAACAGATCTCTGTCCAGCTACGGGACGCTGGCGCCTGTACGCTGAGGAGACTTTCCTTTATCAGAAGGTTCTGTAACGGTCAGTTTGAGCAGGCTCGTCTAAACTTTAGCTGCTACCTTGGTGCAATAGACCAAAGCGACAACAGCACGAGCCACCATTTCATCTTGTAGCTCAGCGTTTGATATCATACAGGCCCCTCTCTCACTCTCTCTATGCCCCCCCATCCCCCCACCACAAAATCTGTCAGGTATCACTGACATCATAGGGGCACACGGACCTGCTGACATCAGTTTTTGTTCAGCATCCTCTGTATAATTACTGTAGTTCTCCTCTTCTCCTCCTTCTAGCCTCAGCAGCCATCAGCAGGAGGGACCCCCCCCCCCCCCCCCCAAATATGAACCCATCCTGCTTTCGCTGCCACTAGTTTCAGGCTCAGGGTTTCTGGAAAGCATCCGAGCCTCTAATACACACTTTATGAACACCGTTGATATGGATTCCTACATTCTAAATGCATGTTTGTGTAGGACATCACTACAATATATGATAATATGATCAGCTTCAAGATGGGGGGGGGGGGGTCTGAAAAAAATACCTGCTAAACAAACAGGAAATCCCTGAAAACTGTTACACAGCTTGGAATATGATGAAGAATTGACTGTGTGGCTTCGGAAAACACAACAGGAATGATGGAACTGGTAATAAATCAGGAAGAAGCGACACAGCACGTCTGACTTTTGCGGCGTCATGATTCATGCGCGCTGTATGTTGAGAGACCTGGGAGGTATTCACGAGGAATATCTGCTCTTAAATCACCACCGTCTCACCTCCACAGAATTCCTCCCCCCAGCAGTTGTGCTGAAAGAGTCTAAAAGAATCCCCGACCTTTGTCTCCAGCTACACGTGTACACGTCTAGATTTTTTAAATAAAAGGCCGCCAACTTCCACCTCTGAGATGCCGTCGGGGTGACTAACAGCGCCGAATCCTCCATCCTGGACGCAGCCAGAACCAATGACGATGGAGCTTTGTGGGCTTTCCTGGACCGGGATCGACAACCATGTCGGTGTGTTTCTCTTTCAAACTGAACAACCAGATCCACCGAAGCCTCTGTCGTTGCCGTTGCTTGTCAGCGTGGGCGGTTTTGGTCACGTTCGCACACATCTAAAATGCCTTTCCTCAAAGCACAACTGGCTCCAACCAGTTTCTGAGCTTCCTTTATCGCCGCATCTCTGGGGAACGCTGAGAAACAGCCATCCGTTGGGCAAGGCAGCAGGGGCGGAAGAAAGATGTGGAACTCGTGCACGTGCGCCAGCTCCTCAACTGTCTCTGCTCTCCCAACGTGGTGGTCAGCGCTCGCTTTCAAAAATGGAGGCGCTTGTCATGTTAACATCCTCCTCTCCTGCCTTTCCAAGCCCAGACCCGAGCGGAGGGAGTACTGCCTTTCAGCCCGGGTCCGGAGCGCCTTCACAGCCAACACTTTACTGCCGGAGAGAACATAGAGGTGGCTGTGTCCATTCATCCCTGTGTGCACGCACGTGCACCCACCCATAAAACACACACACACACACACCACCAGCATGGTCTGCGGCATACGTGACGAAGGCATCGATTTTCTCACGGTGTTTTGAACAACCGACTTTTAATTTATCGAAGAACCAGCAGAAGAACAGGAAATGTGATAACCCGCCCGCCTGTGTGCGCGTGTGTGTGTGTGTGTGTGTGTGTGTGTGCGCGTCTCAACTATGTAAACAAAACTGTTAAAGTTTTTATCAGCGCTACACCTGCCGTTAACACGTGCACATGTGCGCCGGCGGAAGAAAGCCGAAAGCATTCGAGTCAAGAATTTAAATTAAGCGCCTGTCAATCATATTCGGCGCCTGACCTTTGAATTGGGAAAGTAATTATTCAGGAAGAAAGTGCACAGCGAGTGCTGCGCCCTGGGTGTGTTAGACTTAAGCACACAATGATGAGTGTTTGGGCTGGGAGCAGAAGAGGATCCGGGTCGCAGGCAGCAGGATCTGACATCGGCTCCTTTCATTGTCATTGACTGCGGGTCACATGGCCCGTGCGTGGGCGCGAGATAGTGGAATGCGTTAGAAGGGGTGAGGCTCCTGCCACCAGACTTACAGTTACACACACACGCACACACGCACACACACAGAGCGAGTTGACCCTCACACGCGGTGTTTTGGGTCACAAGGGTCAAGGGTCAAAGGTGTGGCTGCTTGAACAAACAACAACCACTGTTGGGTTTTTTTTCGTCCTTGTTTTTTTTTTTTTTTTTCCTCCGTTATAAATCACCGTGTGTGAATGAAACGTTGTTATCCAATCAAATCCCTCCCGGGCCGTGCAGATGTGTCCGCCCCTTCCCTTCGCTCCCCTCGCTGCTCCACCTAAACCCGCTGCCGCTCCGTCTCCTTTTAGAAACGTCTGAACGTAGCTAAAGAAAATCCTCACACCCTATGTGGCCCCACTGTAACGACCGCTCCAGGCACACACATACAGACACGCACATGAGCACACGTGTGCCAATACTGTGGCCTTGATGTGGGCTGGTGTGCTGTGTCTCTGAGTGTCGGCAGCTGGAGGCCAAGGCTGCCGGAGCGAAGAAGGAAAGCCTGGAAAAGGCCCTGGAATAGAGGGGGGCGCCAGTGTGTGGGAACCCAACGAGATGGGCTGCAAAAATAAATAAAAAAAAAAATCAAATGAAGGGGTGCGTTTGGAACCTTTCTGTGATGATGTGATGAGGAGTTGAAGGCGGCCAATGTGCAAAAGGGTGACTGGGTGGTGGAGCATGGCAGCCCAGTACGACTGGGAGGCTGAGAATGGAAAATGTCACATTTTAGCACAGCAACAGGGCCCCTATTGGGGAGAGAGAGGGGGGGGGGGGAGAGAGAGAGAGAGAGAGAGGGAGAGAGAGAGGGGGGGGGAAGAGAGAGAGGGAGCGAGGGGGGAGAGGGAGAGAGAGAGAGAGAGGGGGAGAGAGAGAGGGAGGGAGAGAGAGAGGAGAGAGAGGAGAGAGAGAGAGAGAGAGGGGGGGGGGAGAGAGAGAGGGAGAGAGAGAGAGAGGAGGGAGGGAGGGAGAGAGAGAGAGAGAGCAAGAGAGAGAGGGTGAGAGAGAGAGGGAGGGAGGGAGAGAGAGAGAGAGGAGGGAGGGAGAGAGGAGAGAGGGAGAGAGAGAGAGAGAGAGAGAGAGAGAGAGAGGGAGGGAGGGAGAGAGAGAGAGAGGGAGGGAGAGAGAGAGGGAGCGAGGGGGAGAGGGAGAGAGAGAGGGGGGGAAGAGAGAGAGGGAGAGAGAGAGAGGGAGAGGAGAGGGGGGGGAGAGAGAGAGAGAGAGAGGAGAGAGGAGGAGAGAGAGAGAGAGAGAGAGAGAGGGAGGGAGAGAGAGAGGGTGAGAGAGAGAGGGAGCGAGGGGGAGAGGGAGAGAGAGAGAGAGACAGAGACAGAGAGACAGAGATCGAGAGAGAGAGAGAGAGAGAGGGAGAGAGAGCTGGGATAGAGCATTGGTCCCCAGAACTCTGTGATTTAATTTTAGGGTGAGGAATTAAGTTAAAACTAGAATAGTTTTGGTTTTCATTTCCAAGTCAAACCCAACACAAATGTCATCAGAACAGCTAAAAACTGTCACACACAAAAAAATGAATTAAAACATTAAAAAAGAAAACCATGAAATCTGTGTTGCGAGGCCTTTTCTGCGTGGGTTGTCGCACTTCCTCCAGCCTCTCCCCAATCCAACAACTGACTGGGGGAGCTTTAAAGTGGAAATGACAGTAGGAATCCACACAGTTGCCCCACGTCAAATTAAAGCAAACAATGAGAAACCAGGATAAATCACTCCCTTTAGACATATTTTTATAGGTTCACTCTTACTTCCTGTAACCAAACAATAGCAACAGAACAGTTTGGGATGTGAGGGGGTAAAAAAAGAGGGTAGTTAAAGCTATAGTAGAGAAAAATGTGCCTGATTAACAGGTTTTGATCAGCCTTGTAACATTTAGGGCTCTAAAAATCAGCCAGTACCTGCACCAATGTTTGTGCTGCCGCGTGCTGCTGTTTGTAAAAGATGGTGCACTGGCGCCCTCTAACGGTAAAAAGGTCGCTCTGCATTGAGAGGAAACACGTGGGGAAAAGACTAATAACATTTCATTTTTTCGCGTTGGCCAGTAAATTCTGATCACCAATTACGGTCCAGCTGTTGTAATCCCATTAGTTACATTTTTGGGGGTCGTTGTCAATGGTGCCATCTCCACGCTGGGCTCTCATTTACACCAGCACAATGGTCCGATTCATCCCGTGCACAGTTCACTTTCACCACATCCTTCCAGAGGACAACCGTGCAGAAAGAAGCTGAAACGGCCGCTTCACCGAGGCTTCGCCATCGCTGCTCCATCTCCAGCATGTGACGCTTTGTGGCCGATTTCCTTTCATCTCCCCTCTTCCCAAGTCTTCCTCATGCCTCCAATAAAATATCCCTGATAGCTTTCTTCTGGGAACCTCCTGCTTCACGTAACCTCTTGGTTTAAACTCATTAGTAATCATTTCTTCTGCAACACCTGTTTAATTGTAACTATTATTACATACGTTCATGTAGTTAATTCAATAATGTAACGACCTAGTTTTATTAAATGTCTGAAGTCGGTCTTCTGAGTTCATTAAGTCTTCTGGTAGCACAACTATCCTTTGCACAATGGAACAAAAGGGAACTAGAGGACGTTTGAGATAATTATAGTGCCAGCAGTCAAATTGAGAAGTGATATTTCTCTAAAAAAAATCCCCACCCGTGTGCAGATTTCTGTTCTTTTTCTCATCCAGAAGGCGTTCAGAGCAAAACCCCTCCCTCGCTCTCACTTTAGTCTCCCTGGCTTTGTTTCGAGATGACGACAGACCGAAAACTTCGCAGTGACAGAGACCTGAAACTTAACCAAGCCGAGACATCGAAAGCTTTTTTTTCCCTCCCCGTTTTCACAGCCTGAGGGACCGAAGCAGGAGACAGCCGGCGTATTCTAATGCAGAGAAACAGTTTCCATTCTCCTCTCAGCTCTCCTCTTACACGTCTACGTCTCAGTTCCTTCATCATAGAGTGTGACCGGAGGCCCCATGAGTGTGTGTGCGTGTGTGTGTGTGCGTGCTCGCGCAGCACGGTGCTGCCTCTCAGCCAGGTGGACCTCTTCTTCCCTCTGGTGTCACATGGGAGGGGCCTGGCTGCAGCCTAAAGCCAGCTCCTCTCATTTCCCTGGCAAATGCTGTCACCACAGCCAGTCACAGTTTTCTCCTCCTCCACCTCCACCTCCTTCCCTCCGACGCCTCCTCTCCTTCCTTACATCCTTCACTCCCTGTCACAAGTGCCACACACCCCTTGAGGATAAGATGCCATGGGGGCCACAGGAGGAACGTTGCTTTGCTTCTGCTCTGTGCTCTTCATCCTAACAGGTGAGGGTTAACCTGTCCTGGGACGTCTGAGTGCATGAATGTGAGTGTGTGTGTGTGTGTGTGTGTGTGTGTGTGTGTGCAGTTTCTATGGTTGCCGTGTTGCTGCGTGGTTGGTGAGGTGAAACAGTTGACCAAAGCAGTGTTTTGTTCTTTTTTTGTGTGTTTCTTTTGCAAAAGCAAAAACGCTCAAAACCATCTGAAACATCCAGGTTCTCATTTTCCACTTGACGTTAACGCAACCTTTTGGACCTGGACTGCTTCCTCTTTTTTTCCCGACTTTGGGCTTTTGCATGTTCTTTCCATAGTCGCCACCGTGCGATCTCAGATTAGCTTGTGCTGTGTCATTGCCTGTGAATAAAGTGTAAAAAAAAGGAGTAGCTGGCTGATTCCGGACCAAACGAACAGGAGAAATCGGCCCGTCTCTGAAACCCGTCTCCTGTTTTGGTGTTTGTATCATCAACTTCTTCCCTCCACTTGTCCCAAACTGGATAGAGGTGCTTTGACACGCACGGAGGCGCTTTATTTATTGTCCAAATACCTTGGATGTAGTCTCTGAGGGTGATAAGAGGGCAGGTGCTCGTGAGTGACACGGTTGCACACGGTTGTTTGAACGTGCGAGCGCGTGCACGCCGCTCTGGCGCGGATGCCCACTCACCCGGGGAGCCATTGTTGGTGTAACCTGCTCTGCATCGCCACAATACCGCCGGTGTTTGGGGTCAACAGCGAGGGAGCGGGCCCGGCACACTCCGCCTCGTTTTGCCTTTTCTCCACATCTCAGCTGGTGTAAACAGAGGCACACTCCTGCTACTGACACACACACACACACACACACACACACACACACACACACACACACACACATAGTGGCCTCGGGGCTCATGCGAGTGGAAGTCGTTGAAGGAGCTTCTGTGCTGCATTTATTATTGAAGACGTAACAGCAGGCCCACAGTGGTTCTATTGTGCCGGGTGACACCGGCTGCAGTCACCAGGGGCCCCGCTGACACCGTCTGGATGTCCCCCCAGGAGGAAGCACCGGTCAGACCACCATCTCGAGTAACGGGGTGCCCGTTGAAGTCCAACTTAGCTATTTGCGAGAGAATAAAATGGATCTCAGCAGCGTGAGCTCCAGGAGGTGTGTGTGTGTGCGTGTGTGTGTGGTGTTTTTTAACTGCTAAAACACAAAAGGACACAAGTGAGAGGCTGTAGTAGTGCTGGTTATTTAACAGTAACACTTCCTACTCACATGCTGCCGCACAACAACAACCCTGGCACTGAGAAACTGCCTACTTTTAGCTCCAACGTCCAAAAACGCTCGAGCGTTTGAAGTTCTTGCGGAGCTACGCGGTGAAAGGCTGAAAGACTGTAAAAAGTGGGACCGAGTCGCTAAACTTAGAGTGCAAAGTTTGGGGTTTAGAGACGACCAAAACCCTGTCAGACAGCAGAGCTGGAATAATAAATCAACAAGTGTTGTAGTTGGTGCAGAAGGCCTGCGTGTTTGTTTTAGGACAAGTCGGGACCAGCGAGACCTCATCCTGGTCTGACAACAATGACACTGCGCTGAGTTGGGTCAATATTAACTCACAGTTTCAGGAACTGCGATGTGTCAAGAGAAGGATACAGATCAGCAGATAATTCGGAATAAATTAAATATGGAAAAATGAAAACGTTGGCATTTGTCTCTGAGGGGCCGCAGAGTGGCCTCCCAAAATAAAACCGACCATTGGTGGTTTTTAAACGGGCAAAATCTGCTGGTTATAAATGCCTTCTTCCTTTTACATCTGAAGAGGAACTGAAAACAGATTTATGTGGTCTGCTCTAAAATGACCCTCAGGAAAGGTTACATTGTTGAGAAGCTAACCATCGAACGTCTTCCCCTCCCTGTTGCACCTTTGTTGTGGACAGAATGATCGCCGGGGAAACTGACGGCCATTAAAACACCGTCTGATCACGTCATGCTAGCTTGTGTGGGGAGAGTCGGGGACGGAGCTCATAAATTTGGGGTTCGTACTGAGCTCAGCTGCCGATCCTCCTGTTTTCATCCCACTTTTACTGAAGCCGAACTGCAAATTAACTCCTGAACAAAAATCCTGTAAACAAAAATGAGTAAAGGTAGTCGGGGTATCTAGTTTTAGTGCAGCCTGTTGGGCTAAGATGACCTGGACCAGGACTGTCCCTCCTCTGTGCTCGCCAGCTGTCCTGCATGCTCGTTCCTCCAGGCTCCCAGAGAACATTTACCTTCTACTATGAGACCATGAGTTGTTGGTATTTTAGCTCCTACTCTGGAGAGTCCCATGATTCTAATGAGTCTGTCAGTTTTTATGTCATACTGAGTGATTTTTGTTAGCGGAGCAGGCTAATGCATGAGCTAGGCAGAAGCACACCTCCTCCAACTGCCTTTAGTCCTCTTCTTTTCCTCCACTTTCCATCATCCTGGATTATTTTCTTCTAAAATCTGCAGTTATCCCATTTGCTCCTCTGTCCTTCACAGGTATAGTAGACATGCTGGCTTGGTGCTAGTCTTTATTTTTCATTAAAGATTCCACTAAAGCAAACACGAACAAGCCCAAATTATGTTTGACATTAATCTAAATGCAGATGACCGTGAAGTTTCTGTCTGTTTCCCCAGAAACCGTCTGCGAGTTCATCCGTATCCCTTCATCAGTGCATCGTGGGATTGAAGGGAAGCCCCTGCACTTGACTGTCGAGACTCACTTCCTGCTGGATGAGGCGGAGATCCAGGGAACCTGGTCCCACACCAGCTCCAGTGGCGTCAGAGTAACGCTGGTGACATTCAACAAGGACTCCACCATCACTGACATGACGTACCGCGAACGCCTCATCTTTAGGGCGCCCAATGTTTCGCTGACCATCAAAAAGCTGAGGCTGGAGGATGAGGGGGACTACCACCTGAACCTCAACATGGAGTTCCACAACAAGACCGGACTGGTCACCAAAGAAGAAAGAACCGTGCACGTGACGGTGGACGGTGAGCGTCCTTCCCCACCAAGACAGCCTGTCCTGGGCTACGGACCCCTCCACTGACCAACACTCCTCCTTTGTCTCCCACAGTCCCCGTGTCCGTTCCGGTCCTGGCGAGGAGCCCGCTGCACGCCGTGGTGGAGGACCAGGCGAACGTAACCTGGTCCTGTGCTGTTGAAAGAGGAACAAGGGTCAGGTTTCTGTGGCGGAGAGACGGCGTGGCGCTGGGCCCCAGTGACAGACACCGCTTCTCCGAAGACAACTCAACTTTATTCATCGGCCCCGTGAAGAAAGAGGACAGAGGCTCCTACAGCTGCGTGGCCAGCAACCCTGTCAGCAGCCCCGCCGGCCGCAGCAGCGGGGCGGCAGAACTCACCGTCTACTGTGAGTCAGATCCATTTTTGGTGGTCCAGATTTTCTGGACCTGCTGGTGAGATTAGATGATACGCAAATGTCAGATTTATTTGCATGGGTGCAGAACGATATCACAGGGCCCTCTTGTCTAAGTGGAGCGAACAGGCCGTTGAGCATTCGCAGTTTCTCCCAAACTCCTGCGAACCTTTGGTTGACGAACTGCGCGGCTCCTCTGAAGCGCTCGACAAACAAAGGGCGTGTTAATAACTAAGCAAATGATCTTCATTTCTGTTTGCACATGTCTGTGTTAGCATTTAGTAGCGTTTGTGTAACAGCTGCTGCGAATGCCGCCGTCAGTTTCACCACTCAAGGTCTTCTGCTCTCGTCCAATGTGTGTAATGACGCGGCGACGCTCCAGCCTCGATACCGGGATTCACAAATCTGGGCCCCATGAGACTGTATTGTCACCACAGTCACATCATGCAAAAAAAAAAAACGAGACAAGTTTGTTGCCAGGAGGCAATAAATCTAAAGCTTTTTCCTGGATATGAACTCATAGTTTCTCTGACCCACTTTTTGACCTACAGACGGCCCCTACAACCTGGAGGTGAACTCGGTCCAGGGCCTGCGGACCGGGGAGGTGTTCACCATCAACCCCGGAGAGCTGGTCTTCTTTGACTGCCAGGCCGACTCCAACCCGCCCAACAGCTACGTCTGGATCACCAAGAGCCACAACGTCACGCAGGTGGTCACCGAGGGCCCCCGGCTGGAGGTGCGCTCCTACAAGCTGGCCCAGGCTGAGGAGTACCTGTGCCGCGCCTTCAACAACGTGACGAAGAAGCAGGACGAGGCCCAGTTCACGCTGGTCGTGGCCAGCTTAGGGACAGGTGGGCAGAGGGTGGAGCGTGGGTGGATTTTGGGAATCCTGTGAGACAAGCGCACGGTAAACAGTGGCTGATTCCAAAAGCAGAGGAGGCTTATGAGCCATCGCGACGAGGATTAGGCTATAATGCCGCTGTTGGCGTGGCAACGGTCCAAGGTTTAATATAACATGAATATATCGTACCTGGCGTTTATGAAGCATTTATCTCTGTTGCTAGGCGCCACTGGCTGTTGTCTGTGATATAGCCCAGTGACTGGGAAAGTCAACAGCGGATAACAGCTGTTGTGCTTGTTGACTAAGTTTTATAGCATCTGCAGTTTCTGTGTGCTGAATGTGACATTGATATGTTGTCTTGGCGATACGTAGAAAGGCTCCCCGATGGCTGCCGCTGACACGGGCAGTCGTTTAAAATGATGTGTACCGAGCCAGCAGCACGATAGTGATGTAATTGGCATCAAAATATGTCTTTTTTTTAAGCTAAGCCACAGGCTGAAATCAAATGTACATTAATTAGCCTAATAGCATGCTAACAAATAGCAATGACTGATAGGAATGTCGGGTTTTCTAATGGGGCACAGCATGCCGGGTGAGTCTCAGGCTCCGTGTCCATTTATGCTTGCAGGGAAAGAGAAACATGTCCAAGAGGACAACTCCATGTCCTTCCTGACAGCCATTACTGTCTGCTCTTTGTTCGTCATCGGCTGTATGCTCCTGTTCCTCATTAGGAGAACCTGCCACCCAAAGAGAGGTGAGTCAGCGGCGCTATTCTGATGCTCTGATCGAATATTAAGTCCACGTATCTGTGTGTGATCATCTGTGTACAAAACTCAACGTTTCCTAGCTCCATAGTCTACTGCTGTGTTCCAAACCACCCCCTAGACCCTCTATAGTGCACTTAGTGTGTCCCATAATTCATGAGAAAGGTAGAGGACAATTGAGGCTCCCCAACCAAGCAATGTATCCCATCATCCTTTGCGGTCGCACGCGATGCTAATCAGTATTTAAACTGACCTTGGTGAGGTCACTCAGTAATTTACTGCAGGGATCGAGTGCGTGGTTTTAGACACAGCCTATAGGTCCATAAAAAGCTACAAAATGATAGCGCCCTCTTCTGGCAGGGAGAGCAATTACACAAACATACTTAAGAAGTATATGAATGCATATATGATGGCGATGAACTTAGATTTATGTCTTAGATAGTGACGCCAGCTCCCTTTGGGTTTATGCTAAGAAAAACTGTCATTTGTGAATGTCAATAGTCTGTAAATATTTACATAAAATGAGGTCATATTTTAAATGTACATCATGAATTGTTCCTCTTTCTCTCTCTGTTATTACCAGTGCTTATGAGCATCTATAACAGGTAAGATACTTAAATATGAGAACTGTTTTATGTGACATACCCTTCCTGTTCTCTTTGAATCCTGTATTTTATCTAACAGTTTTTTTCTGGTTGTTATCAACAGGCCTCTTTCAGACCACAAACGGCCGCATCGTTCAGGTGAGGTATTAGAAGACGTCAGATGGTTTCAGCTGTCTGAGCTAACAGGGTGGCATTATGAGACTTTCAGTTTTTACATTTAAATTTCATATTTGCTGTTTTGTCAGTATCCCTCGCTGATTTCCTCCAGATCTCGGCTTTGTTGTTGTTGTCTTGTTTTATTGAATCTGCGCCCCGACAGGTCACGAAGACGCCACCGAAGACTTTGGCATTTACGAGTTCGTCTCCATTCCTGGCAAAATGGAGTCGGCGCAGGTAGAGCGTCAGCCGTGCTGTGCACCCAGCCAGATTTGCATGCTTTTCTGCTGAAGCTGCTTGCGCAGAGTTGCGTTTGAATTTTCCCGTGTCTGCCCCCGCAGGCCTCGTGCAGATCCCTGGCCCGTCTGGAGTCGGCCCAGGACATGCACACCACCATCTACGACGTTATAAGACACGTTCCCGAGATGCCGTGTCACAGTTTGCTGAAGTAGCTGAGTTGGTGTTTAACTTGAGGTCATTTCACTTGAACTTTCTCGTGTAGCTTTATTCTCTTCGAACGCCGCTTTGGGTGGCCGTTTTTTTGCACAAGGGGTGAAGGGGAGGTGTGAACACAGACCACATCGTGCACTGTTAAAGTCCAGAGTTTGGGGCAGAACTTTATCACTGTGTGTGATGTGTGACCTGTTTTTATTAAAATGGAACGGCTCTCAGCACATTTTTCCCCTTTTCTGCCCTCCTCAAATAGTGATTACTATTTATTCTGTTCCTTTTTTTCCTAATTTATAATGCATATATTGTATTATCCCATTCGCAAATATATAATCTAACGTTCTTGCTGAAAAAAAATGTGACAAGTGTTACCATGGACGTTCTTGTGTGATATGAATCTGTAAATAATGTACATGAATTATGCTGCAGATGCTTTATACCGGTTGCTTTTCTATGTTTAAATCAGATCTGCTTATTCCAAAAAGACAGTTTCCATAAATGCAGCATTTCTTCTGCTCACTGTGGTTGCGATGAAATGCTGATACAAAAGAAAATAATTGTTATTCAGAAGCTATTGTACAGTTTCTTATCACTTGTCTGTTTTGTATTTTGTTAAAAAAAAATAAGATCTATATAAAAGGACAATGACCCAGACTTGACATTTGTCATTCTTTGTGTTGGTGGAAAATTTGTTGCTCCAGAAGCCATTTTGCTTGTTTTGGGTGTGTGTTTCTCGTGCTTTTCTATGCCCTGTGTTTCTCACGATACGGAACGAGGCAGCAGCAGATGGAGGGTTCAGCGTGTGGCGGAGCGGCGTCCACCTGCCACCCTGTCCCAAGCAGATAAAAATCTGTGCTGTCCTGGTTGTGTGTGAAAGACAAAGGAGAAGGACTAGAATGGATTCACAAACATGAAGAAAGGTGCTTTTGAAAAAGTCAATAATGGAGATGTGTTTTATATCTAGAATGACAGTAATTCAGTTAAATAGATGCTGGTAGCTGCAGGTCTGTGGTAATGTGTAAATGAATGCAATATGTCATGAAAATATATTTAGAGCGACACATGTACAGTACAGGTGATGGTTAAGATCTGATTTCTCACAATCTGTTCGCCTGGAATGCAAATGCGTCCCAGGCTACGGTGAAGGCTGCGTAGGAAGCTCATATGCACATAAAACATTTTTATAGTGCAAACAACAACCTCAACTACAGGCAAAAATGTATATTGTGAATCAGTTCCGTGATGATCTAATCTTGTAAATTCAGGATCATTTTCATGTTTTTAATGAAGAGGGGTGTGTTACATCTTTATAGCTGCAGTTCTATATAAGGGTTGGGATCAGTTCTGTGTCATATTTGAAGGGAGGCTGACTAAAAACACTAATGTTACCTCAAAATATTGACCTCATTGTCATTTGACTGGGAAATAACCTGAGGCGTCATTTGCCAGGAAGTAGAGCTGACAGTGCTGGCTGCTTTCCTTTAACCAAAAGGTTCCTGGAATAATACCCCAGATGGCCTTTACAAAGCAAGGGTTAGGTACTGTGCATGATGTTGAGCAGAGCCTGGTCTAATTGCTTCACAGTGATGGATCTATGGCACCAATAGCTGCCATGACATAATAACATAACACTCTTACAAGATACTCTTTCTCTGTGACTATGAGAAAACATGGGAAACAAATAAAATAAATAAACATAAAGATATTTAAAGCTACCCTTTTAGTACACTAATGTGCAATAAAATAATAGAACAAACCCTATTGACATTTAATAAAAGTTACAACAACTCATCTATCCACATTTTACGCCACGTGTGAAATTAAACACTACATTTCCCAGAAAGCTTTGAATCCTCCCCGTTGCCATTCCAGTCACGTGATAATCAACTATGGCTTCCTTCTTGTAGTGATGGAGGCATATCGTTGACAAAAAAACAGACCTTGAAATTTTAGACTTACTTTACGCTACGAGACAAGTTCGATTTAGAATGCAGAAGATCAAGTCTCTCATGACCCGGCAGGTGAGCAACAAAAACAAAGCTGCGGGCTCCTTTTTTCTCGTAATATACTCCGGGTAGCTAGCTTGACAGCTAGCTAGCTAAGCTAAATGGCTAATTTGACAGTTTTGCTGCATTTCCCCTTCCCATTCAGTTCATCCAGCGGTACTGTAAATTCCTCTGCATAGCAGCAGATATCTCATTATGCCTGTGAACCATTTGCGATGTGTGGGTTAATCACAAGGACAGAGGGCATTAGGGCAATTGTCTGTTTACCCTGATCAGAAAACAAGGCAACTCTGCATCACTTTCAAGGGTCTGCTGTTCCACTTTCTGCTACGCTGCTCTTTACAGACGTTCGTTGACGGACATTAGCACTGCGAGACGTGACCAGAAACAGACCCCGATGCAATTTTCATTATTCGGATCTGACTTTGACATGTTTTGACAGGGTCTGAAAAGCCCCCAGGAAAGCATGGCAGACCTGAGTCCAGTGGAAAACTTCAGGATCCCGAGTAAGGTAAAGCAGAACTAAAGTCAACTTCTTGGACAGATTTAAGTAGTAATTTTAAATATGTGCAGGAAAAATGTTGCTTTTACATCATTTTGACCACGTCCTAGTAGTGGTCCAACACTCGTGCATTCACAGTAATAGTTTTTATTGAACCACAATTATTGTGCATCAAAGAACTTGATTAAGTAGTAAATTAAGTAAATATTCGTCATTGTAACGTGCTGATTATTGTGCTGAATGATTGTTACTGATGTAATATGTCAAATAAGTGATACAAAAAGCGATACTGTTACTGACCAAGGAAAATATTTTAGGTCTAATTAAAAGTCTGCTACCTGTGAAATGAAGACTCCGGAGATATGAGAGTAGTTTGTAGTTTTTTCCTTGTAACAGTATCTTAATGGTTGGGCCTGATGGCTGCATTTGTCCTCCCAATCTGTCATGCTTAGTCACAGGAAGCAATTTCGTTGTCACGTGTAAATTCGGTTTGTGCAGAGCTGATTGTGCAATGTCAGGCTGCCTTTGCTGTGACTTTGCCTGGTCTTGGTGACCTTCTCCCAACGTATCTGGGTACGCTATTTGGATTGGATGTTATATTTGGGTGGGCCAGGTCACCTAACACTTAGCTGCTTTTCCTTTAATTAAATGTTGGATTTCATCATTTTTACATTGTGATTTGGGATACTGAAGATTGTCTAGAAGCCATGATGAATCATTCTCTATTAATTTTGGACCGTATTGCACCATTATTTCTGTCACACCAACACGACATGTCAGTCAGGAAAACCAGCTGACCTGACAATAATCATGAATTAATTTAATTCTTTATTTCCCTAGTAGAAATTAAAGCTTGAAGGCAGCTAAAATGTCATACAGCCCTCACAGGGCCAATGCTTGTGAATTAGTTTTGCAGCCAGAAAATGTGATCATAGGTCTAATTTTAGGTGTTTTTAGGAAAAGGAATTAGGAGCCACATAGGCTTGGGCCTTGTATAGTGTACAGACGCTTTAAAGCAAGGTGAATAAGTCCTCCTATAACATGTAACATTCTCATATTGGTATTATTATATACATGAGAATATATAAGAGCTTTGGATTAGGCCTGGAAACAAACGCTAAATATATCAACAGTTTTCTATGAATGATTTATGATTATTTTAAAATTGGTTTGAAGATAGTTTAGTACCTTTGAGAAATAATACAGAATGTGGAAAAATGCTGGAAATAATAAAAATACTAAGCTACACTAAGTGATCGTGATCCTCAGTGTGAATCCTCATGGGTATTTTCAGAATTTCTGTCCTTTTATCCCCCAGCAATTATTCAGTTCCATTACCTGTCTTCAGTCAAGAATACATCAGAATGAGTATTTGGGAGGAATGTGGAATGTTTTCTGTAGATATGTTAATTTTTCCACATCTTCCATGAAAATATTTAGTTCATTTCCACAGACGCGTCTCTGCAGTTAGCACACCCGGCCAGTAGGGGGCAGTACAGGCCCACCCTCTTCCAGTGACGCGCCCTCAGAGTGAACAGGACGTATTTTCAGCTGTGTGGAAGCTGTGATGCAGCTCATCCTGGATCTCCTGAGGTTGGACGCGACTGACTTTGACAGTTCACGCGTCTTATGGCCGGTGGTAACTCATTAAGAGTTCTAAAGCCGTCGTGTTTGTGCAGAAACCATAAGATAAACACATCAAAAGGAAGCAGACGCATCTCCATCCAGCTTCATTGCTATTCAGCTGGGGATGCTGAAAAATAATCACACTCCACTAAGTGAAAACTCAGTAGCTGTTAACCCAGCAGCTGGCAGCAGATATTGCGTTTACCTTTGATTACGTCCTAATGTCCCCAAAGACAGCTGATGAAAGAGCGGTTTTGTGTTTTAAATCTTTGCTCTGGAGCAGATTCGGTATAGTATACACTTTATAGTATACACTTTATACACCCAGTGTGAATAAATATAAATATCCAAAGCTGATTACAGGGTTTGATTGATTCTAATAAATGAGAGGAGGTGAAATGGTTTCCGGCGGCTTTGTGTTGTTTGTTCCCGCTGGCGTTTTATCGCAGCCCCTGTGTTATTGCACACCTTTATTCAGGGGCTCTATTTAGGGGGTGGGAGGGGGGGGGGTCTTTGTGTTTGTTTGTTTTTTCAGTCTGACAAATATTTACCGTGATTCTTTGATAAGGTTCATCCCACCGAGCGGATTTTTTCTAATTTCCGGATCAGAACGAGAGTTGCATTCATTTTTTCCCCCCGCCCCTCATCCTCTCACATTGAAATGTGATCAAGGCCTGGAGCGAGCGATGCGTGCACGGGTGTGGGGGGGGGTCAGAGGACAGGGAGTGAGGACGGGGAGCGTTCCCTCAGTCGTGGCAGGTGGGAGTCGGACAGACGGGTGGATGGAGAGAACGAGCCGACCTTCTTGGATTGGTTCTGCACCACTGTCTTTTGTTCCACCCAATTCCTCTCCGTCCCTTTTCCCTGTCTGCTCTAACTTTCACTAACAAATGAGTCATCCGCCCCCCCCCCCCCCCAGCCCCCCCCAGCCCATCCCACACTCCCCGTTTTCACTTTGCCTCTCATTTGATCTGATTTGCCACCCACGCTATTGACGGCAGAGCGCGATCTCTACCTTCTCCCCTCCTTTCCAGCCTCACCCACACACTTCCTCCAGGGCTGCGGTGCACTTTTCTTTACCTGCCTCACACACACACACACACACACACACACACACACACACACACTCCCGGCTTTATTCCTCTTGCCTCCATTTGCCTTTCAAAAATCCGAGCATATTAAAGCGAGTCCATTCGTGCAATTGAATTAAAAGAGGCTACACTTGTCTGACTCCCGCGGAAGGATTTCCTCCTGGGAATGTCAGTCGGCTTCCCTCCTCTCCTCAGATTCGGTTGCATGGATGGCTGACGCGCCGGATCCTCTCGCCGAGCTGTTTGCTGATAGTAGCTGGGAATGTGTTTGCGGTCAGGCAGGTGTGTAACAAGGTTTCCTGGATCGGTGTCTTTTATCTGATGGAGGCTTAGATGGTCTCAAGTAGGGATTTGCACACCGTTCTTTAATGAAGCATGCATTACAGGTCCACGTTCATCCCATAATTCCTTGATCGCCACCTTCCCAAGCCTGCTGTCTATTTTTGGCGCCATTAGGCTTTAATGTGCTGACGCCTCAGTCTGTTAATCCCTCACCATGAAGTTGGGAGACTCAGCATTACCTTAAACCCGCAACCTAAACAGGAGGAAGGACCTGAAGAAAACATTTCAATATCAACGAAGCCAGGTCATATTGTTTGTAGGCAATATTGCGTCAGCCTGATTCTGCCACATGATACGTGTGAGGCCATCCCAAGTCACACGTGCCGGTTCTCCACGCGTGTCCTCCTCGCTTCTCCCGCTCTGTTGTCAGCTGAAGAACTGCGAACACTGTGGGTCCTCGCTGACGCCGGCTTCTTTTATATTCATCAAGTGTGACCCCACAATGAAGCTCGAGCACTGTGTGGCTGCTTTGCCTTTGACATCATCTGGGCTCATTAGGAACGCGGGTTCAAAACGCTCCATCTAAAAGACTCCCAGCAGCATTAAGCTTCCACTGATGCTCAGCATGTTAATCGATGAGGCTCTGATGTTTCTCAGAGATGCTCTGAAGGGAAACCTCTGTGGCGCTTCAGTCTTCCTCTCATCTTTCCTCCAAAGACCACTTCGCCCCCCCGTGACACCGACGAAACAAGCTGAAATCTCCTTCCAAACTGTTGTTTCTTCTCCATTTCTTTTGCCCTCACTCAATGTTATTCTGCCCCCCCCCCCATCCCCGCCTACAGCCCACGCCCTTGGCCTTGCCCTTTAACTTTTCTCTACTACCTCTTCCTCTAATTCTATCATTCCTGGCCTTTATTCTTTCCCTTTCTCTCCATTTATTTCTGCGTTTGCCGCATCCCTTTTGTCATTTATTTTCATAACAGGGTCATGCTTCTTGTTTTATTGCTTGGAAAATAGGGATTTTCTTTTATGTTTTCTATTACCCTGCGTCCCAGTGCTCCCGAGCTGTTTGTTGTTGTCCATCTTCATTCCCGTTGGCCTGCTCACGGATACGCTTGCCCCCTCGCAGGAGGAGTTACGGGAGCTGAGGGAGCAGCCCATCGACCCGCAGGCGGAGCAGGAGATCATCGACAGCATCGAGGAGGTCTACTTTTCCAACGACGCCTTCGACATGGTGCAGCACGAACTGGAGGTCAGCCGCTCCCCGCGTAAATACCTTATTGACCGAGCGGCGCCGCTCAATCGTAAAACGATGACTTGCTCCGGCGTTCCCACGCCCACTCCGCGAGCGCATCACCGCGGCAACCGCACCGCGTCTTCAGATCTGATAGCAGAAATAATGCATTTTTAATGCAAGACTAAGTGGCTGGTGGCGCCCTAGAGCCCGTCTGACTGGCAGCGTGAAAGCTCTGTCTCACCTGAGCCCCTCTGCTGGGACGCCGGCACGCCCGCCGACACCCGGATTGATGGATTGAATCCACTCAACAGAGGAAAGGTGTGAAATCTCATTAGATTTATCTTGGTATTGCTGCACCATCTGAAATGAGACTTTCAGTGAAGGGGAAACTAATTACCCATCATCCTTCAGGCCACAGATTTAATATCATCCTTCCCTTTTAGAATTTGTTTGCTGTTTACCAAATAACATCTTACTTCGGCACTAATCAGTCTTGTGATCTGGTGGAAGGTATTTTTGTCTTTTTGAAAGCTGGAAGAGCTACAGCCGGACATTTGGGAACGCTCATCTTTGTATCATTTACTCAAACTGGGGTGGCAGACGTATCCTCACACACCAGCACTGATTTTTTGTTTGTTTGTTTGTGTGTTTTTTTCATTATGTTGAAGCTCATGTGGTGAAGAAATCCACAGCGTTACGGGAGACTTTTCATGGCCTGTTTGTGGATGTAGACGAGTGTTTCAGGTGCTGTCATCTGTGTGGGAGGCTGCATTATAAACAAGGTGTGTGTTTGTGTGTGTGTGTGTGTGCACGCTTGTGTGTGTTTATAGAAACTCCCACCTGAGCTGAACCTGCAGGAGTTAGAAGAATACAGAGACAAGCTAAAGAGGCAACAGGCAGCAGTAAGTATCTCCCTATGTCTCACACACACACACACACACACACACACACACACACACACACACACACACACACACACACACACACACACAGACGGCTGTCTGATGACGGCGTTGCCTGACGCCAGCGTCTGTGATTTCCTCCTATAGCCCAGGGAAGAAGGCTTTATTCACCGTCTGCTGTTGTCCTGTCAGTCAGATTGTGGCCTGTCAACAGTGTGTATTTATAGAACAGAGGGCATTTCTTTTCCCCCTCCATATTTTCTTCTTTTACCTTCTTTTTTCACAAGCCTCTGCACCCACCTGTTCCCTTCTCCCCATTCCTGCGGTTTGATTTTTATTATTTTATTTCTGGACGTTGCCCCATCTGTTTCCCTCTCATCCTGTCACACCTGCCCCATGTGTGTTCTGACACGTACCCTCGGCCACAGAGCTGTCGATTTACATTAAATAGTTGTCAGTACATCGACAGAGGTCGACCTCTGCCTTAAAGATGCTGTTTAAAATGCTTAAAGGCATTTACCAGTAAGGTAGCCTAATTAGTATGAAGCTTCGCTGTAGCTTACTGCTGCTGTGGTGTTTATGTGGCCTGTTACACACACACACACACACACACACACACACACACACACACACACACACACACACACACAGTCAGTTGGTTACTGTTAGATAGATACTGTTAGATTTGTGGTCTTGGGTGTGTGTGTGTGTGTGTGTGAGAGAGATCAAAGTGGTAATAATTACCACGGTTTGTGCTCTGCACGTACTTGACCCTCTGTTTACCTCTGTTCTTTTGCTCCTGCTGCGATGTTGTCCCGCTCTCCGTCTCTGTTTGCTGCCGGTCCAGTTCTGACTTCCGCAGGGAGACTCTGGGAACAGCTGCACGCTGCAACACGCCTTCCACACGCGTTCGCCTTTGATGCCCATTCTTTTGCTCCGATCTTTCATATTTCCTCGTTGATTAAAGCAGTTCTACGGGCTAAACCCTTGAAGGTGCTGCCGTTTACAGGAAAGGTCCAGACACCTGCTCGTACAGGCAGATCACCATGGCAACGCACATCTGCATCTGTTATTAGCGTGGCGGAATTTTGAGCGACACAGTCTCTCTCTCTAAATCCTATTATCCATGTGCAGCCTGCAGTGGTCCATGTCAGCTGGAGGTTCTTGGACTTTTTGTATGGCCTCGGTTTGCCTGGTTCCACATAAATGCTGCATTTTAAGTTAAATAAAGCATCAGAAGCGGCAGAAAAGCGGGCATTTCTGTGATTTCCAGTCGTGATAGGGTATAAAAGGCAGACGTTGTGTCTCCTTTTCCTTCTTTATGGATTCCTTCCTTGTACTCATGTAGCACATCTCATCATCTAAAATCTAGAGAGACCCAATATTTGACTTTAAAATCATAGACATTGGTTCTAAAAGTAATGCCTGTGTTCCTGATGTCTGCTTTTGCCATCTGTTCAGTCTTCACATGCATACTTAAAGTACCCCGGTCCTTGCACACGCACAGAAAATGTTAAACGAGCGTTCCCGCTGGTGGTCGTGCAGGAATACAAACGGATGTGAGATTCCCTGCTGAGTTTGGGAAGTTGTGGCTGAGTAGAAAGGGAGCGCTTGGTCCGCAGGAGGTCCTTCCAGATGATTTACTCTATCCACGTGTTGAAGCAGCAGGTGACCCCAACGGTTAAATCGGCGTTGGAGTGTTTCGACAAGGCCTTCGGAACGCTTGCTGTAATTATGGAATTAGGATCAGGAACGCGCAATCAGGGTATGATTGCCTTTGTAGCCTTCATTCTTTTCTGGAATACATTATCCTTGTTCATCAGTCGATGTCGCAGCTGTGACTTTTCTCGGTTTTATTTCTTCAAAAATCGCATTCGCAGAAACCGTGCTGTCTTTTCACCGCAGCTTGGTGGGGAGAATAAAGCGCACGTGACGCCTCGTTCAGCCGAGTAAAGACCAATAAGCTGGTCATTGATGGTTACTCTTGCTTTGGCTTCAGCTGTAAGATCACCAGGAAGCTATTTGGAGTGATTTGTTTTCCTTTTTTCTTTGCAGGTTTCTAAAAAGGTTGCCGATCTCATCTTGGAGAAACAGCCCGCTTACGTCAAGGTAGGCTTATAACCACCTGCTTCCGCCTTTCCTGGGCTCCGCCGCTCACAATTCCTTCTGATTTTATAACGCATGGAATTCCGATCGGTTTTCCTTTGTGATAAATGTATCGCTTGTGGTGTTGTCATGCCTCTAACCCCCGGGGGGATAACACAGATTGCTTTTAGGTAAAACAATCACAATTTCATCCCGATCCTGGCAGGCCATTAAACCCCTTCTTTGGTGGCTTTGTGATATGTAATAAAGTGTAAAGAAGCTACTTTTTCAGCTGTTTTTAAATTACTGCAGGAACATTTGAAAAAAAAAAAACAGGAGCCTTCGTGTCCATAGTTATTGTTTGCTTCTTTTCTTTGGTGGCACTCTCCCATTAGATGCTGGAGGTGTTGCCATTCACACTAAAAGGAGACGTCTAAATCTGCTTAATAATCAGGACGGGTCCAGTGAAGCACTCCTGGAGATGACTGATGGAAGCCTGTATTGTAATACCGGAATGAAATATGCCTCACTTGGCGAGCCATCAGCCATTAAGACCCTTCAAAAACATCTCGCAAGTGCTCATTTATGTCTTTACAAATGGTATAAATAGAAGAGCACTTCTGTCTATATTTGATTGCTGATCTGAGGCTCCGTCCAGTGGCGCCCGGTGATAAAAGTCCTCAGCGTGAGGGTTGGCTCGTTGCTCTTTTGACTTGTTGGACAGAGCAAACAAACACGTCTCATTACGTGTGTCACTCCCGGAGCCAGTCGAGCCTTAATCCCACCAAGATAAACCAGATGAACGACGGCTTTAACAGATTTAGTGTGCGTTGAAATTGAGCCGCCATCACCATAAATGTGAGACCGCCCGAAGGTCATTCGCTGAATTATAATCTCGTCATTGTTCCCGCGACCCTCCGTGACTCAGCTCAAGCAAAGTGACAGCAGAGCTTATTAGTAGACCTTGCCAGGGATTTAGGGGGCATTTCCATTGACCCTCTGCAGCGTCACATTTACTTTGTCTCGGCGTGCCCCCGAGGGCTTCCAGGGGGCGCTTCGGTTTCGACTTTCACGGCTTTAATGCCAGAAGTACTGTAGTTTAACAGGTTTTCCAGGACTACATGTTGAAATCCACTCGATACTCTTGCCTTGAACTATTTTATGACGCTATACCCCCCCCCCCCATACCCAGTTTCTCCATTTTCTTTATGTGTGCGATATTCTTAAAACAGTCACAGACAGAGCCTCCCAGCAAAATTCCGATTTTCTCTGACTCCAATCTGCTTTAGATTGTGTGACACACGGGCGGGCGCACAAATCGTGCAGCCATGTACTCCCATGCCCCAGAGCTTGACAGGATGACCCGGCGAGCATCTGAGGTGATTCACATCTCTGTGACTAACCTTTCTCATGCTGGCGGCCGCCTCTCCACACTGCCCCCTAGTGACCTTTAGCCTGGCTTTGCACTTGTAGGGAGCCAGAGGAGGGTTACACAGTGGCCACTGCCCTCCTGGTAGATTGCTTTGGAATTGTTTATTACCATTTTTCAGTCCATATTCTTCAGCTCTCCATATTTTTGGGTTTCGTTTTGTGACCCCCGCAAACGCTCACTGAAAATCTGGACTTGAGGAATTAAACTTGTCAGAATCCAATTTCTAATAACAGTCAGTCCAACGAAGACAAATGTTTGATTTAATTTAATGCATTAATGAATGCACTAATAAATCATGCATGCCCTTAAACTGGACTGTGACTGTTAGTGTTTCCCGTTTCTTGTGGTGATTTATCCCAAATGCCGTGGTCTCACAGACATTTCACGAGAGGTTGACATTGACAGCTTGCTCATGAGTATGGAAACACTGCTGCTTAGCTCTGTCTGAAATGTCCCCCCAGTTTACACGCCAGATGGATGGAGAAAGGGCTGACAGAGTTGATCGATAGCTCTGATGTGTGTGTTCAAACAGCGCAGAACCATGCTAGCATAGCATAGCAGCATACAGACCACTGATCTGACACCAACAAGGACCAGTGGATGGGTTTTGTTTTGTCTCATTTTTTTCAGTGTATGCTGAAAATAACACCGAGGATTCATGCCTTGATGACATTGTTGCTGTTCTTCGGTCAGGTGGTCATTACCTCTAAATTACAGCACTCTCTCACAGCTGAAGAGTGTCTTTGGGATCAGGAGCTTTTAGTATCTCTGCTCCTGAAACAAACTAGTAATTTCTAATAAATGACAGTGTCATTGCTTAAAGAGTATTTGAATACGAATAGATGCTCTGTTGACTCTTTGACATTTTCCCTTGTTGACAGGAGCTGGAGCGTGTGACGGCATTGCAGACCAACCTCCAGTTGGCGGCGGTTATTTGCACTAATGCAAGAAGGTAAATATGCTCTCCTGTCTAAGATCAACAAAATCAGCCAAAAATCTGAAATAGCATCTGCACCCTTATCACTGTTGTCATGGCTGCGATTTCACTAACCCTGAAATAGAGTCATTGTTCTGGATGAAGCGGTTGGCTTGATATTGTGTTGCTAAAAACAGTTATTTTACTTTAAAAAAATAAAAAAAATCGTCTATTTTAGAAACGGATGCACATTTTTAGCTTGGAGCCAGGAGTATTTAGGCATTTGACGTCACTGCCTCCACATCAGTGCAATAATGAAGCACAAATACATTCAGACTGTCACAGAATAGCAGGGAAATCTGACCACTACCTGGACAAACAACAGCTGAAGTAGCTGAAGATGGATTCTGTAATAAATCTTCTGTTTAAAACATGTTCGATCCCCTGATCTTCCGTCATATCACTGTTACGTTTTGCACGTTTCCTCTCACCTCACTCGCAGACCATTACCACACTGTTCCCTTTCCTTTGGCTTCACCCAGCGACGCTGTGCTAATCTGTGCCGCTCCTCTTCTCTCTGAAGGCAACTGGGCGTGGCCAAGGAGGGCTTCACGGGAGCCAGTTTAGGTCTGCTGGCCAATCAGAGGAGGCGGCATCTGCTTACGGGTCTTCTCAAGTCGCTGAGGACCATCAAGACTTTGGTAAAATCCCATTCAACACTTGACTGTTGAAATGACCCCCACGGGGTCAACAAGGACTGAATAAGTGCCGTCGTGACCTCATGAGCACCACCCCTGTACAGGCTGAACCATCATCCACTGCAACGCTAGAGTTTATTGTTCTCACGAGTTGACGATTGTTCTACTTTCCTTCACAGCAAAGAACAGATGTTCGGCTCAGCGAGATGCTCGAGGTATTGTAATCTACGCCGCCCACACACAACGCACACGCCGAGCGTCGGCAGCAGACTTGCATTAAACAGGCAAAATTCTTCTCAGAAGGTCAACCCTAACACATGAAATCCATTTGATTATGAGGGTTGCTAAGTTCTTTTTGTATAGTTTACCGCCTCTTTCTGTATGGTGACCTTGACAGCCTTGAAAGGCACCTAATAAAGTGCATCTATTCTGTTCTCTAAATAAAATGCATTGAAATTATTGTAATTTTAATTTCACGCGCTTCCATTTTCAGGGGCAAAATGGAAGCACTAAAGAAGTCCTGTCCAAACATGTGATTCTGTATTCTCAGCCTCATTTTCACTGTTTATTTTCCCCGTAGGAAGAAGACTATCCAGGTGCCATTCAACTCTGCCTGGAGTGTCAGAAGGCTGCCAGCACGTTCAAACACTACAGCTGCATCAGGTAGCCTAGAAACTAGACCCTCCGACATGTTTTGGACCTTTCCTTTTCGACGGTCATTGCCAAAACCAGGTCGCAGCTTCTTATCTATCCTTGCTTTTCTCAATGTCGCTCAGTGAATTCAAATATCAATGACAAAAGCGACCGTGACGGCTCAAACGTGAGATACAAGCGGCTCACGGTTGATTCAACGTGCGGTGACAATGTTGCTGGTGTCGCAGTAACGTTGGAATTAGTGTAATTTATTCTAATCAGCCACAGCAGCATGAGTGAAGCACAGTGAACCTGGTGGGAAATGTCAGCTGTAGTGTTGCCAAATCGACTGCAAGACTCCTGGAAGAAGGAGATTAAAATGGTAAAATGATGCTCAAGGGCTTGTTGTGCCCACACGCACCCACAGGTGCTTCATTTATGTGGATATCGCTTGTATTTTCTCCCTGCTTTTCGTTCATTCATTCAGCATGAACGGATTTGAACGGCCCTGCCGAGGCTCCATGAATTCTCCCGGAATTCGCCGGGACAGTGATGCCAATATCGACCCATTTCAGCCAGACCGTGTGAATGGGCTCGTCATAAACGGGGGCACTTTGATGTGCGTGGTCTTTCATGCTCGGCGTCGCCATAGTCACACGTGGTCAGAACGCGCGCTCAAATCTGCGTGGAAATCGATTGGCCCTTTCAGCCGTGCGTCTGTGCCCCACGACATGCTAATGCGTTTGTTTCAAGGGTGCAGTTGAAATGGCGCATTGATCAAACGGCTGCCAGGCCCGCTGTCATCATTGTGTCCCCGTCTGGACGTGCTCGGATCGAACCACAGAATTACCCTCCTACAGCTTTCGGCGGTCGGCTCCGCTTTGATTGGACCTTGAAGCCATTAATTTGCCCCCAAATTGCTCAGTGTCCTGCCCGTCCTTTGTCTGTCTCCCCAGTTCTTTTCTGGTCAATACTGTATCCCTGTGAACATAATGTAACAGCCCCTGTGAACAATCTCACTTCATTTTCTCCATGTGGTCCCCCCCCCCACACACACAGGCACCCATCAGCAATGTTCATTGAATATCAACTTTAATACCCAGTTATCCAGCTCAGGGAATTTGCTACTTGAACACCCTTAAAACCTTGTGTTCACACTGCTGCTTCTGTGCTGTGACATCAGCGTCGTGCACTCTGCTTCCTCTCAGTCTTCCGCTCCGCTACATTGCTGTGTTATTGCTATTTTTTATTTCATTTTTGTAATCCGCTTCAGGAACTAGGTGATTGGCTGTATTGTGATGAGCAACAGTGAGTGGGGAGAAGGCCAGAGGGCTCCTGAATAATTCCTGCCTCTCTGGTGCACAGTTTTGTGGCGGTTACCCCACACGGCACTGTAAACAACCCAGCACTCTATGATTTATTCATCACCACGGTGCCCTCCTTCCTTCCTGGGTTTTCGTTTCTACGGTGGCTTATTTCGTGGTGGCGCTGAGTCAACACTCACGCCATCGAAGCCTAAAGCACCGCAATACATCTCACGTTGACCTTCACGACAAAGTTGAGGAAATATTGTAATTATCAATTTCAAACTGAATTTTCCGCTGGAAGTTGGTTATAGATACGCAGAGAGTGGAAGGAGAAAACATGATTACACCATTTATTTCCCTGACCGGTAACAAGTTTCACATGAATTGTAGCTCAGCAAACTTTGGCGGCTAACTTGACCGCAGAGATCCCCCCCCCATCCAAACATTTCCTTCCTCTTTTCCAAGTCAGCAGTCGTTCTGGAGGAAGTAACCTCGAGGCCCAGTGGATACGCAGCACCAGGGATAATTGAAAACTTGGTGGAGGAAAAAAACCCACCTTAATTTCCACGTAACGTAATTTAAAGCCACGCGTTCCCTGCAGGAAACACGCCGTTAATTAGAGGTTCATTTGTTATTCATGCATTCTGTCTGATGGTGGAGGGATGCCAGTACGTGGGGAGGAGCTGCATCTGCACACATATGAACACTCAGTGGACGGCAGAACGTGTAATAAACACAAGGACAGGATTAGATGGCGGCCCCAGTCAGAAGCCCTGGTTTTACCCAGCTTAAAAGAAGTTGATCAAAAAGATCTTTTTAAATGCACCAAACATTTGATCCTCGCTTTTGAAATGATTACCTGCCAGTTTAATTAGGGAAGGGTGGCTAGCGATGACATTAAGCACTAATAAAGGTCATTTACCAGCCATTGATCATTATTTTGTCATATGCTGAGTAGTAAAGTCACCAAGTTATTGTATTAACTTCTCTCTCTCTGTGTTTGAATGTCTCTCTCTCTCTCTCACACACACACACACACCCACACACACTTTTGCACAACTTTCCATTGGAACATTGTCAACTCAGCGTCTCCTCTATTATCTGTGCCTGAAGTCTCCAGAATGATCTGGGCTTGAGTAACTCAGATGGAAATAGTGAGTCTGAAAAAGCCCCTTTTCTTTGGGACTCATTTATTTATGCAGATCTCAACAGAGCGTCACCATTGAATCGGGGCGGTTTCATAAGCAGTCGGCACTACTGGGAGGTTTAGGCGGATCTGTGTTTCCCACAGAATTTCAATTTTTAGATGTGTCTGTCTTGGCTGAGGTTCTGGACAAATGGGGGTAGTTTTGCCAAATATGCATCGGAGTAGGCTGGTGTGGACTTAGCACGGCTAGGTATCCCACAATGCATTTCACCGTGGCTATTTTCACAGTATAGCACAGACGAGATGAGCTTGTGGTGTCCTCAAGTCCGCGGCTGTTCCAATTTATCAAGAACTGCTCCGCGTCCTTGTGTGTGTTCAAGTCCGCACTTGTTTACTACAAATTCTTGACTTGCAGCTTTAGTTCCAGCTGTGCTATCGCCCGATATAGTTTTAGATATGTGTATTAGGTGTGTATCTGTCAAGGACATGTTAGATTCTGTCCTGTTGTGATGCTGTCTGGTGCCACCTGAACATCACAGTGACTTTCTTTCTGCCTGGCTGTGTTTTCACACCTTGTGGGATGTTGGGTTGGTTGTCTGAGGCTCTGTAGGCCCATCACAGTGCAGCGTGGGAGTACTTGATACAGATCTCCAACAAGGCACCGGTCTTGACCTCTGCCCCTCCTCCTATACTTACCGTAAAGCTGTGAGGTTCTGGCTTCATATTCTTCTGAGATTTGCGGCTGAAGTATTCAGAATCGATCGATTCACCTTTCACATTGCATTTTTCTTCTCTTTGTATTAACTTTGTCTTTAATGATCGACTCTGCCGCGGAGGCTGCCTGTTTAGCCAGTGCCAGCTAGTTCCAGTTTCAGACGTCATCACCAATCATCTGTTAGGCCATAAGGTATTTGGAGACCCCCACAACATCCAGCCAAATTAAGAAGGCTGTCTGGGAAATCTGTGCATATACAAACATACCAGACATCCACAGATGCTCACAAATCACTGGGTTCGCATGAAAACCTGCTTATCTACGTGAATGTAAACAGTGCAAACTTAAAAAAAACCCTGAAGACGGGCAGCCTGGCAGCTGATAAAGCGCAGGCTGTTTTGAGTGGATCTGGTACCTGGAGCTACGCAAAATCCTGCTTGGACACGTGCGTTTAAACGTTTTAGAGAGATATTCCAAAGACAACAGCCCCGCTGGAAGTGATCTTTACAGCGTTCCCGCCTCAGAAGCTTGATCCTGTCTTTGATTTAGTGGAGCCAAGATGAATTTGGACCAGAAAGACAGGAAAGTGTGTTTTCCCTGGTATCATGATCCAAAACACGCCTGCTCACCTGTTAATTTCGGGGCTCTTATCAGCCACTTGGCATCAGCCTGTTGTTCAATATCCCGCTCCTGCTATCAGGAAACCACAAACACACACGTGCCAGTCGTCACCTAACTATTGTGCACTTCAGGACGGGAGTTGGCTCAACTGTCATTGTGAGGAAGTGGCGTAACCGTGGTGATAAAACACCTTTAAGGGAAGAAGCATCAACTTCTGGTGGTTTTGCCGTGTCACCTGTGTGTGTTTCAATCGGCTGAAACTTCCAACCGTTGCCTCGTCATTCCGCCTGGCTGCCTCTTTGGGTTTCTGCATATAATGATTTGGTGCCATTACATCCTCTGCTGCCCTTTCACAGGTGAGACCACAGTGACTCCCACGTCACGTGTCGGTGACATTTATCCAGACGCCGATGATTAACGGAGGTGCAACACATCCACAACGGGAGCGGGCTTTGGAAAAGGCTTCAGCTTGGCAGTTGGCTCCTTCGCTTCATTCTCCGCCGAAGCCACTTAATTAGCTATTTGTAAAGGACACGCTTTCCCTTGGGTGAACGCGGTCTCACAAGGCAAAACACAAGATTGCTCTGACCTGAAAAAGACCGAAGGAGAGAGGCTGTCGAGGCAGGGGAACATGTGCAGCAGAGGAGGCTCGTGCAGAGGGGGGCGCAAGAGAATTGTAGGCGTCTTGGGACATTCAAAATATCTGTTTCCTGCTGCAACTTCACAGCTCTTGAGAGAAAACTATTTCTCGGGATATTGTGGGCATTGAAGGAACGTGCATCCTAACTGGAAATAAACCCAGAACCTTCTAACTGAAACTAAACCATTTTCTCCTCAGCAGCAGCACCGATGTGTTGCATTTTTGATCTTTGGTCCATTTCATGTTTCTTATCTATCGGACATAAAATGATTATAGTTATTAAATGTAGCTAACTTTAAAACCAGCTGTAGAATTCTTGACCTAATCATATACATCCTCTCCCCCCACAGTGAATTAAATTCCAAACTACAAGACACTCTGGAGCAAATTGAGGTACTGGTTCACCTTTTCTTTTTTTTTTTAAAATCCTTTCTTGCTCTTGTTTGAGAGCAATATCAGAAAAGTCTGACAGAAGCCACTCGCACTTCTCTCTTGATATGTGCTAGTTTGAGCTCAGCCAAAGTCTCTCAAATATTGACACGTGCAGAAAGTCATTACTGCACGCGCAGCAGCTACATATATAATATCTGGATATCTCTTAGCTGCATTGCAATGTTGGTGTGTGATGAATGACATACAAAGCAATTTTCTCTGCACGACTGCACCTCAGTAGATTAATTACTTACAGTGGCGCACGTGCACACATGCACCCCCTGAAATCTTAAAGGTAAACAGTTGCACAATGGAGTATGTACATAACAATCCAGCACATCTATCCTAGACATATCAACAGAGGCAAGCTCATATATCATATATCTATTTGATTTTTACCTTTGTTTTCAGTGTTTAAGGTGCTTTACATTGTTTGGAGCTTCTGCTACAGATGGAATGCTCATTTTTACTCTTCTCATCTCCAGGAACAGCTGGACGTCGCCCTGTCGAAGACTTGCAAACATTTTGATGTTGCGCACTACACCAAGGTCCAGCTGGCCTACACGCTCCTGGGCAAGACACAGGTCAGTGGCTTGACTTATCCGCAGGGTCACGGGGAATGGATAATCGGGGCTGGACGCCACCGTCCAATTCTTGCCCCTGACTTCATATGACATTTTGTTTTGTTCCCCTGTTCCCCTCCATCAAAGTCAGAGCTTCAAGGATTCTTTTAACAAAGCAAACCGAACATCCACAGAGAAGCGAGACTTACAAACCATGGAGGGAATTACAGTTCACTCGCGTTGTGCTTTTTCTTACTGCACGATGAGCATCAGATTCCTTGAAATAGAAAAAATGTTAAAATAATTCATGGATCTTATGTAACAACACATATAGACAGCCCCTCCTGTAACTCCTCCTCGAGAACTTGTGCGTTCCATCATGTTGTCTGGCAGCTCACCGCCCCCGATCTGCTGCTTCTACTCACGTTCTCTTCCTTCTCATCGTCCAGACACCTGCCCCCCGTGTGAAAGCAGATTTATATCGCTCCCCTTTGTGTTTGTCTGTAACCAGCCACTGATCGAGCTGTTTTAAGCTTTCTGCTTTCTACATTTTCCCCATCAACGCTGAAATATGTGTTATATTCCCGCTCTGACAGGTCTGACTGGTAATTTATGCTCCAGCGCCGTGAAATGACTGGCTGTCAAAGCTTAACGGGATCATTTTTAATATTGATGAAAGTGCTGCATCTGGAGACAAAAAGAGAGTTTGTTCAGGTTTTGTAGAATACATTTAGTAACGACGGCCCCAGGGTTCAGTCGTCGGGGGGGGGGGGCTGTGTGTGCTGGACCACTTTATCCTCTGTGGTTCGCAGTTTACTGATCACATGAAACAAAACAAATGTATTTCTACTTGCAAAACATCTGTTCCAATTCAACACTTCACTAAAAAAAAAAGAAAAAAGAATTGGATTCCGAATTTTGCAGAAGTGAGTGTTTTGCTCAGGAAGACGTAAAAAAGTGGCGCCCTGGATGGTCGTTTCACCACCTCCGAAATGCCAATTTAGCTCTCCAGCATTTGGCCCCGTTCGCTTGCATTCCTGCTGCAGACTAATGAGTCTGTTTGCCGTCGCAGTTGTTCACTTGAGCCTCATGACTGTTGTGCTTTAGAATTTATTTGGTATTTTTCAGGTCGTTGAAGAAATAGTAAAAAGTGGCAGAAATTCTGTGGTGGATTTTACTTGTCTGGATAAAAAAGGAAACACAAACGGCTCATTGTGCTGCCTGACCACAGCTCTCAGCTCCTTGTATGTTGTCATTTGATCCATCCAATGTAATTGCACTTTCTATTATTTCTACTTTTTGCCAACATGTTGGAGATAGTCGGGTGCATATATCACTGCTGTGTCTTCCTTGCCGTTCCCTCTTCATTAATTATACGTTGCACAGCAGACTGAGGTTACTTCCAAGGTGTGAATCACAGATAAAGAACAAAAAGACAAATTTGTCTTCCCTTTAAAACCCGCATTCTTCATTTTCCTTCATGGTCTTGTGCGGAACAAATATAATTCAGTCTGAAACATGACAAAAAGGTTTTTTTTTTTGCCTTTAAAAAAACCCATTTGGCTGTAAATTTCTTTGCTGTCACCAGTTCACACATCCCGACTGATAGCGTTGAACTCCCTTTTGACACGATGCTTTTCCTAAAGGCCCGTTTGGCTTTGTTTGCAGACTGCTATGGACCAGCTGCACATGCACTTCACCCAGGCCATCCACAACACGGTATTCCAAGTGGTTTTGGGATATGTGGAATTGTGCGCCGGCAACGCTGATACTAAGTTCCAGAAGATGCAGTACAAGGATCTTTGCACGGTAAGATGTGCTCCGTATGCACGACGGGTTCTCCCTGTTGCCATCTGTCTGTCTATAACTGGGCAGCCAGAGGAGATTAAGTCCAGCATGAAGATTAACAGCATTTTTATATGAGACGTTAAACACAATTTAAAAAGGGACTTTGGGGCCTACAGAGGGCTTTCTTAATGCCTTGTAGCCAAACATGAATGGCTCATTTCATGGCGAGGGATTTTACAGATTCTTCATAATGGGGTGAAATAAAGTAGAGGAGTGAAAGTGCAGAGAAGCCGATTGAGAGAAAGTGTAAAGAAAGCACATCTGACACGGTTGGAGTGGAATAATTAATCACACTCACAGCAGCATTTACATGAACCGGCCCTCCTGACTGGATCACACACTTCAGTCGCCTCACTCTCTTTATCTTACTCGCCCAAAACATCAAAATAAATTGCGAATGCATAGCCAGCCAGTGAGTGTGTGTGAGCGAGCGAGCAAGTCATAACATGGCCAATTCGCCTCGGTAGGAGTGAGTTCTCATTCCACTGGGATCTTGTTAGATTCCAACCTATAGGGGATATACAGCCACATAACTAAAGGTTATTTCTGTCTTATTACAGGATGCTATTTTTTTTACGGTCTGTTCAGATTTGTCAGCTGTCACAACCGCTTTTCCTTTGCTTTCCTCTTGCTTTATCAGTTTTTTTGACTGCACCCATTCCTCATTTTATATCTCTGCCCTTTACCTCTTCCCTCTGTATCACCTGTCCTCCAGCCTGTCAGTTGGTTAAGTGGGCTTAAAGCAGCAAAATTCAATTTGTGAAGGCTGGGGGCTTCCAGCACGAGGATCCATTTAGTTCAAGCTGGGATCAGATCCAAATGGTCCAATATTAACCTGCATTATAGCTGCCTGCCAGGATCTCATCATTAACGTCACCATTGTCTGTCACCATTGTCTGTCACCATTAAAACAGCAGCAAGGGTAGTTTTAAAAAATCCATACTATGGATGGAAAACATATATGTTGTTCTCCTTTTTTTTTTGAGACACCCATTTCCATTTCGGGTCATGGGGAGGCCGCTGGTGGTTCTGGCTCACTGCAGGGCCATGTGGGCCTTTTAGGGGTTCGGTGCCTTGCTTAAGAGTAAATTATTGTGGAGGTTTGTTTGCCTGCAAGCCTGTTTATGATGCAGTTGTTTGTTCAGCAACTGGATATATGTGTTTTTTAAAACCATATTTAATGTATGAAATCGGCGTGGTCACTGTGGCAACAGTGGTTCCAGTCCTCCGGTGCCCACGTGTTGATGGATGCATCCTCCGCTTTGCCACGTTGCTTCAGTGACTCCAGTCCTCGTCCCACTCTTTCAAGATTGATGGAATGTGTCTAACTTTCAGCGGCGTGATCCTGATTGATAGTTTGACACACACAAAGTGAAGAGGTCGTGAACACCCACCCGCTGCTGGGGAAAGTATTTCACTTCTGGCTCCTGAGATCGTTATTTGGAAATCAAGTGTTCTGTTTACTTCTGTTCTGTTTCTTTTGTCGTTTAAGGCAGTAAATGCAATTAAAACGCCAAAAGAAGACCTGGAATGCGACACAAATCTCAAACAGTTGTGGGAATGCTTTTGGCACTGCTGTATCCTGACATTGGGGCTTTATTTATTTAAAAATGTGTTTAAAAGTAATTGAGTTTTAAACAGACCTCCTGGGAAAATAAGTGACTCAATTTTTGGTTTTAAGAGCAAAAGATTCTGCTGGTGATCCAGTGCTAAATGAAGGTTCAAGAAAAGGCTCACCTCAGCCAAGGGAGCCTGTTACCCTGCTGCTCACATCTGCAGCTTAAAATTCAGGGGACAGTCTGATAGGTCAGGCTGATCGGGGAAAGGTCCTATTCATTTTACATGAACATCTCATCATTTGGACCCACTGTATTGGACTGTCTGACTTGTGCCTTTTGGACAAAAAAGCAACACAAAATACATTTTGAGCATTTCTGTGATATGATGAGTAACAAACACATTATTTACAGCAACTTGAGTGATGTGTTTTGGTCCTGAGAAAAGCGCATTTGCTTTGCAACATGGTCTGTAATTTGTGATTATGACGGCCGCTGACTGAGCCCAGTTCAATAGAGCTTGTTGGAAACATCCGTGGTGCCCCAGCAAAGCGGCAAGAGTTCCATCAACAAGGATGACAGACCATCAAGAAACTGAAAATCTGAGGAAATTTGTCAGGAGTCAACCCAAATTCAGCACTAAACAGGGCTGCCGTTAATTAGAAGCTGCTGAAATCCACTTCTGAGGGTGAGGCCCAGCATGGTGGTTTTGGAAAAGGGGCAGAAACGTCAGGCCAGAGTCAACGTTTGAGAATAGGATGACTTGGACCAAACGAGCCCTCTGTTCTTTCAGACTGTGAAGCAAAGCGTACCTGAAGTCTGGAACATGTCTTCTCATCTCATTTGTAGTTTTCCCTCAGCCTCACAGAAAATAGGCATTTTCCCTTCCCAGGCTCTTCAGGCTCCCCATTACACAACTTAGCCTGCGTGTTAATGATGAGTGACCCTGCAGAAATGCTAATGATCGCTCCTCCAAAGCTCTCCAGGATGCCCTCTCCCACCTGCCATTGCTCTACTTGCGTAGTTTCTGTGCAACGATTTGGATAACATGTGACACATCCAAAGATATTAACATAGCTGAGGTGGTGCGGGATAATTTACCTCATCAAACTCAGTGAAGGGATTAACGCACACACGCGAATACACACGTCCCATTGCCCCGCCTAGTCTCCCGTCCCATCAGTTGCCTGGCAACGTGCTATTGTGTGTCCAACTTGGTTGGTGGAGAACATGATATGTCAAACGGTAAGCCTTGTTTTGTCAGAAGCAGTTCATTAGCTTACCAATCTGGCCAGTAGGGCTGAAAATATTCCTCCTTCTATCAGATCTGTAATCAAACAACCGCAGTAATAAATGTTGGTACTGCGACACACATATTTACCTTGTGTGTGTGTGTGTGATTGTGTATTTGTACGGCAGATGCATGGTGAAGAAACTGAAATGGGAAGTTCCTGTCATATACTGTATGTACTGTGTCCTAAACTGGCTCTTAACGGTGGGATCCATTTGTTTTACTGGGTTAACATAAAATATTTATTGACTCAATCCGCTTTAATGCCTTTCCCTCATTATAAACCAATCTGTTTGAGTTACCTATGAAGTCAGTTTATTGTGCTGTGATTTACCATAATGAATTGTCTGCTCTCTGTTGTAATCTATCATGAAGCCTGAAGCTTCCAGAACCCAATCAGGGCTTTGAATGTGCTGTTTGGGAGGTCAGGAGAACCTCTGTAGCATGTTTTAGCTGATTAACTCAGCAAAGCTATTCCCTGGAATAGCTGTTGGATAACATTCTTAATTTAGCCCCAATCTTCATGACTTCCTGCATAACATTAAGGATATCGGGGGAAAACAGAATATTTTTAAAGCCGGCGTCCTTGAGTGCTCGCGTAGGCTGGCTTTAATTACCAGAATCCTGCAGCAGGGAAGGTTTATTTTTGTCCGACTCTTTTTGTGCACTTTTGTTATTCATGAGTCTTTAAGTGTTACTCCTCCCTCTGTGCGTCCCTTGACATGTGACTCGGGTACTGTAGAGAAGAATGCAGGTGTCTTCATTTTCATCCCTTCTCCATTGGCAGCATATCACCCTGGACAGTTACATCCCCTGCCTGACAGACCTCTGCAAAGCATTGTGGGAGGTGATGCTGAGCTACCACCGTACCATGCAGTGGCACGAGGAGCACGACAACATGGAAACCTCACCCGGTCCAGGTAAATGGCACGACGGCACAAGGTGACGTGAAGAGCTCCCCCCCACCATGGGGGCTGTTTTCTGATCCTAGAGCAGCACACTTCTAACTTCATCACACCGAGCGTCCTGATTGAATAAACATAAGATGTTCCTACACAGTGACATTTGCATAGCGGAATGTGTCCCAGGAATATGGTTTCAAGGATAAGGATATGCGCAGATGACAAGTGATGAATGATGCATTTTTTGTGTGTGTATTGCGTGACTTTGTACATGCAATGATGTAAACAGGACATCGCACCAAGGTGAGAATGTTCCTCCTTTGTTTTAGCCTCTTATAAGTCATCAGACTTGGGGAAAAGAGCAGCGGACAGTTTAAGCAACAAATAACGTATTTAATCTGGAAACAAGTGAGCATTTTGCGTTAAAATATACCGACGTTTCTCTGCAACTCTGCAGTACAAAAGCTCAAACTCTCCACTGGAACATTTCTGCTGAGTTCATGGTCCATTAGGAACAGTGAGACGGCCGAACGCCATGTCTGTCCAAGCCATAAACTTTCTGTCTGGATCAACAAGAAAAGCCTGGTGGCACGGCTTCTCTCCACGCTGCCCTCAGGCAACCAGATGTGCAAACATCAGGCTCAGACGCTTCATTTCAAAGACAATGAACATTTTAGGGATAAGCAGCAAGCTCAACCAGAGAAAGGAATTCTTTGCCAAGCTGGGACTTGGTTTAAAGCATCTTTCACCTCCTCGTTGGTCATATCATTTGTCACATATGGGGCGCAAATGCTGAACTGTAAAATGAGCTATTACATGTTTAAAGGTGGCGCATTTCCATTTCCTGTAGTCTGCAACACTGAGAAGAATGGATGAAGGGCAAAGTGATGGTTAGGAGTGATAGCAACAGGCTAAATCCTCTGAATGATTCAGTTCCAATGATATTCCCAATCACCGGAAGAGACACACTCTGCGATCTGTGTCATTAACCTGTCTGTCACCTTAGTATTTGACTGGCTGCTGGACTGTCGCACATGTTAAGGTGCCTGTGACCCCCCTGACCTTGTCCTCTTTCCTACCTCTCATATGTGACTGGTGTTCCATTACAGCAGTTGCTTACTATCCAGGCTTTGTGTCCTTTATGGAATATGCTGTGACCATCATCCGTGACAACCTTGGAAGTTCCCAGATTGGGAGCCAACGTAGCGGCTGGAGCTCGCATGGTGCCGCATTCCCTCCGAAAACCGACTGTTCTCTGCTGCGTCTAAGCTCACCACCTTCTTGATCTATTGCGCCAGTCAGCACAAAGTTACAGTAATTAATCTCAGCAATGGATGAAACAAAAGCTTGCTTCAGGAAGTAATAAAGGCCAGGGTCAAAGACCTGCCTGACAACATAGATTTGTCGCTGCAGCGGGGATCCTGGCGCCTTTAATCAGCGTCCACGGCTGTCAGAGGGGGGTCGCCCTGTGTGTGCGTGAGGGTCAGTAGCCACGGCTGGACTGTACATCTGTTACATGTTCCTACCGTGCACGTGCGGGACCATGGAGGACAATACGGAGCTGGAAGCTCTTCATAGCACTAAAAAAAGGAAACAGATTGCTGAACACTCAAAGTGAGAATTGGACTTCACACCTCACTAAAGTGACTCAGTGACATACTGGGAACTGTGAAGGGTGTATATTACAGGAGTCATTGACCAGCTGTTCTCCGTGGTTTTATTACTATCAGAGTCTATACTCTGTGATACTATTGGTATCAGAGTCATGAACATGGTTCTCTGGGATGGGAGACATTCCGTTGATATCGCTCAGTCCCGCACATTATACTTATATATGAAGCCATTTCCCCGTTGCCCACCCTGTTCTAGCCTGACTCGTCCTCCGTGTGATTGCCGGGCTCGGTGTTTATCTGAGTTAATGAATGAGGTGCCTATTGTAAATGAAAATGAGCAATCATTTGCAGCTCTGTAGGGATTGTGTGATCCCACCTTCCAGCTGAAAGCAACTTATATTGTCTTCTTTAAGAATGAAGGTACTGGAAAATGGTGCACTCGGGTCCTTATTATCATTATTGCCATTCCATCCTCTTTATCCTACTTTTAACTGCAGAAGCACGTTTTGGCCAAGGCGAATGTTTTTAAATCTCCAAATCATGGTTTGATTTTTGTCTGCCTCGGAGTGGAGTGTGAGTGGAACCGAGCTCAGCCAAGCTTTTAATGAATAAAGCCAGATCGCTCCAATTCTCGCTGCTTCGCTGGGCCTCAGGGCCAGATATGTTTATTTTGCCACTCACCTTCTTCACTTACCAGCAGCTCTCACCCCTTCTTTTTCACCTGTCTCGCCCGGTCAGATCTCGGAGCCGCCTGGTGTCTTTATCTGTTGCCCGCTTTAAGTCAAGAGTGGCAAAACTGCTAGAATAGGAGGCTCAAAGGTGCAGGAACAGCCTCCTTGAGGAAGCACGGCAGGATGTGTTAGTGCATTTGGTATTTTTAATTTGTGTTTCTGTGCTTTATGTGCCGTATATGGTATCTTTTCATGATTCCATATACAGTATATATTTTAAGCTTGCGCTGGCGAGTAAAACCATCTTCTCTCTCCCTCTCTCTCTTTTCTCTTTGCATCACCGTAAAGATATTCTTTCACAGTTTTGGAAGCCTTCTGAGGCGCTTTTAATAATCCAGGTTCACTCAGTGGGCAATGGAATAGATTTAGCCGGTAGACATACTCTATTTGGACCATTCTACTCTTTTGGGTTTTCTCTTTGAACCTTTAGACCAAATTAAAAAACAAAAACTTGACTCCCAATGTCTCAGCTTAGGGGATTTCATTATCTTTTATTTTTCTTTCCCCCCTTTCTTGTATTTATAGAATAGGATATACAACGTGCCGCCTTGATAAAGCCAACACGTCTCCTTCACCCCGTGTGATACGTGGGGGTAAGATGGAGCATTCCATTCATCTTGAGGAATATGACAGAAATTATCCTAAATTAAAACAATAAATTTATCCACACTCAGCAGGGTCTGTGCAGCCTGTCAACACTGGGGCTGGAATCCAGGTCATTTGTCTTTGTGCTTGTATGGATTTCTTCTGTTTTAGAAAAAAGAGAAAACGATTCCAGATTCCTTCACGTCTCCCTTGTTGTTTTTCACAGGCTGATGTGTCTTCAGTGTGTGTGTGTGTGTGTGTGTGTGACGTTCGGGAAGCTGATCTAAATGCTAAATGAACATATTTTCTTAAGAAAGCCCCGTTTAATGTGTATGTTAATAACAGAAAATAAGCTACTAAATGAACGATATAAGAATTGTTGTGGAATAACTGAAAAGGCCTGTAGAAGAATGAACTGCAGCTCCTGTGGGATTATTGTGGAGAAGAGGAGTGAGGAGACCCTGAAAAGGGCTTAAATACCGTCTGTTATCGTCCTGTTGTGTTGAAGGTCCCTCGCTAGTTCTATTCTGGAAATGCTGATTTTGCCATCCATATCATGTATATTTCCTTTAAGCCAGGGAGGAAAACATTTTGTGTATTTATGATTTATTGTGTGTTCCTTTAATCCATCCACGTACTTTGCCTGAATACTTGCAGATGACGCAGCAGCTGCTAAGTCAGGCGATTCGGTGGTGGACCGCAGCTACGTGAAGAAGAAGCTGGAGCACGGGCTAACAAGAATCTGGCAGGTCAGAATCACGCTAGAATAATGACGGAGAACTTAAAGCAGACGGGGTTCTCCTTCCACCACGTACGCAACATCCAGCAGCATTACCCTTTGCCTTCCCTCTGCAGGACGTCCAATTGAAAGTGAAGGCCTATATCCTGGGAACAGACATGTCGAATTTCAAATACGATGATTTCATCGTGGTGCTGGATGTCATCAGCAGGTACTTCGCAGGGGCGTCGGGCTCCTCCTCCTCACCTCACACTGATCTTCAGTATTGCTGCTCTCTTTCTTGTCGGGCTCTGTTCATAAGCAGTCCCTAACGATAGGTGGGAATGTGGAGAGTTAAAGGCAGCAGCATCCCAAAAAGACTTAATTTTTTAATACAAACTGAACCTTTTCCCGTTTTTTTTAGGTTTACGTAAGCAGAGGGATACAAACCATGTTCACAGTGGAAGTTGACTGATAGCTGACTGACATTTTAATTAGTTCTGAAGGCTCAGCCGTCACAGATTGTTGTAATTTGAGTGTCGCACAAGCTCATTCCCCGCACGTCTCTTCCAGGTTGATGCAGGTGGGGGAGGAGTTCTGTGGCAGCAAGTCGGAGGTCCTGCAGGAGTCCATCAAATGGCAAAGTGTCAACTATTTCAAACACTATCACAGGTGAGAGTTTTGGGCAGAAACCCTGGAGCTGAAGAACAGTTGACGGGATGCACGCAGGCCCCTGAGAGAAGATGGACAGTGTGACTCCATATTTAACAGCAGGTTATGATTGCTGCGTAGGAACCTTTTTATGATCCCACTTGCTGCTAGAATCATCCTTTGTTTCAAATAAACCCCCTTTGTGCAGACTTGTAATTACCTCTCACTGAGCTGGAAGCTCATTCTCATCATGATTGTGTAACCCCCTGCCGACCTTTGGCATAAATCTGAATATCTTCTGAGGCGGATCGCGCCGACCGCCGTGGCTGCCTGTCAAAACTTCCCAATGAGGTTCCCTAAATGCTGCAATCCTAATGAGCCTCATTTCTCCCACACCGGAATAGCAAAGGACGGAGACGCGGAGGGGCTCGGCGCAGCACTTTCTCAGGTTTAACCCCAGAAAACTACTTGGCTCTGCTGCTCATTCACACTTCACCCTAAAGGTCCGGAGGCCACCGCCGTGCCCCCTCTTGGGCTTGATTGATCCTGGTCCTGCAGACGGGATTCGCCGCGTGTTATCTGCCTGCTCAGGGTGGCTGAGGCCGCGCTGTTGTTGCAGCTAGGCGGGCTGACGTTGGCGTTCAGACACGATGGATCAAACACTGGTACCATATCTGTGGAGTCTCAGAGACTAAGAGTGAGGGAGTAGATGTATAGGGCAGTAACACACTGCATAATAAAGTCAGAAAGGAGTGGAGGTCTTTCAGGCGGCAGAGCTTCACTCCATCGCCACGACCTTCATCTCTTATTCTTTAACCCTCTTTAAGTGAGCCAGAAGCGCTGCCCTCTTTCGTCAACACTTCTGCGTTATTTAACACTGAGAGACCGGTGCGTGGATGCCTATAGCTGTAAAATATCACACTTGAATGACGCACAAAGTCCTCTTTTTGCTGCGTGTTGACCTTTTCATTGAGTTTCTTAGCTGCTCGATGATACCTTCACTTCCTTTTAACTTTATCACTCTGGTCTTTTCCCTCATGCTGTTTTCTGTTATCTGGGATCCCTCAGGGCCCGACTGGAGGAGCTGAGGATGTTTCTGGAGAATGAGACGTGGGAACTGTGTCCGGTCAAGTCGAACTTCAACATCGCTCAGCTGCACGTGAGTAAAAACCACATAACTGAGGGCAAAAGAGGGGAAAACACATGAATTTTAACTATGAATCCTGTTTGACTGAGTTTTTCATCCGATATTTCCAAATCTGAAAGCAGAATTAGAAAGAAAAATATAAATCAATTCAATGCTGATCTTGTACACCCGCTCATCTACGGTATAGGCCCGAAGAAAAGATCATTTGCCTCTAAAACATGCTCAAGCCGTCTTGAGGCAAAAAAAATAATGAGATGTCAGAAAGACAGATGCAGCAAAGTCATTTTCATTTCTCACGTCCGTACGGGCTGTTATTATTTTCTTCACGCGTGGGCGCACGTTCTGCAACGGCGCAGACTTTTCCAGGACCGAGCCCCTTCCCCAAGATCCCATCTGTTTGATGGCCGGCACCGGTTTTCTGTGTGTAAAGGTCCCAAAGCGACAGCATGAACGATGGAGATGATGCAGATGATACTTTACGCTGCGTTAAATCTTTAAGGTCCAGCAGTGGTCGGAGCATTTCTTAATAAAAATGTGCCTAAACCTTGTGTATAGAAGGATAAACCAAAATGATACAACAAGCTGTGTGCTTTGGTCTGGTGCCGTTCACGTGTTCTCGGTGTCTCCTGGCTGACTCCTCTCTCTCTTTTTACGTCTCCATCTCCCAAAACCAGGAGTTTAAGTTCATGGGCCAGTGTCGCTCTCCGTCGGTCTCTCCGAGCAGACAGGCGGCGTCATCGACGGGCCTGGCTCAGGAGGAGCTTTCTCTGTTCCAGCTGTACCTTCTGGAGGGGAACCCCTTCGAGATGCACATTGAGCACAAAGAGGAGGAGACCGAAGATGTGCTGGCTTCTAATGGGGTGAGCGTCTGTGAGGCGGTTCGTCGCCAGCAGGAGCGTTCAGAAACGGATCACGGCGCAGCGTCAGCCCTGATTTAAACGCATTGCCTGATGTTTGTGAGGAAATTGAATTAATAAATGATGCAGCACAGTAGCGGCAGGTAAGTAATCAACACAAGGGGAACGCTGCAAAGAAGAACATTTTTAGTTTTTGGCCTCGTCTCTAAATTTTCAGGGCTTTCTCAATGATTCCCTTTTTACAAATAAAGTTTATTCCCTACACACACATTTTACACCCAGTAGTTTATGTTATGTATTTTTATAACATTTATTGTCAAATGTGGAATAATAACCTCAGAACTGATGTCGATATGTCCGACTTAGCTTTCCCAGTACTCTCCAAACCCTAAATCACTACAGTTCATCCTGTTAGCTTGAACATGTGCAGCATCCTGTGGCCTCACTTACATTAGCCAGAGTTGGACACGACCTGTGGAGCTCCACTGTAAAGTTCAAAAAGTGTCAGTTGTGTCTTCAAGCTTTATTGGTTGTTTGTTTGAAGCAATATCCCCCTTCAGAAATTGAGAGCAGAGATTCCACAGGTAACTCGTTACAGTAACCTGGATTTTATTGGTAAATTCTCCTTCCTGGCTCAGCATGAAAAGCAATATTGCACTTTATAACATGGGATTACGGATGCGCTGCTGGAGCTCGCTCTTTGGCCTCTAATCCTTCCTTCCGTCATCGTTGCTGTGTTGCTTCAGCCTAAAATTAAGGACTGAGAAAATATTAGTTTTCCGAACTAATGTTTTTCCTGCTATACGGCTGATTTTAAGTTCCATAGAGATGTTTTGATTGAAAATATCCCTTTTTTATTCCGTGTGCCTCCTGTCTCGCACCTCTCATCCACTCGAAACTGTGCGAGTGTCTTTGTTTTTGGACAAAGCTCTCACGCGGCATCTCTTTGCTGTGTCTCAAGTACGAGTCAGATGAGCTGGAAAAGTGTGTGTATCAAGACTATGACAATGACAGCGACAGCGACGTCCCCGAGGAGCTCAAGCAGGACTATGTTGACGAGCAGACGGGCGACGCCCCCCTCAAGAGGTCAGTTCCAAGTCTGGTGTCGCTCCAAGCGGTTTCAAATGCACAAAATAAAACGGCGACTAGTCTGGGATCTTGTTTTAACGTGTTTAGCATTGTAGATTCCTCCTAAGTAACCATGCAGTGTGCTATATGAGAGCTATATGAAGCTTTCTGCTTATGAATAATTCTTTCTTTTTATCTATGCTATGGCTGTCTTTCTTAGTGGTCAGTCGTCACATTATTGTGTCTCAATGTGTCATTTTTAAGATATATGTCTGGGCACTTTAGCTTGAGTGCATAGGTACGACCACCACAGCTTTCTGTCTTCCCTCTGCATGTCTGTTGACACCCACAGGAAACGAAACAGGGCATTATCATTTATTCAGCAGCTCCTCATTACCGAAGCCTTTTTCTGGTCACCATTTCCTCTTAACTGAGCTAAAATGACTTATTAATGATCCTATGATGTTTGTGCTCTTTGTTGAAGGTCATTCATTGATACGACATGCCCGGTATTTTGCCCACGTCACCACATTCAGTTTCCTCCCCATATGTTAGCCCGACATTATCTTATAACGGCTAAAGCAGTGACCTTCCATTCTGTATGAGACACCTCAAATGGTTAATTATTGAACTGGCTGCATAGTCACATTAAGAAATTAAAATGCTTGTGTAATGATGGATCGCTAATACGGCTCAGTGATCGAAGTCACGGGTCTGGTTCTCCAGGCCCACCAGTTTAGAAACTTCTCCATTAGGGTCTTTCTGTTTTTCCTGCTTTGTGTAATGGGTTCTGATGGATTAATTACAGCCTCTGACCCGGCCTAAGCTTTAACCTGACTCCTCGCCGGTGGGGATTAATGACAGCAGCACGTATTACATATTACTCATGATTCTGCCCTAATTGTCTCACCTCAACCCCATGCTCTGACCATCAGTGTATCCCGGGAAACCATCAGAAGCAAGAAAAAGTCAGACTACAACCTGAATAAGGCCAACGCTCCGATCCTCACCAACACTACTCTCAATGTGATCCGGCTCGTCGGTGAGTCCAGCATTGACGTGCACGTTTCCCTCACCTGTGAGAGCGCGCAGCCCGACCGGAGCTCCACTCCGGTGCGCCATCGGCTCCCATTTCTCAGCAGCGCTGTCAACAGAGCGTTGGTGTCACTATTGTGATTGAGCGGTGCTAATAATGTTAGCCAACATCTGACCTTGCATATCAGAAGCTGCTCTTACACATCTCTGTCACGCTCTGACACGCTGTGACACGCTGTGCCCCCTTGACCTTCCCCTCTATCTATCTTTTCAGTTGTGTAAAGTTATTTAAGGCAGCATAAAATTATTATGCATCTATTGGCTCACATTTTTGTGCTAGGACTAATCTGCTGCTCTCTCCTAACTTTTCTGCACGCACAGGATGCGATCAAATATTTTTCTCTTTTTAATGTTGTTGTTATTGACTTAGAGTTTTATGTCAAGAAAGGCCCAAATTTGGGCGTCACTCAGACGCTGCTGAGTCAGTGTTCCCTCCGTTCCTCCTGAGTCAGAAATCAAGAGTAAAGTTGATTTGTGAGTGTTGAAGGCAGCGTTGTCCAGAGAGAGTTCATTATTTTGTTTTATTACTGGCATTTATGAAGAGCTTAGTGAGTGACATCAATTTTGTCCAGAGAGACTTGATTATTTTGTGTTATTACCGGTGTTTATGACTCAACAATAACCTAATTTCACCTGTTTTCTCTAACCATTTCGTACACTTACTGCCTGGTTGAAGTGTTTCCCTCAAGTATGTGTGAACGTTCTACTTCTGAACTTCTTCCTTAAAGGTTGTTGTGTGACTTTTGGTGTCGTTACTGCAGTTTAAACAGCTTCTTGGACGTCTGATGAACCATCCTTTTCTCTGACTCCGCAGGGAAATACATGCAGATGATGAATATTCTCAAGCCCATCGCCTTTGACGTCATCCACTGCGTGTCGCAGCTCTTTGACTACTACCTTTACGCCGTCTACACCTTCTTCGGACGCAATGACATGGTAGAGCAATTCTGCATATGTTTGATGCTTTTGAGGAGTTTTGCGCACCGCATGCGATGCACACACCACATTCCGAGACGTAAGTCATTCATTCCAATCTGGAGCCCCCCCCAAATGAAAAGAAAATACATCATACGTGTGTTTTTCTCTCAGCCCTTTATTTTCCCCCAATGCTGCTCTGCAGTTACATAATGTTTTTTCTGGTGCGATAATAGAATTCATTTCCAAAGATGGATCACTTGAGTTCTTTACGGATGATTTAAAGGGAGCGAGGAAATAATGTCTGGTTCCATCTTTTCCCTATGCTCCCCATCTCAGAAAGGATTTCGGTTGAGCAATCGGTTACAGTCTGCGAGCTCAGTTTTCATCCCATCTGGACAATATGATGTCATTTACGCCGCGCCTCACAAGGAGCGAAGCGTTTGTCTCGGCGTTGCCCTCAGGGAGGCGGTAACGATGGCCATAAAATGACTTCTGTCCCACTGAGGTGGAGATGAAGAGGTTGAAGACTCTTCTGGGGCAGCTCCCAAACACATTATCGGCATGTTTGTTATGTCTTTGTGTGTAACCCTTTTGAGCCATCACGTCCCTCACCTGTTATGATTTAGGGCATTGTGGCCTTTATCTTAACTTTTGCCTCATGATTTGGCTTTAAAGCCTTCTGCTTCTTGTCCCTCTCGGTGCTCTCCTGCCACTCTATCCACCAGTCGTATCTGTTAAACTCTCACACCATCTTTATTTTATTTTTTTCAGTCTGGCCCTCATTAAGTGTAATTTCACGGACCCACTTATTTCACCAGTAGTAAGCTTCACCTTAAGGGAAATGTTAATGTCTCTATGAATCTTTAAAAGCTTATGGAAATTGCTATGCACATATACTTGTGTTTTGACCCAGGATTTGCTCTCTTTCCTCTCACTGGTATCAAGATGACGCCCGTTGAATTACGAGTTTTTCACTGTAATGGCTCATATTTATTCAGAAGCATAAATATCCCATAATCTGTGTATATTGGCCCCGATAAACTAAGCTGCTCTATTCACTCACTCTCATATTAGCTAAATATGCCTCTCTGCCAGGCCCAGAGATTCTTCAGCCATTAATAATCAGGCTTGTATTGCTGCGCGCTCTGAAAACAAAGGTAGATTTAAATAGTTTTTGGAAAAGCAATAAACTAAGACCTGTGAAGGATCTGTTGACAGCAAGTCAGAGATTAAATAAAAGCCGCTACAGAAAGCAGCAAAGTCTTTCCACAGCTTCAGTTTGCTAATGAGTCCAGGTCGGAAGTTCAACTGAAAATGTCGCTGCTGATGTTGTTGTTCCTCTCTGTGCAGCTGTTAAGTCCTTCTCCCACGCTCCATCCATGCCTTTATTTTATCGTGCATGTGTGTTTACTTCTGTCATTGTTCAAAGCTCCTTCTTTTTTTTCTTTCTGCTGTCCACTTGTCTTCCCTAGCCCGTCCCAAGCCCATCTTTGCCAGCTCATGGTGGCAGAGAGGTGGGGACTGCCAGGGTGGTTGGCCCTGCTTGCTTGGTAAGAGAAGGTATCGTGACTTGCACAAGGCGCTCGCTGCCTTGTGAGGCCAGATTAGACGTTCCTGCCGTGTTGTGTGATTCCTTTGAGTTTACAGATGTGTGTGATGCAAAAATGAGTCCAGAAGCACCCGTTAAATGTTAAGTTTGCTGTGCGTTTTTCTCTCTGCCCTTCTCTCTCTTGCCTGCCAGTTAATGTCATAAATAAATCTGCTTTTTTTTTTTTTTTTTGTCAGATTTATTTATTTATTTTAAATCTGGCCCTCCCGATCCCTCCCCCCTCTTCGAATCACAGTCATCTTAAAGGATTGTGTCGGTTCTGAGGCGAGAGCAGACGCTGCTGCGCGAGCTTGTGTGTGTGTGTGTGTGTGTGTGTGTGTGTGCATGATTTACCCTTCCAAAGTGTGTTTGTGCCGCTCTGACTGCCCGTTTGCGTGTCTGTGTGTTTTACAGTATGAATCATCAAGTCTGGGCCTCATCAGCAGCCGACTGAGGACCACTCTGAACCGCATCCAGGAGAGCCTCATCGAAGTGGTGAGAACCCTCTCGCTCCTGGTCTCACCTCCCTCTTCTATCATCACTCTTCACGCTGGTCTCCTCACACCAACAAGCTCCTCCCGTTCCACCTCTGCATCCTCTCCTTTTAATGCCTCCATGTATTTTTGCCTCCATCCCCCGTGACCAGACACGTCCCCACAGCCCTTGTCGACCCAAAATGCATTATCGGTCGTCATTATGTGGCCCGTGGTCACTCAGCCATACATGTGCCTCTCTCTTTAAGTGGCAGCATCAGGGTTGGCGCGTGTTGCTCCATTATCCTCAATCACTACTACTTTCTGATATAATACATAGTAACAATTAACTGGATGCAGGCTTCTTCTTTTTTTTGTTTTCTACATGTAATTTTCCCCACAGCGTGTCTGTCTTAAGTGAAGATTCTGCCTCCATTACGTGATGGTACAAGTCTTGGTTCCGCCTATTATTTGGCTGTGTTAGATCGCCTGAGCTCAAAGACGCCGCAGATGGACTTAAATCTGACCCCAATATAAAATATCACTGAGATTTTCTGCTCCCCTGCAGGAAGATTGTGTTGCTGAATCCTGAGTGGTGTCCTCGTGGTGCACGGATCCATGAACTATGCAGCCGAAAAGAAAAAAAGAATCTTGACTTTTCAATGTGTCCCTTGCGTGCGTCATTATGGTTCAAAATGGTTCAGTTCTATCATCTAGAAATGAGACGACAACTATAATCCAAGTGCTGCTTTATCGGTGAAAAAGGCCGACGCTGCTTATTTTTGTTTGGTGCAACACTCAGTTATGAGAGTCGCTTTTTGTGGTTGTTTCCTGTTGGTTTTCTAGTTAAGATCGTGCACAAAACGGGGAACTCTTGTAAATAAATCCACGTACTGGGATGTTTACAGGTAGGACAGTGGAGAAAGAAAACTAAACCAGAAGGAAAGAACAGATAGCTCAGGGAAGGCGTGAGACAGTGTCCTTTGCTCCCCCAGTGGCTCAGTATTGAGCTTCCCCCTTCAAAGAGTGATTAAGTCAGTTCTATTGGGGGGAGGGGGGGTAAATGTCCTGAGATGGATCCTAACTGGGTTAGCTGGGTTGTTGGTGTCCCCAGATTTTCTCATCCTGTGATCAACTAAAAGATCCTCGCCGCTGTGCCGCACATCTGCTTCCTTGTTGATCTGGTAGATTTCCTCTTTATGACCCGTTTCTCTCCCAGCTGGATGTAATTCTGACGGATCGCTCTCGGTGGTCGGCACACCCCAGCCAGGTCACCGTACGCTGCCATGCCTTGACAGCATTCTGTGTTTGCTGGACCCCTAAATTATAGCTTCTCGTTTCACCAAACCACATCTTCTCACTCAGTGGCCACCGTGGACTTCAGCTTCAGCTCCACCGAGCCTTTCGCTAATGCTTCGGCCCTCTTTTCAAATCCAAACTATCTTGACAGACCCTGCAGCGTCACGGTTTCCAAGCAAACTCTCTTTTTTGCCTTCCCATCTTTGTCTGACAGCCACATTATTGTTATTACTACGATTGTTATTAAAAATATTGAATGAAATCACACGAGACATTATTTATTCTAACTTGCCGTTACAGACGGTGATCTCACGCTAGCGTGAGATTGAATTTATTCAGGTTCCGTACACAAAGAAATGCCTGTGCACCTGCATACCGAAACGCACCCCCACTCGCTCCAGAGACTGCAGCGGGGTACACCTCATTTGTAAACAGATTATAAACTTAATTGCACGCTGCATTTCAATTGAGCTGCCAAATCCTTGCGGTTTTGTCCTTTTGATTTGCAAGTGTGACTGTCGGAGCCCAAAACCAATGTGCTGGTAATGATCCAGAATCCCGCGTGATTTCATATCGTCTCAGCCGAGGTGCCGCGTGGCCTCGGCTTAAATTGGGATCTCCATCGGGGGGGGAAAGGAGAAGATCATTCCCTCTCTCGCAGTCCGTGTCTTCCTCCGTCATTCGTGATTACCTCTCTGAAACCACGTCGCTCCTCAGGGTCTGACGGGATTTCGTTTAGAATTCTCTCAGCTTTGACTTTACGGCTTCAACTCGGGTGTGTCTGAAAAGGTGCGAGGTTAGGAAGAAACTTCGGAGCGGGGCAGAGACATAATTGTCTTCTCCGATTCCCACAAATTGCCTGTTACGTAACGTTTCTTCGGGCGCGTGATGTTTACCCAGGTGTGGAGCTCTGGGATGATCCCTCCTACGTGAACTGAATGAGCCGTGTTACGGAATAATTTGCTTGCTTTGATTCCGGTTGTAAACTTGCTTGCGGGGGTTGGGTGGAAGCGACGTGACACAAACATGGGCCGTGGCCATACCGTCTCCGTCGGAGGGTTCGCCAGAGCCTCGCCGCTCTGAGACAAAACCACCGGGGACAAAAAGGCGCTCTGCAGGACCTTCACGTGCTTTCTGTGCACGCGTCCTTGCAGTTCCACATCAATCATTCCTAAGTGGCAAATAATTGAATGAGTGAATGAATTAATGAATAATTAAGAGTAACAGAGTCACTAATGACTCAGCGTTTCATGTTAGAGGACTGGGACAGTCGGTCCTTGGGGGGGGGGGGGGGTGGCCGGAGTCCCTCGTTTAGCAAAGGCTCATTGGATAAAATGTGTTCTTCCTTCTAGAGGGCCGTACTTTAGAGGTACCAAAGGTTGAGTTTGTTTTTGGCGCTGCATAGGCAGCACGTCCTGAAAATGTCCTCCAAATGAGGCGCTGATATTTTTCGGCACGTATCGACGCCCCTCTGGATTGTTCTCCCGTCTGCATCGGCGCTGCTCACATGCTGTGCCGGGAAGCAAAATGTCAATATGCTCTCAATACGGCGGCCCTAAGCAGCTTTGTCGGCTGTTTGTTCTTTTCAAGGGTCCGACAAGGTCGAGCTGCTGTTGCCGAGCGTTGTCTCACTCAGTACCCTTACGTAACTCCTAAACAGCAAATCATCGCCTCCATCCGTGCTCGCCGTATCCGGCTAAGACGCGCCGACAGTGCGACTGGAGGTGGATTTTGTTCCGGCGCGTGTACGCCTGACTCGGAGCGAAACTAGACAAAGAATGTGCGCGTGCTCCAAGACCTCGGCACTGGGGTGTGACCCCGGACCACAAGCATTCCAGGGAGCTGGCCGTGACCAGGAGGGAGAGCACGCGTCTTATCTGCTCCATAAGTAAAGCACTCGTTACGTATGGAACGTAAAAAGCTGTACGGTTATCCATCTTCCCGTTGTTCTGCTGCCCGGCTCCAGTTGTTTATTAGGTGAGGTAAGAGGTCAAGGAGGAGGAGAGGAGGAGGAGGACATGTGTCCATCAGTTATCCACCTCTCTCCATCGCATGTAACCCGGGACAAGGGGTGACGTCCCAAAGTCCAACTCTGAGTGAGGACGTGTTTGTTTTCTCCTGATGATGAGCAGATATCTTCTCTTAAGACCGTCTCACTGTTGTTAGTGCAGCTGCGTCCTCTGCATGTGTCCTTATGCTATACTTGTATATTGGACTCTCTTATCCATAATGAGTGAAGGGAAGGGCGTCCTTGAGGGATGTCAGTGGTGAGTAAGAGAGTCTGCCGTCAAAGTTTGCTCAAACTCATCAGCCTTTTACCCTCATCAGTCCATTTTCCCTCTCCTATTCTCCTAAACCTCCCACGTAATTGGTTCCTCCAAGCGTTTGTGTGTTTACCTCTTTCAGTATTTACCATCAATCGAGGCCGTTAAGATGCCGCGATAGCAAAAATTGAAATGATATCCGTTTTTTTTTTCTCTTTTCATTTGCATGGTTGCAGTTGCGGAGATAACACTGTTGTGTTTAGGACGGGAGCACCCGACCATGAAACACAAATATGAAGGTCTTTCCTGTACAACAGCCCAGAAAGCCCAAGAGAGAGCACACAAACGTAGATGCTGCCCTGCGCCGCCGCATCGTTAACACTCCTGTAGACTCCCTGCCTCCCAGCCCGGATCCCTACACTTGCTCAAAGAGGGTTCACACTTCATGATGCACACCCCGGTCTCTTGGGGGAACATCGCTGTCCAGATTGGGGTCCTGGCTGGGTCCCGCCTCTTCCTGTGAACGGTGACGCCAGCCAGAGAACGCCATTCGACAGGGATTATTGGGGATAATTAGACTCCTCGACGACCGTTGACTCTGCCGCCGTCAGCACATTACAAATATTGACGTTTTGTTGGCGAGCCGGCCTGATACAGGCGTCCTGTCAGTGGTTCCGTCCGCTGGTCGTGCCCCCCACCGGGATGAGGATACAGTTGATCTCTGTGAATACAGCAGCTCGTCACATCCTGCCGACGCCTCGTCTCATTTCACTGCTTGGTAAACATGGTGGTGATTAGGATCGTGGACAAGTCTGAAAGCTTTCGCGTTGTGGAGGGGCTCTTTTTTTTCTCTTCCAACAGCAACGCAGGTGCTCGGACTTATGGGAAAATGTGTCATCTGACCCAGGTGGCACAGAAAATAAATGAAGGTCCTAATTCCAGATGACATTTCTCTAATGAGCAGCAAATTTCGTAGTATTAGAGTGACAAAGAGGTGCAACCGGAACCACTCGACAGTAATTGCTTATCGGCCCGTCCTCTCAACCCGCCCGTGAATCCCCGGGGAGAGGAGCAAGCAGTCAATCATAAAAGATTGAGACATTTCAGCCGAGAGATCACTTTTCCACTCTCCCGGCTCACTTCTTCCTTCCTGATAAGGGCGAGCCGGCAGAATTATTTGACCTCTCTGAGTTTGCTGAACCTCTTTTCCCGTGAAAGTCGTTTCTCCTCTCGTTCGCCTGGCCAGAGCTACATTGCCCTTGCAAATGTATATGCAAGTAACCACGTGTTAAAAACGTTTCCTCGGGCGAGAGCCTGCGCGTTTCACGCATTGTTTCATTCATTCCTCCAACAAAGCCCCGTTTCGACGCGTGCAAACGTTCCAGGTCCTCATGAAAGTAATGCAGGAGTGTGATAAATTGCTACACGTGTATCCCGCGGCAGCGGGGTCTTTCTAGGGCGCTGGCGATATCCACGGGTCCAACTTTGTTTAGAACCGCCTCACCGAGCTGTGCAGATTGCTGACATGAAAAGAATCCCTGTGAAGTCCCTGCAGAGGTGGCCTTGCTTCCCTCTTTACTGTAATCACAGGGTAGGCTGAGGAAAAAACACCTCGTTGGCCTCCCCTTTCTTTAAGTCCCCAATATACAGCTTATGTAACATCTATAGCCGCCACTGAGATAAGAGTCTGAGAGAAATCTGGTTGGGATTTTCCCTCGTGGAACTGAAACGCGGCACTATTGTGATTGATATAGAAGCACCGAGCTGATGTCTCCTGAAGGCAATATGGGAGGGAGATAAAGTCCCATATGAATACCGTAAGGAACAACAGAATCTCGTTATAATTATGTCCGTCCATACACCCCTCATTAAGAGGACATGTGTTTTTTAATGTTTTCAGCACATATTGTCTTTGATCTAAAGAACAACAGCACAGATCCCCCCATGGATGTTCAGTTTTATACATTTTCTTTGGAGTAGCAGGGCTTAGTTTCTAATCAGGGTAGCTAAGCTGCCTCACTTTGATGTTTGAGATTTTCAAAGCCCTGCCTTTGATATACCTCACATTCCATTTTGTTTCTGGCCAGTCGATACCGTGAAGGATGATGATGGTTGCCCTGGTTAAACGAGCAAAAGTGCCACCCAGATTTCCTCTTATCCTTTTATGCTTTTATGTTCCTTCCCATGGAACAATCCCACTATCCTGCTATCCACACCTTCCCATGGAGGTTCTTCCAAATGCCCGCTATCTTTACTCATTTGTACCTTTTACCTGAATTATTGATCATACGGCTGAAGCCTAATCGGTGCCTGAGCGGACGGAGACGCTGGCCTTTTTATGGATGAGAACAGAGAGCAAGTTTAGGATCAAATTAGGCGTCTGTAACGAATGCCGGGCGCAGTGCTCGTTTATCACAGCGGACCTGAGCGCAGGGCGATCGCCATGGACACGCTGGATCAGCCGCCAAGTGAGCAGAATCAACCCGAACACACGGGAATGGAGTCGGGAGAAGGTCGGATTGAAATAAACAGGGGAAGAGAAATGTCTGCGCAGGTAAACTGCTGTTGGAAGACGTGTGATAAACAGGAGAGGGCGCGAGGAGAACGCGGTGGGAACGGTGGGCCGGGTCAATGCTGTCGCAGAGATTCTGGATCTCATTAGTGTTACTGTGTCTGTGTTGTAGAGGGAGACGTCTTTAAAATAAATACCCACAGACCAGCAGCCTCCATCGATTTGACTTGGTTAAGCTAATAAAATAAAACCACTTGTTTCGTGTTCAATAGTGATGAAACAAACCAGCCGAGCAGGAGACGGCGCTGCCTCTGTTTTCGCTTCTCCTGATCAAATCGTTGGGAGCCTCGGGTCTGGGCCAGAGGAATCTTAATTAATGCATTATCGCGAGGACGTCCCATCGCGCTTCAACCTGATTAAACAATTAGCATATTTGCCGATCTGCCGTGTCCGACAGATCAAACCGGATGGCGAATCTCCTCCGGAGGAGGACAGAATCGGTTCAGCCTCGCAGGGCTCCGGCTCGTCTTGACTCGCACTAACGTGATCTCTGGAGTGACCGTCGCCTTGTCACGAACCTGAATTACACGTGGTCTGTCCTCTGCCCTCGTCAGAGTTAATGAGCGTGCGTACGCCTCAAACGGCTGAGATCCACACAAAAGGAAATGTTTATAGGAAGAGGGATGAATGGAAACTGTAGGCTAAGGCTGAGTCATGTTTATTTATGGGTTTTCTTTGCATTTTTTGCCACATGGCTTGGTCACGCTCGGCGGCGCTGAGCTCGCCAAGTTTTTCCCGTCTGTTAAAACCGGGACCACGTGAAAAGGCGTCTCTCGGGTGAAAAATGAGCGGGAATATTTTCCGACCTGTAATCTGCCAAACTGATGACAGGTACAGAGGAAAGAGCGGCCTGAGTGTGTTCGCAGCCCACAGATACGCCCGGCGCTCAGTCTCGTATTTTCCATCTCAGAAAAGGAGCCTGAGCTGAAAGAAGCTGGTTAAAATTCTGCTTTTTCCTCCTGCCAAGTTAGGAGAGGAGGCCATCGATGATCAGACTGGTTCTGTGTCACATGATAATATTGCTACTAATTAATGAGTCTTGGCCGCGGCGCCGTCGAAGGTGCTGTACGAGACGAGTGTCATTAGGATTCATTAATTTAATGTAGTTAATTTAATCCACCTGACGACATTTTCTAGTGTCTTCTCATTGCTACATAACAAGGAAAAACCAAAGGAGGCATATGCAGATGTGGTGTTTGTGTCCTCAGCTTCTGCTCTCCCAGCAACACAGATGGAATTTGACTGCAGATTTAAGTTTGTTGGTCTGTCTCGTAGCATGTAGCATTCATTAGCATGACTTTAGCAGCTTTGGCATTAGTAACCTCAAAGAAGACTCTTATTTCCCGGATGAATGCACAGTCACCGCTGGAATTATTGCCTTGTGGCCTTGAAGACCAAGTCGGTGGCCGTGAACTGGAGCCAAAACTCAGCCTTGTTTTTATGAGAGCAATAAGTCAAATACTTAACCGAAACAAACTCCTAAACATCAAACCCCTCTCACTCACTGCTAACCTTTTACTCCTCTTTAAATGAGGCTTATTTTGGGGTGTTTTTCCACGCTCTCAGCTCGCTGTCGTACATGCAGAGCGGCGTCTTTGTGTGGAAACGTGGTCCCACTGTTCCCTAAAGGTTGTGGTCATTAGTTGTGAGCATGCTTTTTTAATGCCGCCCTTCTAACGGTCACACTAGTTCCTGACGCTTCCTGTTGAAAAGGCCTCGGCACAGGTGGTCACGTGACCCTTTTCACCCCGTTTGCTGTCTCATTGCATGTTTGCTATAAAAGCTGTTTTATTGGGAGTTCTTCCACAGTTGGCTTTATTTAATTTAACACTCGTTAACATCATTTTAAACCCACGCAGAAGGTCACTTGTATTTCTCTCTCCAAGCTTCCTGATCTGGATCAGCAGCCTGGACATCGCAGCATTTCAGAGGTTCCCAATATTTACCAGCAACACAGATCATTGACTGATCTTTGTTAAACAAGCTTAATATCAAAAAGGAGAAATTCAGCAGCATCAAACCAGTGACCTTTAGGGCATATCAGGATATGCAAACATGCTAATTAAGAAGTCGGTGCTACATTGAAGTCCAGGAGCTTCTGAAGCCACCAGAAGCAGGTGGAATGCTGATGAGGGGGAACCTGCTGTTTGCCTCTTAAACATGGAAAATTCTATATTCTAAATGTCATAGACGACGTGTGACAGCTCCCCGGAGCTTCCTGGGCAGCTCAAACAGAAACACAGCTTCTCCCGACGCTCTTTCAGACGCTGTCTTCCTTTCTGTTTTTTTTTTGGGGGGGGGGGGGGGTGTTTACGCTGTAGGGACACAGTCAAAGAAAGGTCAGTCCTCACACAGAGCCCCGAAAAATAAAGTCAGACGGACTCGATGGGTGAAGCAGCAGCTGGCAGGTCGCCCCCCCCCCCCCCAGATGAATCAGGATCATCACTTACATTCACTTTACAGCTTGTCTGAGCTGCATTTGCGTTGAAAACTCCGACCTGCTGCATTCAGCGCTGCCGCGCGTTCAATTTTCCGCTTCACCGGGTCTTCGCTGGCCCCCTTTGTGGGAGCTCTCAAACTTTCGTAAAAAAGCGGATTAACGGCAGAGGAGGCTCAGCTTGGGTTTGTGGTGTGTTTGGGGTCGCTGTGGTCTTCGTCCGTAGACTTTTATCCCTTAACATTGGAGCGTTTCCCTTTTTTTTTTGCTCTTAACCTGTGATAAATAGATGACGGTCATTTGACCGGCACGCCGTGTCTCTCTGGGCCTTCTGCTCTGTTTCCTGGACCGGATGCGGAGGCGGCGACCAGCGCAGGCGTCTGGAAGGATGAGACGATGGTGCTGGAAGTGGGCGCAGCAGCTTTAGCTCACACTCACTCATTACCTGTGCGATTGCCATCGATCCACCCCTGTTCTGGGGGGGTCTTTACGTGCCCGCCCGATACCGAACAATAACAAGTCTCCTCCCGTTTGGAATTTCAATGGATTCCTCTCTGGAAATCTGTGGTATTGTTATTGATGGGTGGGGATTTGTGTTCATACCTTTCTTTCGGAATGAAGGCTTCGGGGGAGGCGGGGGCGGGTGGAATACAGGAACGAGAGATAAACAGTTGCTTTTCAGGAGTGTTCCGTCAGCAGAATCCGCTTCTGTGCCGGGAAAGCTGAATTCCCTTTGCTGAACTGAGCAGTACGGAAATGGCGTCTCCACAAGCGAATGAATGAACCTCATCAGTCGGGGGAAAATGTTTGCTCACCCGTCCGGTTGCCTGTTTTTCAGGAGGCGGCGGGGGAGAACGCGGGAGTCCACGGAGCAGTGGAGGAGAGGAAGGAGAAGGTGCCCAGTCCCCACCTCAGCCAGCTGGTGGTCCTCACCAACAGTGGGACCCTGTACGGGTTAGCCCAGCGGGTGGTGGCCACCGAGTCTCTGTGAGTACACTTCAGGAACGGCCACGCTTCTACAAACGAACGCCGTGGTTGCAGCGGGATGGGGGTGGGGGGGGGGGGTCCTGAAAACACTTGTCAAAGCTTTTCCACTGATCAAGTTAAGGAGCTGGATTCTTGCGCGACACAAATGTTGGTAATTTCATGAGACGGCAGCTCTGGTTATCAAAGGCTGGTGCTGCCTTTCAGAGATGGATGCTAAGTGAAGCAGAAAATGGCCCCCGCTGCGACCCCAACTCTACAGAGGTCCGCGTGGTTGGAGCTGTTGACAGTGGCTGAACCCGAGGGCCCGGGCGACGGCGCGACAATAACGGGCCCGGCCTCGGCGGAGAGCCAGAGAGCGGAGGGGAAGCTGCCCCCAGCGAGCAGACGCGCTTATGAAAAGGCTCAGGTGTCGTCGGCGCTGATCTGATAAAGCGTGGCGGCGAGGAGCGCCTGAGCCGCTCCAGCTAACGCTAACGGGATTTTCCCCGCTTGGCAGGCGCAGCACGCCGCCGCGCGCTCGTGTCTCCGGCTGCACTCTCGCCCAGCGTTGTTTATTCTCACACTGACGGACAGATTCCTCCAAATGTTCAGGCATCGACCAGAATCGGAGCGTTGGGACGCACGCGGGGGGGGGGCAATGTGCCGATTAGGGCAGGTGGACGCTGACATTTGTGTCGGAGCGCCGTTGACGCGTGTGCAGGCGCGCTGCAGCCTCCGGCGGCGGCGTTCCGGGTCCGGACCGCCGTTCCTGCGTGAGATGTGTGATACTGACCGAGGCTCCTTCTCTCTTTATGTCCCAGCGTGTTTTTAGCCGAGCAGTTCGAGTCCCTGCAGTCCCACCTGGACACCATGATGCCGGCGGCCAAGAAGCCTTTCCTGCAGCAGTTTTATTCACAGGCAAGCATCCAACCCCCCAACACCCCCCCCCAGCCTGAACCTTCACCTTGAGCCTCATTTCTCTCTTCCCTGACATTTACATGGCTCAGACGCACGCCGCCTGTTTTCCATAAATATCCAATAAATACCGTGTACTGTATTTTACTCTTTAAACACGACTCCCCCCCCCCAGAAGAGTCTTGTCTGCTTCCTGTCTGCTCTCCCCTTCTAACACACATTACCTGCCCCCCTCCTCCCCCTCCCCCCCAGACGGTGTCTACAGCCAGTGAATTAAGGAAGCCGATATACTGGATCGTCGCCGCCAGGGCCATCGACTACGAGCAGATGCTTCTGCTGATGGCTGGAGTCAAGTGGGACATTAGGGAGATTATGTCTCAGCACAACGTTTACGTGGACGTCCTGTTGAAGGTAATTGTGTTGTGGGGGGGGGGGGGTCACTCTCAGCAGCTGAGGGGGAGAATTCATGTTTAGCAGCGTTAATGTGTCGGCATCACCTCGCCGTTAGAATAGCATCACCTTCCACTCGGCTCCTTTCAGCTTAATAAAAACTGTAAAATTTGTCCCCCCCTTTGAAAAATAATCCCTTCACCCCCCCCGCCGCCCCCCCAGGGTCACTTCACCAGGCAGCAGAGGGACTTTTAGAATCCTCTGCTGCTCTTACATAACTTCTAACTACCGTTAGCTCTGGTCCAGCCTAGGGCAGAGGGGGCAAAGGGGGGGCAAAGGTTTTCCTGGAGGGTCCGACATAAACGTAGACCCGTCTGTCCTTGACCGGCCCGCCCCCCCATAACCACCGCTGCCAACTCGTTAAGGCCGTAATAATGCATGTGGATTGTGTTGCGTGCGCTGATGGAGACATGTTGTTATATTGCACCCGGGAGAATATTTTATTCATGGAGTCCTGTTGATCACCGCTGTTCAACAATAGCATCATTTGCATATAAAGTGCTCGCCGCGGTTCATTGAGAAAAATCCTCAAGTCAGGAACTATTTTGGGACCGTGTTGAATTTCCTTATTAAGGGGGTTGAATAAAGACACACAACAAGGCCGCGCTCGCACGTGCGCGGCGTCCGAACCAACGCAGGTTTGGCTGAAGCTGGTCACGGACCTTCGGGTCTTTCCTCTCGGCTCCCAGCAGAAGGTGTTTAAAAAAGCCCGAGATCTGAGTGATCCCGTGATCACCGCCTGATCCCTGTGATGGAAAAGGACACGGCTCCGCCTCCTCAACACCCTTTATTTCTGTCCTTTCCCCTCTGTCTGTCAAGGAGTTCGAACAATTTAACAAGCGGCTGGCTGATGTTTCCAGACACGTGCGCATTCCTCTGCCTGTCTCCAACGTCCTGTGGGAGCACTGCATCCGCCTGGCCAACCGCACGCTCGTCGAAGGGTGAGTGTGTGTGTGTGTGTGTGTGTGTGTGTGTGTGAGCGCACCTTCAAAAGTACAACTGTTGTGTTATTTGATTAAAAAAAGGAAATGGCGAGCTGAACGCGCCTGGAGGCCATGTTTGATGATCCTCGAAATCCTAGAAATATTCAGCGTGTTGAGCGTCTGTACGGGGAAACCAACAAGAACCGCGTCGGAGTAACGATTCTCTTCGGCGCGTCGAGGATTTCCGACAGCGCAGCCAATAATCCTGGCCGTTCCCACCTTCTGCCGGGGAATCGGCGCCACGCGGCCCCAACGGGTCGCCTGTAAACGCAATTCACACATCAAAGTGGGATCCAATAGGGGGTCCTATCAGAAGCAGATGGAACCCCGTCGGTTCTTCTCAGCGTTCCGCGGGAACATGTTGAATTTCCTTAAAATCCCGCTCTGAGTCGTGGTTTCGTGGTTGCCAGGTCGTCGTTTTGCTGCATTTTTAAGCGTTCTCTGCAGCGGGGACACTAGAAGCGACCCGCAGACGTCCCAACACGCTGACGCTCCCACCGCCCCAAGACGCCAGAATGACGTCTGTTTGCTCACTCGGCCTCTGTCCACCCCTGAAATGGTTCTGAGGTCGCAGCCCAAATGCTCGGCACCAGAAATAAAAAGGTGCCGAGTAGTCGTGCGCTGGCAGCGTGTCTGGAGCTAAAGATGCTAATCTTTAGCCGCGCTCTGTCCCGCAGCTACGCTAACGTGAAGAAGTGCAGCAACGAGGGCCGCGCGCTGATGCAGCTGGACTTCCAGCAGTTCCTCATGAAGCTGGAGAAGCTGACGGACCTGCGACCCATCCCCGACAAAGAGTTCGTGGAGACCTACATCAAGGCGTATTATCTCACGGAGAACGACATGGAGCAGTTCATCAAGAACCACAGGGTGAGTTCCTCGCCTCCGGGAGCCGATCCGTCGTTCCGGCTTGCGTTAGCTGACCTTTGCTGTCCTTCAGGAGTACTCCATGAAGCAGCTAGCCAACCTGGTGAACGTTTGCCTGGGCTCCCACATAAACAAGAAGGCTCGTCAGAAGCTCCTCGCCGCCATCGACGACATCGACAGACCAAAGAGATAGACAGGCGGCGGCGGACCTCAGGGGCATCGAACAGCCACATCTCAGCAGGAACCTCAGTGTGGAATGTCTTTATTTTCTGTTCCGAGCATTTATGCTCTCGGAAACACCAACTATTCCTGACAAATACTACAACATTCACTCTAACGGTTTGGGTAAATCCAGTCCTCGGGGGCTGGATTCAATCCAGGTTTTCCATCTGACAGGTAGAGAAGCGTTCATCTTGGGTTCCAGTTCATGGTTTCTGCCTGGTAGGACACAAAACCCGGCTTGTACCGGCCCTCGAGAACTGGATTTGCCCATCCCTGCTCTAATGATAATGCTTCAGGAACTGTTCTAGCAGTATTCCCAACTCTACAGAGAAGACAAATCCAGTGAGATTTAGAGGAACTAAGTTTGTTACTCCACAGTTTCATCTGACCGAATGTAAACGAGAGAATGCTAACTGGAATCACGCCGGGCTTCTGCCCCTTTGGATGCCGGCAGGATTCCGTAAAATACGCGGTTTGGATTCCAGAAAACTGGAATGCCGGAGCGTCTCTGGTTTAGCCATCAGCCTGCAGGCGGAGCCGCGGCAGCTCCTCGCCGTCCCGTCCACGTGGTTCACACTCAGCGCTACGCATGTTCGTGGGATCTGTTTATTCGGTTTTATTCCATTTGCTGTTCGCGATTCCAACCGCGCATTTGGGACGCAGAGATTCGAATTTTGACGATGATAAAATAATATAAACGAGCGTAGCGAAGAGCTAATTGGCTTGCTAATCGTGGCGGGAGGACGTGACGGTCGGGCGTATCCGTGCACCTGCTCCATCAACAGCACTGTAAATGTCCGTTTGAAGAACGTATTTATTCCTTGCAGTCGCCTTCGTCTGTGTTTGGGCTTTATTTAATGATTTCGATGATTACAAACCTCTCAGAAAATGCTGAATGTGTAATCTTTGTGCAGCCCTAAAGAGGCTCAGGTGTGATGTAGCTGAAATCAGTCGTCAGTCTTTTAGATTCCTGGGATGAAACTCAATGGTTCTAAGTAATAAACACACTACTAATCAGCTCTTCCGTTCTCATCCTTGCTCCGACTACCGGCCTCGGATATGTGACATTTCTCCGGTTGCATTGGTGCCAAACGTTAACGGGATGTTCAGCCTCTTAAAAACACGGATGTTTACAATGTTGTGGGGACCTGAGTGGATCCAGGCCCCGCCTCCAGCCTGTATGCCCCGCCCCTCCCTCCTGGATCTTCGCATTGCCGCCCCTCAGTCATGTCCCACCACCGTTGGACCCCTTTAACACCCCCCACCCCCCCCCCCCAGTTTCATTCCCTGAGTCCCGGCTATCTGCGCCCCGGTTGCCCTCTGTGAGGGCTGATAAGACTTGATTCATGTCTGTTTAATCGCAGAACAATTGCTGGCAGAGTCAATTAGCATTGTTTAGCCTGCAGAGGGGCGAGCTGTGGCAGCAGCCACACAAAGAGCTCAATTAGTCGTAATGATGCAGGAATCTGGTGAGCCGTGTAGGGACGGAAGCTTCTAATCCGGCGCTCCTCGCTCATCAGACCGTCGGGGACTTCCTCATCGGAACCGTTCGCACATCCGCTTTGAAGTGATTTCAAAGCTGCTTAAACGTCTAAAAGTTGGGATGGAAAGGGGCTGCGGACCGCACCTGCTGACCTCTGACCCCCGTCGCAGGGAGCCGAGAATGCTGCCGTCTTCGTGAGGCGTCCGTTTTTTCCACTTTCCAAGTCCTCAGCAAAGACTTTGGTGGGTGTGGTTAAACACGAGCGTGAACCTCGTGAAAAACGTGGTAGCGGGATGTGAAAGTGCTAATGCAGAAAACAGAAAATGACTTTCTTTTTATAAGGCTAATGCTAATATCCTTTACTGGCATTGATTGAGCAGCTAATTGGATGTTAGCCTCCGCTGCATAAACTCTCGTGACAGCCCACTGAGAGCCTTGTTCCACCACTCGCTGCTAATTTGTTGCTTGACTGACTGAGCCTGGGCGGGAACAAATGTTGTCTGTGGTCGTCAACGCCAGGCTGGCAGGAAAAAAAAAACCCTCGTTACTCTGGGAAATAAAGTCGCACAAAACTTTCCTGCTTTGAAGTCACGCGCTAATGCGCACTAGCCGTTCTGACACATTTTGAAATAAAAGACAGCGTCTCTACGATGCTGGACGGAAAAGTGGAATTGTTGACCCAAGGGAGAATTTATGGACCCGTTTTAACAACGTTTTCTGTCAAGAAATCCCTGCATTTGCTGTTCCGATAGTTTGGATAAAGTCATCAATCAGGCGGCTCCGCCCACAGTTCTTGTCTACAACGCTACTTTTTCTGCCTTTTGGTCCAAAATGTCCCGTAACTCGCAGTCGTCCCCCTCTCATCCTCTACTGCCTTTATTTCCCTGATGAAGAACGTGAATGGCTACAGATGTTTCGTTCGGCGGCGTTCCCCAGGGGTTAATTCTTATACCACCGTGTTGTTCTGCACTTCAGAGACTATAAATCTGGACTCCTGGACTTTGGAAGCTTCTGCAGTTCTGACCACATTTGATTGTCTTACAGTTGTAATAAACTGGAAAATCGCTGATGCTTTACAGGATTCCTGGCAATCCTTGGTGGATTTTTCCCTCCCTAATTCTCCGGGAATGAACGGAATTCCGGTGGTTCCTGCTCGGCCTCAGCAGCAGGCTGGCGAACGCGTCGCATCTGCCGGCTGTCCCGGCTTTGATGCAAAGGCGGGAAAAAACAACCAAACATTCCATCCCCGTTGTTCCGATCGGAACGCCCAGTGACGGTCAGACGCCACCTGATGCCACCTTCTCTCGGCTGAAAGCTGTTACGTGCTTTAGCTTTAGCATTAGCAGCGATCAGGATGGAAAATGCTTCGTTTGTTTGTCTGAAACCAGCTGAGAAATTATGGAATCTTAGATTTTCAGCACATTTTCACGCGTTTAAAGAAAAAGGGTCGTTTTTTCCATTTGATCTTTCATACCAGTGAGGAGGAAAATCTCTTCCTCGTGCTGAAACGGGCTCCTCGGCCGTTCCAGCTGTTTTCAAAGCCGAGGCCTCTTCAACCGGCGTAAACGGAGCGTCACCACCAACAAAAGACAAGGAAACACGATGCCAAATGGCACATTTAAAAAAGGTGGTGGAACAGAAACATCTGGGCTGGACATGGGCACGGGCTCCCGTCCTCCCATAGCTGTGGGCTGCGATCCTCCTGCCTTCTTCTGTGGTGTTTGTGTCCTTGTTGCCAACGAGGTGCTGAATCACGATTGTCCGCAGTGATGAATTTCTGTCTTCCGTGGACCTGAAGGCGGATCTGCTTCGTGTGATGAACGGCTGTCTCCCAAAGAGCCAAACGGCGGCGGAAATTCCGATGAAATCTTCCTTTACAGCCTCTTAAAACGGGAATAAAGTGCTGTGAAAAGAGCTTCTCTGAAATTGGTTAATTATTCCAGAGAGCCGATTACCACTGGATCCCTCGTGATTATGATCTCCTCCACAAAGTGGTGCAATTCCTCTGCGTGTGGATGCAGTTTCCAACATTGGATCCCATCAGATCAAAGCCCCCCCCAGAGACAAAGGGACGGATTAGTCCCGAGCCCGGAGGATTCCGATGCTTTGACTGTCACCTTCGATCTGCGGTTCCCGCCTCTGCTCGGGGTTCACGTGCGTTAATGTGCAAATTCTGCAGCGCACGTGCCCGCACGGCCTTTTTTTGGGATCCACTGAGGACCGACCGTGGACACGCCCCCTCATCTGGGTCACCCCCGTACAGGCTACAATGACGATAGCAATAGATTTAGCCGCGAAGCTGCTATCATCGTTACACTGCAGGGGTTCAGGAGATGGGCTTTTCAATTCTCAGAGCAGTACATCGTCATGGCAACGCCTGCAGTGCGGCTCTGAGATAGACGAGAGCCGAGTGGAGGTCTTCACATCGTCTTCGTCCTCACTGACGGCAACAATCCCGCACGCTCGGGTTTTGTCCCTCTGCGGACGTTTCCGTGCGAGGAACCATCACGGGCGCCGTCAGAGAAGTTCGGGCGGTTTTTCTGACCGTCTCTGGCGCCGCCGGAGCTCGACTGTAATCAGCGTCTGACTGTGACAGCTGGAAATGAGCCGAGCCGTGTTTGGAGCGGCGGCATGTGACGCTTATTAGCATTATGCTAATTCCCCAGCCTGCTCCCAGGGTCCCCCTGACCCTGCTGTCAGGTCTCCCTCTGAGGGCTTCAGGTGGCTCCCCAGGAACACACACGTCCCGCTGGACCTCAGCGCCACCAGCTGATGCCCCCCCCCATCCTGTTGGCCATCAGGCGTCAGCAGAGCCTGAAATTGGACGTCTGACAGCAGCTGAAGGGCCGGAAATGTTCACGCCGAGGCGAGAGCCTTCACCGGTCCAGTAACAACCACCGTCGGTCATGGAGACTGGTGGATAATCTGAAGAGCTGTGGCTCACACACACACATACACACACACACACACACACACAGCCTAAACCTGTCAGCTCTGAAATGTTGATGAGGACATTGTTTAAAAACGGCGCCGGTGCTGCCAGAGTTGGACTGGAAGACGTTTGTCCTCCATAATCAACCTGATCCATGGTATTCCTGCTCCGTTTCTCCTAACAAGACAAAAACATCAACCAGTTTTGGTCTTTTCTGTCCCCTTCGGAGGGGAGAAGGAGACAAACACAGGACAGAGGGGAAGGACAGAAGGGAAGGACAGAAGGGAAGGTAGCAAAATCGGCCGTCAGTATTCCACAGTGTTTACACATGAAGACCAGCGTCCACCTGCTCAACGGAGCGTCTCGGTCCACACGGGTCACCATGACGATGGAGGTGAAGCACAAATGAACCGGCACACAGAAAGAGGGTTTTTCTCTGGATCGATTGTCACTTTTAGCACCAAAAAAAAGGAGCTTTGAACGCGAGATTTGAAGGAACGATGAAGATTCGTCCACAACTCGTTTAAATTTGTCTTGCAGTGTCCATCTGGTGGGTACAGGTGATTCACAGGGCAGCCTGTGCACCTGTGTGGACGTGTTCCAGCCTGAATCCTCACGCAGCTGATGTTCACCAGGTGACTCAGGAGAGGAGCTCAGAGGAAAGAGTGTGGTCATGTGACCAGGCTGGTGCGTCTCTACAGGTGGATGAGCATCAGCGCAGAGGTGCTTCACACGTGCTGCTGAGGAGCACACAGGTCCATCCATCATCCATCCATCCATCCATCATCCATCCATCATCCCTCCATCCATCCATCCACCCATCATCCAACCATCATCCATCCAACCATCATCCATCCATCATCCCTCCATCCATCCATCCACCCATCATCCACCCATCCATCATCCCTCCAACCATCCATCCATCCATCATCCATCCATCCACCCATCCATCATCCATCCATCATCCCTCCATCCCTCCATCCATCCATCCATCCATCCATCCATCCTCTCTTTACTTTATGCTCTTTGTTTCTTCTCTTTATCTGGTAACAATATAAAATCTCTATATAATCTAAAAACTTTCTGAATTATTTTCAGGCTCTGAACTTTAGTTGGGATCCCCGGGGGGGCGATGTGTGTGTGTGTGTGTGTGTGTGTGTGTGTGGGGGGGGGTTGTTATTTGTTATTTGTAAACTGGGTCACAGGAAGTGCTGCATGTAAACCTACTTGATGAGCGTCACACAGAACCAGTTCACACCTAAATGCACTTTGGCTGATGCGGATCGACGTCTTCTGGTCCAAGATTGTGGCGGAAACGTGCACGAGCACGTGATGGAGAAGACGTGACGAAGAACACGTGGAGAGAGAAGCCGGGTTGGTCTGTGAGGAGACGGCCCTTTTTGTGGGAATCACACAAACCACGATCATGTGACTGAAAACAAACATTGTTCTTTTTTAATGACAAACAGGATTTTGCTCCTCAGCCCTGTGGATTCTTTTTTTTTTTTTTTTTGGAATTGGCACAAGATACAGCTGCTGACAGATAAAGCGGTCAGGAGTGCAGCATCACAGGACACACACCTGGACACACACCTGGACACACACCTGGACAAACACCTGGAAACCGTCGAGGATGAGATATCAATAGACAATCGGGTCAATTCAAAGGAAAACGTGGTTCAAAGAGAATATGTACAATTCCAGACCGGATCACACAGGTGGACATGGGATCAGGGTTGGGAAGAGAGCGGCGAGGGTTCGGTATATCAGTACTTTTTGGATCCTTGGGTTGGACCCAGTGGGTGGGAGACTGAGTCCATCCCTTTGTTCTCCGGCCACCCGGCGGTACCCTTTGGTATCGGTGAGGACCGGACCTTCACCAGAGTAATCGTGGCACCGATAAGGTCGACACGAGCGTTCCCGTTCCAGCGGCTTCGTCCCGGAGAAAACCTCGCCGGTCCCACTCCAGGCTGGCGCCACCCTCCGATGAGGTGCAGGATTGAGGAGGTTCTGTCACATGCCGATTGTTCTTGACATCATAGTTCCACGGAAAAAGCAGCTTCAGATTAAAGTCCTCTTGTAGCCCGGCTCTGATCCGACCAGCGACCCGTATTTGAGACCCGGGCTGAACCGATCAGCCCCCGGGGACCAATTGTTGAGCTTTGGCCGGCCGACCCTACGTCTCTGTTGCTCCTATGCTAGTTAGTTGGGCTCACCGCCAGCCCCTCGTCCTCACCAGACTCCCCGCTCACGCGTACGTCTCGCCTGTTTTCAGCGCCACCAGCTCGGAGTCCTCGGTGTGGCGCCCGTTCAAATGTTCACTGTTACACTCGTGGTGATACATGAAGGTCGGCACCTCGGTGATGGAGGTGGCCGTGTAGGACGTGGAGCGCATGGAGCAGTGGTCCTTTCGCCTCTGACCCCACTGGGTCTTGTACTGCATCCACTGCCTCTTCAGAGCCGCCTGGACCTGGAGGACAAGGACAAACGGAGAATCTTATACGCAGCAGGAAACAAAAACAGATCTGGCCCCAGTAGCATCCACCATCACTGGTGTGGAACTGCTGCAAACCCTCCCTCTCGGAGAACATTTCTGGTCCAACTGGACTGTACGCTAATGCTAACTTAAAGGTGGGAGAGTTATTGGTTCTAACCAAACTCACCATCAGTGATGAAGTGATTATCCCAAACTTTTCTGTGAAATGATTGATTTACTCAAGACCCACTGATTCAAAGGCCAGATTATTGAACCTTTTACTAAAATAAACCGCTACCATCCGGTACGGCGCTAAAGCCTTTTCTTCTGTACCACCCTAATATAGTTTTAATTACTCAGGCACAATGACTTAATTATATAAATGTTGGCAGTAATTGTTATAATGAGAACAGGGGATTACAGCTTCCATGTGAAACATCTTGCTTGATGTCACAAATACAGCAGGAAGGCTGTTTGTCTCACTGACCTAACCTCACAATGAGGCCATGGAAGGAACAAGGCAGGTCTGTGCAGTTTGGCCTTGAAATTACCAAAAAAAAAAAAAAAACAGCCCCGGAAACAAGTGTCCTGATTACGGGATCTGAATAGGTCATTATACAGTCGCAACAAACAAGTGGCTCCCTCCATTGTGTGAGTTAGCCTGTTAGCTATTGCCCGACCCGGCACCAACCCTGGGGCGCTCCAAACTTTGAGAATAATGATATTCCATATTCTTGATGCTAATCAGGTAAGCTAAAAATAAAAATCTACTTCTTGTAAACAGGAACTGCAAGAGTTTGCTATTGATGCCCGGCTCTAGTTTACCCTTCAATCTGAGCGCACCTGTCAATCAAAGAGCCCCCAACACCAACAACACCACGAACCCAAGATCTGGACTTTAATACATAGTCTCTGTCTAAAAACACACCCAACGTGTCCAGTTCACCGTCGGCACAGCTGGAGGAACCGTTTCTGAGCCGTCTTATCGTCAGCAACAAGGGACTATTTTTGCTTCCTCTGTGACAGAAAAGCTCCCAAAATAGCATTTGCATGCTGACCTTTAGAAAAGGGCAACTGCTCCATCAGCGTTTCATCACAGGTGACGCTTACGAACCTTTCCTCCAAAATGACAGCTTACGTAAAACCGGACTAGCTTAGCCGAGCGTGATGACGACGGCGGAGCTCCCACACGTGCTAGCTTGCAACAAACAATACCAATGAAGCTGAGCTGAGTGACACCATCCCACAGCAGGTATGATGGCAGCAGGAATCAGGGGAGCCCGAACGGTCATCATCATCACGCAACCCCAGAATACCACCAGCAGCAGCCGGGAGAGCAGCTTCAGTAGCCTAATACTAGCCTAATGCTAGCTATGAGTGATTCAGATTTTGTTAGTGACCTCCTAGCAGATACATCTTTATCTACGAATCCACGCAACGGCAGGTAAATCTGTTGTGTCACGTTCGATCCTTAAAGAGGAAAAATAGCTTTTACCGATGCAAATAATGCGTTTGAATCATTGTGGACACTCGTCCACTAGAGGGAGCTGAAAAATACTGGCCTGTGAAGGAAAATTAAAGCTGGTGTTGGTGTTAAATGGCCTTCAGCTGTGTGTAAAACCAGTTCTTACCTCTCCGTTGAAGAAGCAGAATATCGTTGCCACCAGTAATCCCTCAAAAAGACAAGAAAAACACGTGAGGTTATTAGCGTGTTGCAGAGGGACGCGACGTATGAATCAGCTTCCTGTGAATCAATTCAGCGGCACGTTAGCGGTAAAAAGTGGCTGCAGAAGTGTCGCGCGCGTTTAAATGAGCAGTTGTTTACATCAGGCACTCGCACAAATGAAAGCACCAACACAAACGTTCCCAACTGGCCAGATCCGAACAGATCCGGCCCTGCGGGGAAGCTCGTTACCTGGATTCCTAATTCCTCTAACAGGAATTCATTACAGTTCCTTCCTGCTTCTTCGTTGACAGTGGAATTACGCTAGAATAGAGTTCCGAAGGGAACGTGTGTGGATTGATTGCGAGTACCTGGTAGTGCATGAGTATGTGCATGATGTACTCGTACACCTCCCCGGCGATGCGGTTCTCCGGCCTCCAGGGGAATATGACGAACTGTATTCCGAGCAGGGGCACCAGGATGAGGGTGGCTCTGACTGCCTTCATGTACATGTTGGACTCTGCTCGGTGAGTGTCCCTCAGCTTGGTCACCAGCACTCGGATGATGTTTAAGAGGAAAAAGAGGTTCACCTGAAGCAAAAAAACCCAATTATTGCTGTCCAACAAACACAACGCTTTATTTCCTTGAATTTCCCCCTCACTCACAAGAAGAGCTGCCACTATGGGGCCGTGCACGGCGTACAGCAGATGTGTCTCCACGCTCATCCAGCAGCTACAGAGGGGGAAAGAAATGTATCGGTGAGGCCGTCGGCCCTTCCAAAGAACACACACGAGGAAAACTATTCACGTGCGTGCGGCTGCATAACCGTCTCCAGTTTGCTAACAGATGTTTCTGGATCATTACTCACTTGTCGTCAAAATACTTTTTCCTCGCCACGGCGTGGATGGACGCAGGCACCAGAGGAAAACCTGGGGGCGGGGGAAGTGTCTGAGGTCATGAGTGAGTTCAGCTGAATTTATCTGCCGCTTAAGCAGCAGCGAAAGATGCTGGAATTTCATTTGGCGTCCCGGGGCGGAGCGCCGCGGCCTCGGGATCCAGTCACGTGTTCTTTACAGACTGATATTTACGCTCACCCCAGCCGAGGAGGTAGTACCAGTGCAGGTGCTGCTCCTCGGCGAACACGGCCACCACGATGAGCGTGTGCAGGTAGATGCCTTCGCACAGCATCCAGAAATAGTTGCAGCCCAGCATGTACATGTGGAAGAAATGCAGCACTTTACAGCCGACCTGCAGAGAGCGGGATCAGACGGAGACGCATCGGTTAGCGACAGCTCGCATCGTTCCAGCAGGAGACGCAGAAACGCGCACGTGCTCATGACAGATGAGTTCGTTTCTGCACGCCTAATGTGCCATCGTTAGCTAAGGCTGCGTTTTGCAGACAGAATGTTCTCCTTTCTTCATTTGACCCCCTCCGGAGACGCTCTTATCTTCTCTTTTCATTCCATTTTTGCTGCTTCGCCGGGGGCGTTAAGCTAAAGATCGGGTTCTTTGATTGAAGTAGTACTGTAGTTTATAAAGTCGATGGGTTTGATTTCGTGTTATTATGTAAATTGTGCGTGACTGTGGGGCTAATGTGAAAATTATGCATCCTGCTAACGACCGCTAACGGCTTTAGTCTCGACTGACAAGTGCATCAAATCTTTTCCAATAATCAACAACCAAAGTCATTAATGTTATTTTTTATCTTGCGTATTTCTACACACGTTTTAGTATTATTAAATAGAAAAATAGCAATCACTTCACGGTATTCTTCATAATAATTCAATATCACGAGGCAAGTAAAAAGCCTACCGGTGATTCCAAACCATTTATATTATGGATAGGAATTATGAATATCTTCCGTTTAAACCATCCTTACATATGCTTTCAACAGATGCAGGTATTCCACCTGGATCTGTCTTGGGCCCACTTACACCACCAGCATGTTCTAAGTTAAAATGTTAAATTTACACACTCCTGAGGATACAAACCAGGCATTGGACTCCAGAATCGAGCAGAAGTCTGCCATATAAACACGATACTATCCTCAAAAGCTGTTTTTTAAATGAGCTATTGATCATTTTATGTGTCATCTGGTATCTTTCATTAATCTAAAATGACAAAAATAAATCACTAATATGGCGGTTACTGGCGGTTTGATGTGTTTGTGTCCTGTTTTCAGCGTTAGCCACGGTGATGTGAGCACGTAGATGTTTCTGGTGTTTTGGGGATTCAGCCCCTCTGTGGACTCTGAGACAGAGCTCATTTTCTCAGTAATCTCCACAGCGGCCCATCTGGGCAGAAATCCGACTCTCGGGTCTTTGCCAACCGTACATTTCCCAACTTTTCCTACCAGACGTTTGTGAATCCTGGCTAATCGTGATTCTCAGAACGCTGACAAATGAAGGACGAGGAGCGTTGGTGACCACGGCCGCCACGCAGATTTGGCAAATGTGCGACGTGGCGAAGCGCCAGAATCCAAACCGAGGCCCTGGTGACCGAGACCCAACATCTGGACAGAGATCCAGCTGTAACCAGGAGGCTGCGTTCACCAACCCCGGCGTTCTATCACGAGATGTCCGATGCTGCCAGACTCAAATAGCAAGTTTGAGGTTAGAGAAACGTCTTGTATTTGACATTCACTTTACACATATTTTTAAATTCCACCTGATTGTGAATGTGACTGTAGAGTCCAATAAACCTGTGTTGATGTTTTGTCAACACCATGGCTACTGGCGAGCAAGGGCAGGATTTACGGTGCAGCTGGGCTGCTGTTTGGATCCAAACAGCCAGTAAATCTCTGCTCCCAGCTCGCTTCACTCTCTCTGTTTATCATCTTTATTTTACAATAAAATCAAATGCAATTGTTCGGCGCCTCTTGAATAAACACAGGTCAGGCGGTGCATCGGCAGGCGGGACAACCAGTGACTAACTGGGCAGCTCAAGGTGAGAGACCGTTTGAGGAGTTGGACAAACTGGTGGAGTTGTGGGGGAATTCCAACATGCCCTAGATATCAGTATGGGGGCCACACCCTGCCTAACGGGGCGCCCTGGAAATGGCTCGAACCACTACGTCAGCCTTCGCCTGACTTGGTCGCATTGGAGCTGTGGACAACTGTTGATGACCAATCAACTGGGCAACTGGACCAGAACTGATCTCCAGGACTGAACTCACCGGGTTCCTGCTCACCACCTCTGGATTGTTGACCACCGCCACCAGGTAAATGATGGTGAGTGCTGAATTTAGCACGTAGGAGCAGAAGAGGTTCTTGTGCAGGGTGATCCGTTGGCAGCTCAGACTCCTGTGGAGGAGCCACAGAAGCAGATATAGTTACAACATACTGACAATAATTCCTGCTTAAAATAACAACAGATGTAAAACAAATGTAAATAAAAATGTAAAAAATTGCTTCATCTCAGGTGGTAGATAATGCATTGTGGGTCCCAGGGTGTCAGGTTGGGGGGGGGGGGCTCATTACTGGCTGCCCACAGACTTCAGTGCAACGGAATCCTGACATGCAAATTGAAAGTAAATATTTGAGTAAAAGTGGTTCGCGTCTGCCCGTTTCAGTTGTGGTCTGTGCTGCGATTTTGGTGCTCAAACCACCTCCAAAAGTCCCTGAGGAGGAATTAAACCTCCGACAGACAAACACGCTGCAAATTTCTGTGCCAAAACCAACTGAGACAGGTTCGATCCAACGTTCGCCGTCACCTGTCTCAACGCTAGCCCGTGTTTTTCTAAAGCGGGCTGTTTTATGTCCACATCTGGATTCCATAAGACCTAATGATGTGTCTCACACTTAAGTCGTGGCTGAAAAAACGAAGAAATCGCCACCGATAACTGATTTACAGCCAGATGTTCACTCATCAGGACTTTGATCCTGATGAGTTGCGAGTGTCCGGCTGTATTTCTGGGATGTGCTGTTAGATTTATGTAGATCAAACTTTCCAACAAACTTGGGGGGTTCTTGCAACATTTCTCCTGGATCGACAGCGATGTTTTGGTGGGCGACGCCTTCACGGCGTTAAATTTAATGCGTTGAAATGCAACACTTGGGCGCAAGAGCACAAATGAAGCAACTTTAAATAAAAAACAAATCTTTCTGCCAGAAAAATGAAGCAATTTCTTCTCGTGCAGCATAATGTTCAACCACATTTCTTTAGGTGTTTTTCACTGTTGTGGAACCTTTTTTTAAGCAGCACAGGTGAGCAACATACAGCTACATGATGTAATATGGACTTGTTTTACACTCCCCCCCCCCCCCGACTTGGATTAAATGACATAAATAGGTAACAAGTCATCAAATTAGCATTGCAGAGCCACCTCGCGTGGCACTCATTTCTCTCTCTGCTGGTATAAATAGAGTTTAATCCTGAAAATTAGACATGCAAGCCAATAACAGAAGCTGCAGAGTGTGAAAAAGACACTGGGAAAATTAAAAAGATGCAAAAGAATTAAATATTCTACAAGATATCGAGTTGGCATGAAATTAGTCACACTTCTGGCGTGCGGTGTTCACACTCGGGTTGGCTAATTTGTGACAGCAGTTTTTTTTTAATCAAATCTCCAGTGTTTATTTAGCATTTTAGCTAAAGATTAAGCTGGAAATCTGATTTGATTATAAAGGGACAGACGTCAGCATCGCTCGTTTTCTGGCTCGGTGCGAATCATAAATCCCGACTTTCTGTCTGACGGAGCATCTTAATGACGTCAATGCCAGAAGGTACAAAATCCAAACCCAGGTCAGATTTGTCACCTGAAGTAGAAGAAGATTGCCAAAGAGATGAGCAGCGAGGCGATGGATAAAGCATGACCCACGATGGCCATGTAGAAGAGGATGTACGCTGACTGCAAAATAGCAAAACACACCGGCCCAGTTGGAGATAAGTGTCAGTAAAAGTGAACCAAATCACTATTGCTGCATGTTAAACAACAGATATTACAAGGAATGGGTCTGAAATATTCTGTGGTCTGCTGAGAAGAAGACATCTTGTAGAGGATAAAGCTGATGGAGTGGTGGATTAAAGCCCCCTGAGCCGTCAGAGAACTATTGAACAAAGATTTAGCCTTATTTCCCTTTGGGTTGAAACTGCTGAGGCGCTTTTCCTGAAGCCAGAAACGGAGTCAGCAGATATCAGGTTCCAGCAGAAACAGAGCGAGCGAATGAGTTCTGCTATCGATTGATCAGCTTCGATTCCTTCGGCTATTTTTTGCTGAGGATGACGTTCCCATTTAGGACGGCTCGTCGTATTTTTATTTGCGAGCGGGCACAGTCTGCTTGGCTTCGAAGCGCCTCTCCCGGTTCCAGAGTGCGAATGTGGGCTAAGAACTGAACTGGCTCTGCCGCTTCCCAAAACCAACAAATTAACTTTTCTTCCCTCCATCAATCAAAGGCGTGTTTGGGATGGAGACACAAATTCAAGGTTGCAACGCTTGTTTCTGGAAACGTAAATACCCTCTCGATCCAGGCAACCAGATGCTTCAGGTGAGGAGAAGCTCAAACATCCTGCAGGCTGCAGTAAATGTGCTTTTCCCAGATCTGTTTTCCGCCGCTCGCTTTAGTCCTCGCCCCCCGGCTACCCGCAGGACTGAGGACTCTGGTTTCCTGGTACGGTTCTCATTTGGGAACACTGAGAACACAAGCTGGGCGCCGTGGGGGGTGACGCAGGTGGCACCGCGAGGACACAACTGTCACAAAAGAGGACGAGGCTTCTCCGTCACCCCCTCAGACGCGCTGTAAACTGTGCCATTAAATCACAGCTCTAGGACTCTGGTGCGCCTTGAAACAGTTCAAACCGCCTGTTGGTGGATTTTATGGCGGAGAGAAAATAACATTTGATCATGCTGCTCGAGTGGAATACCTTCAGCTTTGCTTTAGTGTTTTCGTTGCAGAGCGTGTAATTGGACCAAGTCCTGTTGGTGTCGGGGTGGCGGAACCACTGACCGTCCTCTCCGCAATATTTAGTGGCCTTTTCTGAGAAGAGGAAAACAGCTGCTAAATACAGATTGTTGGTGTTTTGTTCACCTAAATTAGATGAAAAGCTTTTTGAGCAAAATCGCAACCTGTGGGGTCAAAGTCCACAAAGTAATTTGGGCAGTTTTGAGAGGCGTAGGTGGCCGCCGGCGTGTCGTCCCAGCACAACCATCCGTCCCAGTTGCGGCTGCAGTACGGAGCTACGGCGGAACAGAGTTAAACGTGGAGAACAGGAAGTCCGTGGGGGGGGGGGCTGTGCCTCTTCCTGCGCCTACCTGTCTTGTTGTACGGTGGCTGGCGGTTCATTTTCTCAAAGCATTTGTACTGGCTGTCCAGGATCTTCTTCCTGACCATTTCCTGCTCCTCCGGGTTCACCATGGGACTGACCGTGGCCTCGTCAGAAGGGTCCACCTCCAGGTCCGCCGAGAACTGCGCGGCTGCCTTCATTGAAGGCATCGACACAAAACCATGTGATTGCTTATATGAGGGGTGCCTCTGGACTGGTGTTCTTTCTATATGGTTTTGGTCTGATACTACTTGTTTTATCACAGTTTATTGCATATCTTGCTTTTTTACAAGGTTGCTGTGTTGCTTGGCTGCGTCGCTATTTTCAGAACTTAATAGTTTATTTATGCTTCACTGATCTCTGTCGCTCTTACATAGGTACATTCGATTCTCTGTTTGCTGAACCTGAAATCACATAATTTGAGGTTTCTCAGTAAAATATAATAACATTGCTACAACTGAGTAGTGTTGGTGAACTAAGATTGACCCCAAACAGACCAGGTTGGACTGGTGAAGCCGAGGAAGTCTACCTTCAACATCTCCTTGTTTGAGACGGAACAGAGAGAATAGTTGGTCCACATCCTGTTGGTCTCCGGATGGCGAAACCACTGGCTGTCTTCTCCACAGTATTTAGTGGCCTTTTCTGGAGATCAAAGCAGCAAAGCAGCCTGTCATCTCAAGCGCTGCGGTCCATCAGCTGGGCTACGTTAACGGTCCTTTGGCTGCAGCGCCCCTGCTCACCTGTTGGGTCGGTGTTGAAAAAATAATCGGGGCAGTTTTGAGAAGCGACGGTTCCCGCCTGGGTGTCGTCCCAGCACAACCAGCCGTCCCAGTTGCGGCTGCAGTACGAGCCTGCGGCAGCAGCAAAGCATGAGAACGTGTCGCACCAACAGAGTCCAACAAACAGCGTCAGCACCTGATTTGTTGCCGGAGGCCTCTCTGTTCATTTTGAGCAGACATTTGTATTCATTCTCAAGCAGCTTCAGTTTCTGAGGAAGAAAAATAGGAATAAATGAGGTTTAATCTGAATAATCTGATGTTCTTCAGGTAGACTGAGAGGGTTCCGCACGTGTTACCTTCAGTCGTTTCTCCTGGGTGCTTGCACAGAGGGTGTAGTTGGTCCAGATCCTGTTGGTCTCTGGGTGGCAAAACCACCGCCCGTCCTCTCCACAGAACTTGGTCGCCTTTCCTGAAACAAACCACCATCCAGGGACACTTTTGTCCCTGATTCTCATATATCTTCACCCGGTTGGGATGAGAGTTACTACTGATCACCGACAAGTAAACAACTTCCAGAAGTGATTATATGAGATCTGTTATAACTCAAACTCTTCACACAATCTGTTGATTCATCTGTTTAAAATAACCTACACTCACTTCGAGCAGCATAAACTTCCCTTCCTGGCATGGATCCTGGAAAAATGTTTATATTAGATTCTTGATAAATTTCAGTGTGACCTTGAGCAGCCTGGACCAGGACAGGACACTTTTTAATCATCCATACAGCAGCTAGCTGTTGTCTTGTTGTTTTTTTAGGTGGCATTGAAGGTTTTAATGTGTACATTTTATCAAATGCTTTGCTTAAATAAAGCCTTCATCACGATTTGAATGTTCATTTTCTGGAATACCTCAAGGCTACGTTCTTGGACCTGTAACATATACCGTCCATATAGTTGGAGGCATAACTGTTTTAAAAGAGATGCCATGTCGCAGATGTTTGACCTTCAACTTTTAAATTCAAAAACTTGTTTAGAACTCCTTTTTAGAACTTCCAACAACTCTCGATAACTGATAATAACTACTAAAAAGAGAATTCTTCTGAGTCTATACATGAGAGAAGTAACAGTCTTCTTGCATACCCGGTTGTTCAAACTCGCTGAAAAACTCTGGGCAGTTTTGGGAGGTGTAGGTTCCAGCCGGGGTGTCGTCCCAGCATAGCCAGCCATCCCAGTTACGGCCGCAGAACAGACCTGCGGCACAGATGCGTTCAAAACACGAACCGATCACGCTAAATTGACAACGTAGGGGCAGAAAACGGACCACCTGTCCCGTTGTACGGTGGATTTCTCTTCATTTTCTCATAGCACGTCTTTTCGTTTTCCAGGAGAAGCTCCACGATGGCGCCCTTTTCCCCCGTTTCCTCTGTGCGCGGCTCTGTCGGCGCATCCATCAACAACTGGAAAGTTTGACGGACGAAAAGCTGAACATACCATTGTGGCCTCCCGGAATCAGCGGACAATTTGAAGGTAATTAAATACCGTTAATGTGTGCCGCGAGGCTGGTTGGCAGGTGGAGCCAGTCTGGATCCAGTTCCCCAGACTGTCACAATATTTGGTCACTTTTTCTGCGAATAACATTGAAATCACAGGAGGCCATTTAGTTTTTCCAGAGAGACAATTTAACTTTGCACACATCATCAAAGACGATTTCGTGTATGCTCTGGAGAACGGAGGAAGAATGGCTCCTCATTATTCCTGTCTCCCCCCGACCTGCCCGGTGTTCTCAGGCAGCTCCTCAGCCTCGCCTCCCCCGCAGCCTGGGATCAGCAGCGTCAGGAGGGGTCCTTTTAGTCACAGGTTCTTCTGGAGGATCAGCCTCCTCTAAGAAAAACAGACCCTCTTCCCATTCATATCCTCTCTCCACATCCATCTTTTTAACTTCTCTGTCCGTTTTTGGAGATAGGCATCCCTCTGCTTCTCCTTTTCTCCCCGTCCATCATACGTTCGTTTGTCCTCTCCTTCACCTCCTCTCTTCCCAATTCTACATCTCTTAAATCACATTTGACCTGACCCTGGATACCATCACATACATGTTATTATACCGTTCATTCCTCATTACAGATATTTTTTGTCTTCTTCTTGTAGCCAAACTGTTAGTTTCACATAAAATGAAACTCATTTTTACTCACGAAGGTTAATCTGATTCAACTGCAGCAAAACACCATCAAAAGCAAAACGCCGATTAAGAGAAAAGCCTGCATGAAATCATCAACATTTTCTTTTAAAAGTGCCTCATCCCACTATTGATGCCCCAAAAGCCTCATCTGCCACAGCAGGAAACACAAAGAATGGAAAATATCTAATGGGCGCCCACATTTATGAGCATGTGAACATTAAATCAATAGTTCTGGGGTGATTATGATGGAGGATTAGGAAACTCTGTAGGCTCAGGAAGAAAATCATCAGTAGCTGCTGATCTCATGAGTGAATCATCACCTTTTGATGCATATCATACACCAATCCAATCCCAAATCCCTCTATAATCTCATAAATGTATTAATCTGCTCTTTCAGTATCTGCAGGTCTTAGATTAGATGATTTAACACGTCAAGAATCCTAATGAGGAACACAGAACCAGTCAAGTAAAACCCTCATAAAACACGACAGCCACGACCTTTGACTCCAGTGCACAGATGAGAAGGTCAATTCAAGAGCTGCTGCTGAGAATCATCAGTTCCTTTCCTTATCAGTGTGATGGGTCTTACCAGCAGAGTCCAGTTCAGGGTGGTCTGGGCAGGTTTTCGTGACGGATTCTCCAGCTGGCGTCTCTTCCCAACACAGGAAACCGTCCCAAAAATGTGCACAGAACATGCCTACGGAGGGGTAAAACAACAACCTAAAACAGTTTTACAGGGTTTTGTCTGCTTAAATTTGTGTGTCCATCAGAAAAACATTTTTTTAACATACAATATAATGTTCGTCTCTAAATGTGTGTGTGTGTGTATGTTCTCATACAAACTACATAGTGGGGACCATATGCAATTCATCTGCAAAGCGGGGACATTTTGGTTGGTCCTCACAAATTCAAAGGGGTTTAAGGGTCACAGTTTTCAAGCAAAGGTTAGATTAAGTTTAGAGTAAGTTTAGGATTACGTCAATGAGAGCATAAAGACATAATAACCCGTGTGTGTGTGTGTGTGTGTGTGTGTGTGTGTAGCTCTGGTAAACCGATATTTTAATTCAGCTTGCTGTTCCTTCTTACCAGTTCTGTTTCCTGGACGTTTGTTGGACATCTCATCACATTTCTTTTGACGCCATGTCAAACTCTGTCCAGGACTGAGCGATGGCTCTGACAGTGACTCAGTATCAGTCACCATCTAATGTGGAGGGGACAGCAGAGGGAAAGGACAGAAATTCAGCACTTAGACTGATGAGGACACAACATGAGCGTGTCTGTGGGTGTTTAGAAACCTGCCGAGCAACTGCACACTTGCTGCGGATTCTTTTGAATAAACTCTGATGAGCATTTTCCTCTTGGTGTATCTTCTGCCATTGTGTTGGCTCACAAAAGATGTTAGGCAGAAGAATTTCCCGGCAGAAATCTAATCTGCGCTCCATTGTTTGTATTTAGAGGTGAAAACAGGCTGCCTGCGTGAATGCTGATGTCGATAATACTGCTCACCAAGACATGAAGAGCTCATTTTGCTCATTATCTCACCGTTTATTTGGAAATGAATTCAAGCCTCTCCTGAGCAGCGAGCTCATGCTTTCACACTTTTCCTAATGCGTTTGGGTTTGGGAGCCTTGCCCGTGCAAGCTTGGGGAATCCTCATTAGCATCCACCCCCAACTGAAGAAAACCAGGTTGCCGAAGTCTCTTGTAGCAGTTTAGCAGCCGTACATATGATGTCACTCCAATCATCGAAGTAAATGACGTCATGCATACGACCACCAAGCCACCACCAGTATCAGAAGACGAGCTCAACCACTGACGGGGAAACTCGCTGCTCGTATGTTCATCAACGCGGACGAGCGACTTAACGAAGAGCTCGTGTTTGTCCAACATTTACGACACTTAACATCTAGCAGTAACTACTGCTAACCTACTGCACTGGTGCACCTAGCTGCCGTTTAAACTCCACCCCAATCAGAAAATCAACCAATTTTAGCCCTGAAATGAAGGTTTCCGTTGGTATGGAGTGCAAAAGAGCATAAACTGTATAGAAGCAGTCTGAATTCAACTTCTATGGTAGCATCAGAGCCTTTTGGTTGAACCTGTTGAGTGGGGTGAAGAAATGTGCATCGTCTGCATAAACCAGCATGCAACGTCGTTCACGACATTTGACTTCTTCGTTAAAACTAAAATCGCAGAGTCATTTGGTTGTCGGTGTCTCTGGAAAAGTCAAAATCCTGGAATACACACCAACACAGAATATATACGCTATAGAACAGGGGTGCTCATTCTGTCAATCGCGATCTACCGGTCGATCGCGGCGTGACATTAAAAAATATCAGCCTATCATTCATCCTGTCACTTGATTGACATACAGGGCAGCCAGTCAGAAGCGCTAAGTGATTCAGCGAATTACCTTTGATTTTAGGCCATCGCTAAAGCTTATGGTCATCAAAATGAATGAGGGAGCGGGACCAAGTAAGAGGACAAAAACATATCACTTTCATACGGAATGGGAGGTGGACTTTTTTTCACGATGTCATTTTCGAAGTGCGTTGAAGATTATTAAGTACATGAAGATTATTAAGTCCAAATACGTTCCACCATGACTGAACATTTGGAAGTGTCCTTGAGGCTGTCAGCAGCTACTGTCTGGACTGTGCGTCCCTGGCTGATTCAATTCAGTGCAAGTCATCAAAGTAAACTCTGACAATTACAAAAAAATGTTAATAGTTGATTATTATGTGTGTTTTGCAATATTGGCTCATTCGGTTATGCAAGGTACATCAACATACATTGTACACACAAAGAATCCTCAATGCATTTGAAAATAATTAGATGTTTTGCATTTTTGTGGTGGGTAGATCACATTGACTTGGTCATTTTGTAAGTAGCTCGCACGCTGAAAAAATGTGAGCACCCCTGCTATAGAACATTCGGGATTCGACGTGGCAACATTTCCTCTTACCATCAGGAGCAGCCAAAGGATGCAACTGTATCCCGCTGACTTCATGTCTGCTGCCCAGATGTCTAAAGATAGAAGACAAGGTAACGAGGCGTTAGAAAGGAAACGCAGTCCGAGAGCGTGAGGCCGGTCCCAGAGTGGGATTACAGAGCTGCAGGACAGAAGGAAGCGGTGAGATTCATCTGAAATGCAAAACATTGCAGCAGAAAGGCTGCAGTCGGTCGGCCGTGCTGCTCGGCTCGAGACGGACGGACAGAAACAGATGAGGGTCGTTAATCACGTGCTGATGCCTCCGCTCCTGCAGGACTTCAGCAGCACATGGGGTCAGTCCAGGAACTGTGCGGAGACGGGTTTAAAATTCATCCCAGGTCTCTCTGCAGGGTCCCTGTTGGAAACTCCATCACCCCCCCCCAGTCTGAACAGCTAGGACAGCCAAACAGCGTCCTCGATGGCCCCCGGGACGTCCTCGCTTTCAAACAAATGGACACGCGCGAGCAACTCCTACAAGTCAAGAATTTTAGTTGGATGGATCCTGTTAGTTTTGGCCTTCAGCTGCTTACTTAGAAAGTTTTCCATAAATCAACAGGGGTTCTGTCGGAATTCACCTCCGCTGCGGCTCTCAATACAGATCAAAGAGGAAAATCCAGGGAAATGATCCTTGAAAGGCCACAAAAATCTAGCAAATGTCACCCCGACGAATTGACACCATCACATTTCGAGCGTAGCAACTTCAGCGAGTCGGCTTTTCTTAACAAATCAGATGGGACTTGTAAAAACAGCTCCCATCTTGACATTTTCGAAGATGGAACGAAACCAAATAAAACCCAGTAAATTAGATCTGAAGGTAAATTTAGCTTGGTGGAACCGACATTGACAAACACGACATTAAATGGATTTTTATTCTTCTTCTTCTTCTATTCTATTGCATCCAGGATTCAGCATTTTTAATTTAACCCAACCCTGAAAGTTTCTAATGTGGGAAAGTCAAAACTACTATAAAGATTTTGTGGGTTCTGCAGGAAGGAGAAACCTGCTGAGAGTTTTATAGGCTTCCATAAAACTCACCACGTACATCTGCACGTGCGAGGCGAAGCTAAGCTACAGGAATAGCCTCACCGTGAGTGCGTGACAGGAGTGCCTATTCTTATAACGCGAGGATGATAGAGATAAGTGAACAGACAACTGTTGGATGAATCTCCATTTTTTTCAGCCTTTTAGCCTTTAGCGCTACGTTGCGAAATCCAGCGCCGGCGAAGACACTTTCATCCCATCAATAATAAATCTGCGGCCGCATTTCTGTTTTTAATCTCTGCAAAAATGTGCGACATGTTCCTCGTTTTACCTCCCGGCTGTATTTGAGCCTTGGCTCCATCAGCTCTCTAAACATAGCTCTGGCGGCGGTTTGGAGGCCATTAGGTTGAACATGCTATGTCCTGTGTGTCGCTCATTACAGAGACCAGACCGCCTGCTGAGAGGACACGGAAAAGCACTCACGGGCTTCGGGGAGTGTGTACGGCCGCATGATGCAAATGCTATTTAGCATTGATGCAGCGCGAGGTGGTCGCAGCGCCAACAGAACTGGCAACCCCGGCACTTTGCAACACAAAAGGGGCGAATTTTAAAAATGGCTCCGGAATCCAGGAGCTGGAGTTAAAGTGATGGGCATCATTTCTTATTCTGCACGTGGTTCACACAAAAACTGAAATTTCCTTTAGTCTCGGGCTCTCTTTGATCCTCAACCTCCATAAAAATGGATTCTGTCTAATGCTGCAGATTCGATGCACTCGGTTCCATGCCTTCCTCTGCTATTTTCTGCTTTTTGCTGGTTCTTTGCGGTGCTCTCGGCGTTTGGTCCTCCTAACATCACCCTGACAGCAGCCGAGAAAGCCCAACACCTCTTTATCCCTCCGGCCCTGAGCAGGAAGCGGCAGGGCGAAAGCACACATTTCTGCCGGAGCAGTAACACAGATGCCTTTCTCCAAACTTTGGACACATCGACCCTCATCACGGACGTTACGCGTCCTGCTAATGCAGGCTGGATGCTCTGCAGGCCCTGATAGCTGCTGCTCACTCATGATGGTTATTAACTCCAGGTGACGGTGGGAGCTGAAATACAGGCGGGGGGGGTGATAGCAGTGCTGCATAGTTTGCATTCTTATTGCCGTTTCAGGCTAAAACGTGCAGTCTGCACGGAAATAACTGAAATTGAGTAAATCGTGGCTCAGAAAAAGCATCATAACCATGGGAAACAGCAGCCCGATGCAGCTTATTACGCATCTTAAAACACAGCGTCTCCATGTAACGTTGCATGTTAAAGCCAGAGGTCTGAGGTGCCGCTCATTTTCTATTATATTCTAAACAACATTAACAAAATCACTGCACTGCCTCAAAGGCTTCCACGCTTTTCTTCCGTTTTTTTTTTCTGCCTCGCATTTGCAGCCGACGCCGTGTTTGATGTGACGCCGGGTGACTTTTCTCTTCCATTTTTGTCTGTCGCATGCTTGCCAGCGTCTCCAATTAAGGGAAAAGCCGTTTGTTGCCTTGCTTGAATTCACCCCACCCAGACACGTGTTCTCATTTCCTTTCTGTTCTTTTCTCCCCGTTCGACAACAGAACTCGAGCTCTTTTCATCTGTTTCCCTTCTCACCTTGTTTCTCCATCTGACTCTCATCCAGCTTTTTAAAAAAAAAATGAATTTCAAGTCTTTCATTCAGAATTTCTTGACATAAAAAGCAGATTTTTCAGTCCTTCAGTGCATCTTTTCTTTGTCAAGGTTCTCCTCCTTTGACACCATTCAGAACATTATTTCTAGTCATTTACACTATTTATTGCGAAATAATTGAATATTGGATGCAACAAAACAGAAATAAATTACTATAATTTAAAAATCTACTTTTATACCTTCTATGACTGTCAAAACCCCCATTTTTATCACGGTAACATTTATATTTGTGAATTTCAGTTTTACCAAACTAAATTCACATGATCTGAACTAACGTGTGGCACCTCTGTATTTTTTGACAATCTTTGATATTCCAGGCTTGAAATTGACATCTGTAAAAATGGATGTTTTTTTTAAAATTATTATTATCTATCTAAACGGACGTCTGAGTGAAATATTACTGATTTAATCTCCGGTCTTTGTGTCTGAGTTAATACACTGGCAGCCTCTGAGCTGTGGAACGAAACAATGACACTCATCAGTCAGCGCGATCGTGCGGCTGACGTCTGTGAACAGAATAATCACGAGCTCTGCGTCGATTTCCTTTGTCGCTTTAGTGATTGCACACTGGTGAACGGAGCCGATCGAAAGCGCCTTTAAAAAGGCTTGAAACAACTGTGTTCCTCCACCGATGGACCGGCGAGGCCCGATTTACCTTCCAACCAGCAGCGAGCGCCACGGCCGGCGGAAGATCAAACGCCTTTTGGAAGGAGGGGGACTCATTTCCAATGACAGGTGAACTTATTAAAATACATCCTCAAAGACTGGGCTGAGTGGTCGTTTATATCCAGCAGCATCGTGCGGACGTCTGGCAGCTTCCTCATTATCTGACTCGTTTTAGGCTCTTTACTCTGCCAACGAGGTGATTAGAACCCTCCGGTGGATGGAGGTCCCCTCAGCTCTCCTTCCAAAGCTCTCGCCCCTTTGGAGCGCTGGTGTCAGATCCTCGCCGTTGTGTCGGAGATGAAGCGTGAGGAGCAATTCCGAGTTCTCCGTGTTCAGACCAGCCCCTCTGGACCAAAAGGCTCGGAGTAAAACCTGGATTCACCGTGGACGGGTTTAAATCCCCAACGCGGGGGAATTGATGGATCATTGTGTCTGAAAACGAACAGGTCGACATTAAGATATTTACACGTGCTTCATCTGCACATCTGCATCCAAACCCAGGCGGATTCTGCTCTGGCCCGTTCCCCAATCCTCCATTAAGCTTCACTGAAATCTACCCAACACTTTTGCACAATGCTGGCAGCAGTGAACGACGCGCCGTCCCAAAAACACGATGTCCTCGGTGTGGCAGCAACAAACACCCATTACCAGTATTCTGCACAACAAAAACCCAATAAAGGATGAGAGGGAGAATTCAATAGCAGGATTTAGAACGTTTTCATCAACAATGGTTCCGTATTGTGAGAGTTGTGGAGCAGATGAAGCTGCAGAGTCGGTGAAAACAATGTTGTTTATCGGCTGATAGGGGTCGTTGTTTATGGCTCGGTTAAACTGAATTACAACCAAATGTAACCACAAGGGCCATGTTTGACCCAGAAAAGGTTCTACGTGTTCTTTGGAGCAGGACTTCGCTCATTATGCTCGAGTTAATCCAAATTTCTTTCACTCGCGTCTCACCCGCCTCTCTTTCTGCCTGTTTTCTTCGCCGCCTGGCTGCTCCTCAAGGTTACAGTCACGGTGGTCTTTGAATGGATCCGCCACCTCCGCGGCCACGAAGCCAAACGATCGAGAGCGCGGCCGCCGTCGGCGCGTTAAACTGTCTTTATCTCGGGGAAATTCACGCGGATCAATAAAACATAGAACAGAAACGCAGATGGTCAAGTTCTTGTTTTTCCCTTTCATGGCTTTTCCATAAAAATGAGCCTTAAACGAGTCTTTTATAAACATTCACCAGGTTGTTAAAATAAAGCTGCAAAACCATCACATTAAACCTCCCTAAAATTCCCTTTTAGGCTACAGTAATGAATGCACAACCTGATTGTTTGAAGGTTACAAATATCAGCTCTTCTCTGCTGTTTCAGGGGATCGTTTGTTCACACGGTCCCTTACTCCGATCCTCCCACAATAAGAGAAGATACTAATCAAATGTTAAACTCTAACAGAAGAAAACACACAAAGCTGCCGCACAATTAATCCCATCTGCATATCCGTGCCTAATTTGCACAATTGTCGCAGCGTCCCCGAGGGTTATGGCCGAGGAGGCGTAGGCTAAATACGTAATTTCATGCTTTGCTTTGTCTCCACAGTTAAAGTCCTGAAGTGACGGAAAGCTCTTCTTCTTTTTAAAGTAAATATGCTCCGACTTTACTTTCAGCCTGACCGTCAGCTGCTCAAACATCAGCTAAACTGGGAGCTAATTTCACAGGGGAAAGTTCTCCTCTCTGACAATATTTTCTCCACACCCCCCCACAGGCCAAGATCGCATTGCATCTGCTGGCTAACCGATGACATTTAGATGGTGCGCTCTCCCAGAAGAGGAGGGAGCAGAGGACAGATGGTGAACGAGGTAAGCGACCTCTGCCAGGATCCAACAGGCCCGGTGTGGAGAGACACACAAAATCACTGAGTTACTGAGAGATCGGGGAGGGAAGTTTGAGGCCCAGAGCCTTTTCCACCTTAATGCCTGCTGTGATATCCAAACTGCTTCATGATTTCTTGCTAATGCGCCACATTTTTGTTTGGGCCTGCAGTGGGAAGTGCTTATTTATCCCATATTACCCTATTTTAGGCGCAGAGATGTTGTTAGCGATAGCATGGCCCATCCTATCATGGACAGTCCCTCCCACCCCCTCCATAACACAGTGGACAAACTGAGGAGCAGCTTCAGCAGCAGACTCCTGCAGCCTCGCTGCTCTAAGGAACGCTACAGGAAGTCATTCCTGCCGTCCGCTATCATAACTCATCCAAACCCAGCCAATAACAATAACTGTGTAATGCTCGTGTTGTAAATTTTTTTCTATTTTATTCTATATTTATGTATATATGCTTATAATGCTTATAATATGTATATATTATATTATGTGTGTGTGTGTGTATATGTGTATATATATATATATATATATATATATATATATGCTGTATATATATATATATATATATATATATATATATGCTGTATATATGCTTATAACATTCTAATCTTATCTGTATTTATTTTTTCTGTCTCTTTACTCTGTATACGCTGCTACTCTAATTCAATTTCCCCATGGGGATGAATAAAGTTCATCTTAATCTTAATCTTAATCTTAAATGCAATTTTGCAAATATCTAAACCAGAGCGTCTTTAAGTATTCGCTAGGGCTTTGTTTCCTAGTGCCAGCCACGATAGGCTTCTTCTAGGTGGGTGGATGAATGGATGAAGGTGACTGTAGACCCCCAATCCTACTGCTGACAGGCTTCTCAGGATGAGCCCTCCACAAACCCCCATTGCTTGATAAATCTAGTCTGACTGGATCAAAGAACAAAAAGGTGGAACAAGAATTTGTGCTCCAGCGTAGCCGGGTGCAGCTTGTCCAAGCATTAGTGGAGAAGAGGTGCTGCAGTTTCAGACCCAGAGATCAAACTCTTCTGGCAGGAAGATCTCTTTCAAAGATAAAGTGGAGCTCTGAGGATGAGACAAGGAGGGGGGGGGGGGACATCCAACCTGGTCCTGATCCACACGTCTTAAATAAGATGGCTCCAAAGGAAAGAGATTTATTCCGATGGAAAACATGGCCCGGGTGAAAGGCATATTATTATTGATGATAAATGAGGGCAGGAGGGGGAAAAATGAAGCGCTTGTCAGAAATGGCTCCATTAGAGCCCAGCAGAGGTGGACGAGGTTCTGTGTTCCTGTCTCATCCAGACAGGAAACACGCGGATCCCTCAAAGAGTTCTGACAGGCACCGTCCCTCAACTATGGTTTCCATGTTGGAAAAACCTTTGGGATATTAAAATATGTTTCTAAGAAATCCTGTAATCCGTTCTCTAAATCAACAAACGCTTCCCCTCCACACAAAACCTGTTATTGTACTGCAGGTTTGCCATTATTGATACTAGGACCAGCAGCAGAACAGGCCAAAGTGTCAGGATCGGCCTCAGAAGTGTGCTGATGGATGACTGCAGGGTGAAGGCACGCTGACATGCTGTTGGCTCAGAAACATTCAGAATCTGGAGGGGGGGGGGGGGGGGGGGGCGAAAAGTTGACAATTTTACAACATTAAAGGCCAGAAACTTCTGCAGAAATTCTGGTTTGCAGAATTTAATCACCAAAAGTAACCTACAACTATTAATTGTTCCCAAATATATTGTATAGTGGAACAACCCCCCCCCCCCCTTTCTAGCGTCTGTATATCACATTAATAGCACTTGAGTGTCCTCTGCTTGGCGTTTTCTTCCTTCCTGCCCTTATTTCCAGAGCATCAGCAAATACTCCCCAGGCTGCCATCATGTCCACCACAACGAGACGGAAATTAATTTCAGCCCGTAGATTTTAAGCGCTTCAAAGACGGCCCGTGGGATCATTTTTATTAGCGGCGTTAGCTGAGCTAGCCTTCGGACGGTGTTTCGGATGGAGTTTCTTCTCTCACACACGGACACACACACGGACAAATATTCAGAGGTGAGCAGAGTCCCATTTCCCCTCCATCTGACACATTACCATTACCTGTGGCAACCATTTACAGCCCCGAATGAGGCCGGACAGAAAAGTAGGCTGAAAATTGCCCCACTATTAACTAATCGTGGCACGGGTGTACACTGATGCATTTGGTGTTTGGAACACAGTTGGCTATAATGATCCATTAGCACGATCTGGATTAAGTTGGAAGACGCGTCCCGTCATGTGGCTAAACTTTGATGTCGCGCGCCAGCGCTCGCCCATGTGACCTCGATTTTCTGCCCAGAAACGGGGAAGAAAAGGCTGAAAGTGCGGACGTCGACGGCGTGTTCTTAATTATGACCCTGAGTCTCAAAAACATTCAAATCTCCCATCCGTCATAGAGACAACCTGGCAAGAAACAACACACCTGGGAAATGAAGCAAGAGAAGCACACTTGTTTGGCAGAGGGAGACATTAGAGCACAATAAACAATAGCATTAGCTTTGCTATTGTCAGTTATGCAGATGGCTGTTTTTCACTATTGTCATCTGTTGATTTTATTTTCAGTCTTTTTCTTCCTATTTATTCTTATGTTATATTCTTATGTATGTTTTCCTGTCTCACAGGAATATATATATATATTTGTGTGTATGTGTGTGTGTGTGTGTGTGTGCAGCCGTGAGAACCATTTGCGCCTTTATTACAGGACTTTTTCTATTATTACATTATTACGCAGTATGTTGTTGATCATATAGAGGAAGTGAGATGTCAGAAAAGTGGTGGTTATTCCAGAAGATTAACAGGTTCATAAAGAGAGCTGCCTTTACGCTTTATACCTGGCAGGTGAGCGGGAGGCTGGGGTGACACGCACAGACAGAGATTATTCCTGGAGATGTTGTTTCTTTTTTGGGGATGGAAAAACTCAGACGGATCCCAGAATTTGTGGATCAGCAATCTATGTAGAGAACTGGATTCAGAGAGAAGAAAACCCCTGCTGGCCAAATTGTGGTACTGCAAGGATGGCGTCGGTCACGCGTTTGCTTTGGGCTCAAAAGGCAAACATGGTGAAAGAGTCACCTATAACTCATCAACTAAATGCTTTGTCGATACATAAAGATGCTAGTAAGGATTTTTAAACTACCTACATTTAAGTCATTATGTTCCAATTTTTTTAGCTGCCTTCTGTTGTATTATTCTCAGATCAGAGCAACTCGGGAGCCAGCTCGGGGGGCAAATAGAAAAGGGGCATTAGTCCACTATTGGCTTCTCTACATCGGCTCCTGGTAAAATGTATCGTAGACGTTAAAATCCTCCTCTTCACATATACGGTTGTTCATGGTCCGTCTGGTCAGTGTCATTGTTTAAAACTAGACAAAACCTTCCTTTTTGATGAGGCTCATTATTTAGGAGAACTTGCCCTCAATTACGCCGCTATAGGCTCAGAGGCACCTGCACCTCTCCCTCTTTCTCTAAAAAGCTCCATGTGAGGACATCTGGGGATGCACCTGGGCCCGTGGACTTCTTTTTTATTACCTGTGATTCCTTCATCCATGGACAGATCACACACGACCTCCTAAATGGAGCCCTGTTGCTAGGAGGTGAGCGTGCTAAGCAGTGCACCACCTCAGGAAGTGTCTAACACACGTCAAGTGGATCGATTCAAAGAGCCGCAGCCCTTTTTAAAACGAGTTAATTACAGTCACGAGCACATGACTTGTGACTTCGACCTGCTTTTAGCACAAATGTGCATTTGTTCCCACGCTCCTGCAGCTTTTTATTGGTGTGATATTTTAGTCGTCCTTTGATGAGGTCCGTTAAAATTGTGTGAATGAGATCAAATCAGCACGGCATCGGGGGGATCAACGGACAGATACTGTACACAAACCCAATTAGCAGACTCCTTTTGCCCTACATCGCCAACTGTTAAATTGATGAGCATTTGCACAGACACACTGCATCTGAGGATGATGGGAAAGCAATTAAAGCAGTATTTTGTGGCTGGAAGCCGAAAGGAATTAACACCGATTTTCTCCCGGCCGCGGCGTCCTAGCGTGCTTTGCTGCGTCAGGGCACGTACGAGTGATACAAGCTGCAAAGCAGTAAGAGAAAGGGGCCCTATGATTAGGAGCCTTAGGACACTTGGGATGCTATCACAAAGGCTCTCACGACCCTTTAACACCCAGAGGGGCGAGAAGGGTGGAAATTGAAAAAGGCAGAGGGGGTAAAAAGGGGAATGAAGGGAAAAGCGATGCAACACGGCGTTGCGACGCATTAAAGGAGGGACAGATAGAGAGCTTTTCAAGAACACTGTAGTTACGTAACAACTCGCTCCGTCTCCACACGAGAAGCCCCTGAAGTCTCGTTCTGAAGCCCCACTCAAATATTCAGGAAACTCAACCAAAACCTTTCGCCTGCTCTGATTCTGAAGAACCAACGAGAAGGACGATCCTCAGGGGGAAAAGGACAAAATTTTGTGCAAGACTTTTTAAATAATGATATTCCAATTGTTGTTTTTTCCTCGTGTGGCTGTTTCTTACGCTGGATTATATTCAGACGATAGATTCCAGAGGTTAGCGTCAACAGATTTGGACGACCGCAGACCTCCGTACGCAGACGATGTGAACGTGTACGTTTGCGCCACAAACTCTGGATTTGCAGAACATCTGGATTTTCTGGAAATTGCAAGTGGCGCAATGAAATGGGATGTTTCTTAAAAAGAGGAGCGAAGCTGAAAAATCCCGTGGAAGGTGGGCGCAATGTCCCCTCCCGGGTTACGCTCATCAACGACGGGATCCTTAAATGGGCGATGGCGGCACGAAAGTGGAAAGAGCTGCGACGACGATAAAGATCCAAGTGAATAAGAAAATCAATGAGCCGCCTGGCAGTCCGGGGACATCGTAATAGGGATTAACCGTGTCTCAGAGCACACAGAGCGGCCTTTGGAAGAAAACGTAACGTTAACTAATTACCGCCGAGCTATCTCGTAGCCCCCTCGGGACAGAGGCTCATTCAGCAGAAGCTGATCTGTCACTCATCCACTAGATTTGTGTGTGGGCCATGAAATTGAGTCGTCTTCTCCCTTGTGTTAAAAATAAAAAGCAATTTTCAACCCTTTTAATCAAAGGGAATCTTCAGCCGCACCTTTGTGTTTAATGTGCGAACAGCCTGAAATCAAATATTAATGCAGAAGGACGAGATGGCTCCGGGTTAGGAGGACGTGATGAGCGTATACAGTAATAGAGGAACGGAGTTGGAGAAGATCGATGTGCTTCTCATATCTCCTATCTAAAATGTCGTATCCAACAAAGGGAGGCCGATGGATCCGTTTGCTCTGATTGGTGGTCTCAGAGGCCGAGGAAGAGAAGGCTAATAAATCTGGCGAATCTGGCTACAACCGTCCTGATCAGGCGGACTCGGCGTTACTTCGAACACCAGTTCGCTCCTGTCCTACACGTCCGTCTGACCTAATCCGCCGGGTGTTTGGTGGCCGTTCTCATCTACGCTCACCAACAGTTTGTGGAAAACGAGGGAAGTTCTGCTTCCTGTCCTCAGAGTCCAGCTGCTGCCACCATGTGACTCTTGATGAACGTCTGGACCCGCCTTCCTGTCCTGGAGCCATATCTGCGTCTAATTATTTGATTACGCCAATTTTAACTCTTCTATCCTGATTTGTCCCTCAAAGGGCCTCGAAGCTATCATTAGTCAAAGTAGCGGACTGCACCAGTACAACCAGCAATTAGCTTAATCCTTAATTAACTCCGGTTTTGGTTTGTTTTGTGTGTTCCAGCTTCTTGTGTCTTCTTGCTGCACCCGATCTTCATTCCCTGTTTGTTGCATTTAACATTTAGAAACCAGTTAAAGTAAAGACTCGTTGTTATATTAGCATAAGCGGGCTAGCTTGGGGTTCTTTTGGCAGAGTGGATTAACACTGCATTAGCTAAAATTACCCTCAGGAACATGTGGTACTCAGCCACTGCTCATCCAGTTCAGCCATAAATCAGAGCCAGTCCCACACAATCAGGAATCCCTGAGCTGTTTAATTGGAATGTTGTCTTTGTCCCCGGTATACATTTACGGGAGTGGAATCGGGTCACCTCCGCCTGGATAGGTGCCGATTTACACTCCGTCTGCTCGTTAATGATCGGCCATTTCCGGTTGACCTATGAGGTCACAGACTGCAACAATCGTCAATAGTGATCTAGCAAATTAGCAAACGAGGGGTAAAGTGGTACTACAATGGACAACATTGCAAATTTGGACATGATGACCTCTAACCTTTCTAGCTGCTGTTCGACTCCCAGGTCAGGATGTAGCGCGGCGCAGTAGCCAACGCTCAGATCATCTGGCACCGTTCCAGTCGGACTGATGAGGAGCAGAACGACTGTCAATCGCATGATTTGGGTTCCAGTTGAGCTAACGTGCTTTGAAAGTGCAGTTTTAGTCAGACTAAAGCAAGAATCCAATTTCCTAGTTACACAAATCTACTGACGGCTTTATAAAGAGTGTTTCCATTAAAAAAAACAACAACCTCGAACTAGAGTGACTGTAGCCATGCAGGCGGACAGCTGCCTCCAGACTCTGACACGCTGCCAAACACCAAAAAATGTCAGCCAGGAATCTGCCAGCGAGCCCCCGTTAAATGTCAGCTCCTTAGACAAGCGCTGAAGCTATCTGGGGCGATAATCTGGACACCTGGCTGGAAATCTGCAGGGACGAGGACGGGGAAGAAACCCAGTAATGCTGGGACGGAACAACTCCATTTAATTCAGATTAAAGTTTGTTGAATCCTCTTTTTTTTTGTGGCTCTGAAACAGAGTCGGAGCCCTGACAGGACATCAGTCTCACCATCTGTCGAGGTGACCCCGACTCCAGCGTGAATTGTGGCTCCCCGAGCAATAGAAAGCTATCAGGGCTTGACAGTTTGGCACCCAGAACCCCCAGGATGTCATTCCAAACACGCACAGGAAAAGAGAAGGTGAGCGGATTTAATAGAAAGGTGGGCGGATGAAAGGAATACTGAGGCCTGGGCAGAGGACAGGAAAGAGAGACTGAGAATGCAATTAGCAGCGGAGGACAAGGAGCCGCTAAGGACGACGGTTTCAGGAGAAATCGAATAGGAAATAAAGAGGAAACGACATGAGCTTCCACACAGGAGCACCCGGCGCTCTGTGGAAGAATGCACTGGAATTAATGGATAAAAAGGAGAAAAGAAACGGACCAAAAAGAGGGTGAACAGTGAAAGGAAGGAAAAACTGGAGTCCTGGATGCAGAAGATTGTTTATTAGCTGGTTAATTGGATCCTTTATACAGTCAGTTTCACTTTTATTGTCTGTCAGGAGGATACAGATACGATCAGTCTGCACACGGTATTGATAAGATGATTTATTCTGGATTCATTAGGGATTAATGGGAACGTTTATAATCAATGGGTTTTCAATCAACAATAAATAATGGGATAAAGAAACAGTAAAGGACGTCAAAATGGTCCCAAAGCCTGGTTTATTAGCTAAAGAGACACTTCCTATCAGCTATTTGTCACCATAAACTGAAAGAAAAAGCCAACTTCTTTGTTTCTTTCCAAGCCTACGTTGGGAATTTGGGGGTAAAAGGCCAACATGCTCCAGCATTTCAGACAGGAAGCAGTCGATCGATCAAGGAAGTCAGGCGGCACGTTTCAGCCATTTGTGCCATAAATTAAAGTCAGGAATCAAAGGACAAGGTGAAACGAAACGATCGGGCACACACACACACACACACACACACACACACACACAGATATAGCAGCCTCCAGTCATTCACTCGAGTCTAGCACCACCTATTGATCCCTCTGCTCCCTCTGTTTCACTTTACTTTCTTCCAGAAAAACCCCCCACATCTGAGCAAGAAACCATTTAATATGCAACGATAACTGCAGCATGACTGTGAAATTGAACTGGAGCTGATCAGATCTCTGGGCTCCAACATGATCCCGGCAGCAGCCTGTCGGATCCGTCACGTGTGACACCACGAATGTGGGATCCGGCTCGGCAGAATGATTCCATCACCAACACGCGGTTGGAATAACTTGCTTCCCCATCAGCAACTCGTCGTTGTTAATCTCAGCGTGAGTCAATTGAGCCCCATCCTGTTGTCGCGGAAACCTCCGTGAGGATGCTTGGACAGAGTCGGAGTGACATTGCAGATTGTTGCGCGTAGCCATGAATAAAACATGCTCCATTAGCGTGATTAATATTAAGGAATATCAGCAGGCAGTAGGTATTTTGCTGACCTCCTACGCGTGAAAGGTCTCAATTACATGAATGTGTGTGGATGAATGTGTGTTCACTTTAATTGCATACCGAGTACCGCATGCTGGGGCCATGTAAGTGAAGTGGGGGCCACATTTCAAAGGACTGGGATTGGGATATTGTCAGTGTCATGGGCTTAGATGGGATGGCTGGGGTCAGGGTGACGCATGGTGTATGTGAAGGTACCTGGAAAGATAGAAGAACAAGAATGTGCGTGTGTGTACGTGTGTGTGCGTGTGGGTTTTTTGGGGGGGGGGTTTGTGACGCCCACCAGTTTACACCCGACAGACAGACAGACAGACAGACAGACAGACAGACAGAAGAACGACGACCAAGTCATCTCAGAGACCCAGAGAGCAGGCGGACGCCAGCGTCCCGGCTCGGTTCGGTACCAGTCTGCCCGTCTGCACACGTCTCCCCTGATGCTGCTCTTATCTGCGCGCTGTCATTCACGCGTAAATACGCACGACAGCCGCCGGGCGCCTTTCGTCGGTGCGCGTGCGGCACGCGCTTCAAAACGGTTACGTAAACACGGAGGAATCCCCACCAGAAGAATCCCGATTTAGCCGCAGACATCAGCCACTTCAGCTGCTGCTTTAGAACAAACGAGCTGTTGCGGCAGCAGCGGCGGGGCGTGCGGGGGGGCTTTTGTCTCAGGGGCCCGAGGTGGAACATGTTGACACAGCGCAGGAGTGTGTTTTAAAGCTGCCAAATCCGAAACCATAAAGATGAGACGCACTTTTGTGGCGTCATCTCCAGCCTCTCTGTGAGGCTGCACCTCTCATCCGAGGCGAATGAGCAGAATCTGAAAGAGTTTATCCCCGTCGTTTAAAGACAGGACGGATGCGTGCGTGCGTGCGTGCGTGTGGATGCATGTGCGTGTGCTGAGGTCACGGGTCTGCGTGCGGCGCACTCCTCTGCGTCGCTGCTTTCATCAGTTCCCAGCGGTGAGAACGTCTCTCCCAGCCAAACTCTCATCCCGAACCTGCATTCGCGTCTCCCAAAACCAGGGCAAACCCAGAATTCCAGCCGTCACAGGAAACAATTCACATTTTTTTACCTCGAGCTAATCTGTTTAAAGAGGATTGTAGCAAAAAAATAAAAAATAAACCTCTTTAAAGTGCAAACACGAAGAGAAGAGTCACAGGAGTCCCCGGCAAAGGGAAGCAGCTTCTGCTCCATCAGTCCGTCCAAACACATGTGGCTATAAATAAATTAACACCACGGGATGACTCATCTTTACATCTCAGCCGCAACTTAGAGATGTCAATAGGGGGGGGGGTGACTTACTTTTGAGGAGAGGTTCTTCGTCCACAGCCCGGGTGGAGGAGGCAGAAGCCCTGGCTGTTTGCGCCTCCCGCGTCTGCTCTCCTCCCGTAACGCCAGCGAAAAGAAGAAACTTTGTCTCTGCATCCACTGAGGTTAAACACAAATAAAAGTCTATCAGTCAGGCGGCGCCGGCGCGGCGGTGCCCGGGCGGCAGCCTCCTCTGCGAGCTGCTGGGAAGCGGCGTTTGCGCGCGGTGGCAGCGGGCAGTGCGCCGCTCCGGAGCCGTTCTGAGCCGCGACTGCTGCCCGCCCGCTCATCCAAGTGCGCGTAACAGCCGCCGAGCGTGTGGAAGCGGAGCCCCTCCTCGCTTTTACCTCCGACTGCGCTGCGCACGGACGCGGAGAGGGAGAGGAGGGCGGCGAACGCAGCAGTGCGCGCGCGATTGGAGACAGAAACACGTCACGATGATGCCTTATAGATCCAGCAGATGGATCTAGGTTTGGATCTGGGTTTATGATGTGACCCTGCATCAATGAGAAGACCCGATCGTCTCATCCAGAGATGCCTGTTTTCTAAAATCCAACATTTAGGTGGCGCATCGTTGCGTCAAGGTGTGTTTGCGCGACAAAATGCATTAACTTCTTGAAATGATCTGCGTTTATGAGCTGCCTCCACCCTTTCCAGTCGTTCTTGATGAGTTGGAGAAAGAAAAAAGGTGTCGCTGGTGTAACTGTGAGATTAATCCCGATTCATCTGACCTCTGACCTCTACTCACAGGTTGAATTCTATGAATCCCAAATCCTCAAACATCATCAACTATACATTAAAAAGAAAGCTCACAGAAGTACCTGAGAATTGTCTCTTCGGAGCTGAAACATCTGGTTGAGGTTTGTGGATCTGGACCTTCTGCTGGTTGTGGGCGGAGCTACACGCGGCTGAGGATTTGGTCGACATCTGTATCCCTCAGAGACCAAAGGATTTGACGCAGTAAAAAGGCTCAACTGTTTCCAAGAATCATGCGAGCTCCATGAGAGCAACAGGGACAATGTCACGCTGGAAAGGAAGCTCGGGCAGCTGCCAACATCTGGCCCGCACGCCTCAGCTTGAAATCGGCCCTGCGACAAAAACCTCGCTGATCGACGGGTTCATTGCAGCTCTAAAATGTTTGCAGCGTGACAAAGACGCTGACTTCAGGAGTCGGGCGACAGATTTGGTTCTCCAGGCCTCTGGGCCGAGGACGTCTCCTCATCTCAGAGGCTCATCATTATGGTCAGCGGCTGCGGCGGGGTGGCGTGTTTGGAATTCAGAGGAGAATAATGATGGCGGGAAGGGATCACAGCGTCACAGCGCTGCTATTTTACCAGATTATTAAGGAGCCAAGCTGATGGGACTTTTAAGAAAGTCTAACTTTGATATTGCAACGGGATTCTCTCATATTTGGGCGCCTTTCCAGCTGGGAATCAGGCAAAATTCCATCAAATCCATCACGGATTGTCAATATCAAACTCGCTTAGGCTTCAAAAAGGCCAACAAGGGCGACATCACGTCTGATGTTTCAATTAAAGCCCTTAACGCTCATTGTTTCCTGAGCTAAACACCCACCGATCTCCGTTTAGAGCCGCCCAGACGTTCAGCAGCGAGCCGTTAAACAGACGCGCCGCCACTGAAGCTGGGATGTTTCCCTCAGGATGTGGCGGAGGCTGAAAACCCTGATGGGCAGAAAGACTTTCACAGATGAATTTATAATGTTATGTTGTTTAAAGGGGCAGTTTGGGAGATGTTGAGGGTCTAATTTGTTGGTTTTTGGGGGGGGTGAGCCTGAACGCACCAGGCTTTGGCTTGACTCTACGTTGGCGCAGCCTTCCATTTTATTCCCGCCGCCTCTTGCACATCGGAACAGGTCATTTGAGTATTAGAAGCATTCTGAACTGTCAGCGTGAAGCCGAGAAGCAAATAATGGAATTAAAGGGCTGAATCCCATAAGGGACCTGGGATCGTTGCGTCTGCCTCACGCTCGGAGCGTAATCGGACAATTATAGAACAAAGTGATGCTAATATCAGCATCTATGCTCCTCGGCCAAAGGAAACAATCATTATTTTACTCCCCCCCCCGCAGGTACAGTCCATCTTCAGGAGAATTCCAGCTTTAGGGTTTTGCTCCTCTCACATGGGGGAACTTGTGCTGGGTCAGCTTGTATGAATGCGTCATTGCTTTGTATTAGACAGCAAATTCAAATGTGCCAGCGGGTTCCGCCGCTGAGTCTGCAGAGACGCGCTGAACATAAGCTGACAAAGTCTCCGCCGAAGATGAGGAAGACGCTTTTTACTATCCAACCTGCCAGATGTGCCTGACAGATACAGTATATTTTAAAAAAAGAAAGCCCCATCTTGGCATCAGGGGGAAGCAGACGTTGGTGTTTGCTGGTTTGGCTGAAATGGAAGGATTCCAGCACGGTTCTGTGGGCCAAATGCAGCAGGTTTGTGTGGCGGATGAATCGTGTGTAGAAGGACGGTGCGATTGTTGGGGACACGCGGCTGGTGGGAGGAGACGTGCGACCATAACTCTGTCGAAACGGTCGGAATAATGATCAAATATTTACATTTTAAACGCCGCGCCGGTTGGGACGAGGACGGCCCTTCAGCCGAAAGAGCGCGGAGAAAACCCAGATTAGCATCCCGTGGTGGGAGACCCACCTGAGCCGCTCTGTCTGCTGACATTATACAACGGCTGCATGTGTTCAGCAGCCAGGGCAACAGCGTGGAACAGCCCGCCTGTCACCCCCAGACACGGGGGGTGGCGAGGGAGGCCGACGGGCTCCGTGACTTCTTGTGTAAAAGGTCAGAATACCGGGGGGAGACGGTGATGTCATGTTTGGTGTCCAAAAATAAAAAAAGAATTTTCCTCATTTCAGCATCATCATATATGTAATATATAGGGACGACAAGCAATTCGATTATTATTGTAATATGAGAGTAAGATAAGTTTAATGATTACGAATATGAGTAATGTGAACATTGTTGGAGCCTCCTGGTCTTCCTATCAGGGATCCACGTAGAGGTGGATCTCCTTACAGTGATTTTATTGATTTCTTTATGCTTCTGTGTGTCCAATCCCATGATTTCTTTATGCTTCTGTGTGTCCAATCCCATGATTTCAGTCACCAGATCCTCCTACTCACACAGATGGCTGCGGACTCCTTTCAGCTGAGTCAACAGCTGTGGGCTGCTCTCTCTGAAATATGAACAAAAATGCCTCCAAAGTTTGTTGTTTTCAAAGTTTGTTGCTTTAATTAAAACAGCAACTTAGCCCTGATGTTTTTCATTAGACTGCTATTCACTGTAAAAACATGGAAGCTAATTAGTGCGGACCTGTTTCACATGTATTGATCTGCCACCAGGGGGCGATAGACCTTCTTTTATTAGAATTTTGTACCGAGAATTTTGAATCTGGTGTCAGAATAGGAAAACAAAAGGAGAAATTTGTTCCCAGGATGAATCCGTTTATTTCTAAAGTTCATTAATCCCCATTATCTATGAGAAACCACATCAGCCAGCCTAATGTAGTGCATCTAATGCAAGAACCAGAGCGGGCTCGATTGATCTCCCTCTGATCTGCACCAGATCGTGTTTATTTTACCTCCACCTATTGATGATCCCAAGGAGCTGTGGTTAACTCCCACCTCTATCTGCAGCCCCTCCACGTGTTGTGATTCAAGATTTTACAGTCAACAATCTGAGAAAATCTCAATCATTCCACACGGCAACAACGCCGTAAATGTTTTCTTTTATTTACTGCTTTGAGTGGATTTCTTTAAAAAGCAGCAGAAGGTTGGAGTTCAGGAGCAGATGGAATCGGCCGCAGGCTGCAGCCTCCTCGTGCTGCCGTCAGCCCCATCCCTTAACTTTGCTTCCTAAATGTATCAGCTTGTATTGCTATTTATAGCCCAGACGAATTGGCTGAGCCATTTCCTTTGATATCCACTATAAATATTTATTATCTGCACAAAAGCTCTTCTGTTCTCAGGGCGGACGAGGAGGTCTCCGTCCATAACCTCCAGGCAGCAGCAGGGCTGCGGCCCCTGCCGTGTGATCCAGCCCAACATGCACCCATGAGCTCTGGGTCCACGTGCACCTGAGCTTCACCGTAACCACCTTCTAATTGCAGCGAACCCGACTGTTTCTTTGTGAAGCAGCAGCTGCACGCTGCAGCTAATGAACCTGCCGGCGAGGAGCACTTCTGCTCCTCTGTTCCAGGCTGCATCACAGAGCTCAGCCTGGAATTGAGCAAAGAATTTCAGCTCTTTCCTACTGCTGTTAGCTTCTGACCCTGGAGAAAGCAGCTTAAAAGAGCGAGATCGTGTCAACTTTAGAGCATTTTATTTAAAAAAGTCGCTATGACAACACATCATTACAAGAGAAATACATTACAGTGTCAGAACAGTGAATCAGTGCAGTAAACAGCTAAAGCCCCACCACCACCACCCCATTGACGGGCAGTTTTAGCGTGAACAAAGCCGGTTCATTTGACCACGACTGTCCTCCATGCACGTCTACGCCTGCATGAAAGTGATGCGATTATTTCTATTCCGGCGCAAGGGGTTCGTTTTTCCTTCCCTTGTCCTTATTTTCCTCCCTGGAACACAAACACAGCGGCCGGTTAGTGAGATCATCTGCGTTGCGACTTTATCTACAGCTTAGCAGAGTGGGACTGGATTCCATGGCAACGTCTTCTTCAGATGCAGAGCTGGGTTCTAATTTTTTTTTTTTTTTTTAAATTTTGGGTCCTTTTTTCTTAGCAAGCCTGACAATGAAACCCGACGAGCGGTTCCTCCCCTCGCCCCTCCTCACACACCTCTCACACACACATCCTTGCAGCTCTGCCTCGACACAAAATTGTTGCTGCTCCCTCCGCAGCCCGAGTAGGCGAACTCCTCGCACCTCTTGGTGGCCGCGTTGTAATAATAGCGAGGGATGGATGCCGAGCACTTCCCTTTGTCCAGAGGGTCCAGACAGAGGACGGGCAGAGCTGTGGGGACACAAAAAAAGACTCGGGTCAAGATAGAGCCGGCGATAAAGGGAGACGTGAGACTCGGGCGGCGCTCACATTTCTTTGGGCTGCAGTACTCCTCGCAGGAGGCCAGGTCCCCGAAGCGGTTGGAGTTGCCGAGGCAGCCGCCGTAGTAGAAGAGCTCGCACTGCATGCTGGTCATGTTGAAGAAGTACTTCCTCAGCAAGGCACGGCAGGGACCCACCTCGCTGGGGAATCTGCAGATCTGGGGGACTTCTGGAGACAGAGAGATGAGAATAAACATCATATTTACAGTTAGCACCGCCATATTATATTATATTATGTATACATATATATATATATAAGTTATTCTATACCTACATCTGAACAGTGTCAATAAAGTGGGACAACTGTAACTGAACACCAGGGAGGCGTCGCCAAGTGTCTCGTGTAGTTCAAATACCCTAAAATACTTGAATACTTACAGCAAAACCCCATAAATACTGCAAATAAATAAATAAAACCAACCCCTCGAACAGTGGCAGCAGCTTCGCGGCCGGTTAATAACGGCTGTCACACCAGAACGGAGGGTGATGAAGGACGGGTTCCACTCTCCGGATACTTACTTGGGATTCTGAAGCACGTTTTCTGGCACTCCTGGTAACTCTTGAAGTTATTGGCATTTCCCTGGCAACCTCCGTAGCCGAAAAGCTCGCACTTCTGCGTAATGGTGTTGTAATAGTAGCGCTCAATGTCTCCTCTGCAGGGACCCTCGTCCACTTGGAGGAGGCACACGGCTGATAACAAAGCAGGGGAAATAAGTTCAAGCACCTTGAAGCCAGACTGGAGGAGACTGCTATCGACTTGTCTTACCTTTGGGGGACAGCGCCAGCGCGTTGCAAAACGAGGAAAAGAGCGCAAAGGCGACCAGTGCGTAAAACTCCATGGTGAAAGTCTTTTCTGCCTCTGTGGAACCTGTCCGAGCTGCACCCAGCTTTATAGACCCAAGTTTTTCACTGGAAACATTTGGGGGGGTGGGGTCTAATGACTCACTTTACTTCGCAACATAGCAGCCACATTAGTGGGTTCGTACTCTGACGAAATTGAGTAAAGGGGCGATTTAACGAAATGAGTGACGTCACGACCAGTGACGACGATGGTGATGATGATAACGATGATGATGGTGATACATTTCTGAAGGACTTATCACATGTGATCCATGTGTCCATTCCCCACTTTTCCCTCCACACACGCGCGCGCACACACACACGCACGCGCACAGCACACGGCTGCCCATGTCCTCTGCATCCTCTTCTCCTTCATGTCCTCTCTCACCACAGCCATAAATCTCCTCTCTGCTCTTCCTCTGGGCCTCCTGCCTGACTGTTCCAACCTCTTTTGTCACTTCCAGAAGCACTAAAATCCCACTGATGAACTCATTCCCGATTCTATCCATCCACCTCAACACGTTCGTCCCCGCGACCTCCAGCTCTGCTTCCTGTTCCCTCCCTTCGGCCCATTTTTTAGATTTATTCAACAAGCTATTTTGCACAGCGGCACGATTCTGCATCACTGCTCCGTCTCTGCTCACCTGGAAAAAAAAATGCCCTGCACTCATGTTTGGAATAATCAGGGAACGCCGTCTTGACAGGTGGAGGCTAAATACAGATTAGCCGTCTTATCAAAGTGACCTGATGTATGAGACCCCGCCCCCTGAACCTATTTTTGTATTTGATAAGAGCCCAAATGCAGCTGCAACAGTGCCGAGTTCAGATGCAACGTGCATCATTTGTGTCGTCTTTTACAGGCTGTGTGATCCAGAGGAGCCCGGACAGACTCCAGTGTGTCTGCTGAGTCGCATTCATGAGATGCTGATAATGATGAGAGAGCTGGGCCTGGGTTTAATCAGATTAGCAGATTAGGATTGTTTATACGGATTACTTTATAACCCAGATTGAGGAAGAGGAGAGGGGACTCCTCAGCAGGACTCCGGGAGAAGAGGACTGCTCCTTTTATTTGCTCGTAAGTGTGTCTGGTTTCCTCGGGGCCTTCAGGTGTTTGTGTGGTAACAGGTGAAGCTTCTTCTCTTGGCAGAGGATGCCGGTCATAAATGTTGACGACCTGACGGACAAAGATAAGGCGCTCATGGAAGTAACTCAGCTTAAAAATGAAGTGAAGCTCGAGAGGTGGTTGGTAAGTTGATCTGCGAGATCCCGGGCTAATTGTGGATCCCTTAAGAGAGCTGAAGATCTCTGAATATCGAAATTATTATTCTTATTTTAAATGTGCAACCCCTTTATTCACCCACCTCTTTGGGGACTCTAGGGATTTCTAGTGAATAAATATCCTTTTTAGAGTTAGCAGAGCCATATTGTATTATAATATATAGACAATATATTGAATTGTTATTCTGTCCCTGTGTTGAGCAGTAAATTGGCTGTTTGTCCCACATTAAGTCCGGTTATTCCTTTTAGACATCTAAATGCTGTGAGGAAATCAAAGACTACATCGTGGCCGGAATGGATGAAGATATCCTCGTCAAAGGCATCGCAGAGGATAAGAACCCCTTCAAGGAGAAAGGTGGCTGCGTGCTCTCCTAAACTGGACCTGAGGAGCTTTTCATATTTATGTCAGATTAGCACCTGGTGACACCCCCCACCCCCACCCCCACCTCACAGAACTGATTAGCAAACTGAAAAAAAAGTAGAAGGATATAATAAAGAACTATATGATTCCCAATTTTCTCTCCAGACCTGCAGCCTCACTCCTATGAAATAAACAGGAGCTGAATTTTACAGGGATTATAAATCTTTAGGTGCGTATACGGTCTGGATCTGGATACGGTCCCGGCTCGCCTGTTGTTTCATGGCTGGAAGCGAATGTCATTAAATCCGCTTGTTTGTAACACAGCCTGTCTCCATCCTTCACTGTCGGTCGGCATATAGGCCCAACTTCATGAATCAGATCACATGCGCTCTAGATTGTAATTTATTTTACGAGCTGTGTGCTCACTCTTTCCGATTTGCTCTTTCACACACAGCCTGGGGTTACGGAAAGTACAAGTCTTGGGCTGGCATTTAATCAAACACAATTCCTGTAAACAATGAATGTCAACAGCAACGGATTTGGAAGCTCTGAGCACCTGGTAAAAGTGTAAATGCCAAGAATGCTCTGTCGGGTTTTAGGTTTCTGATTCGGTGTCATATTAAAAACACCCGTAATAAATGAAAAGAGGGGGGGAAATGATAGTTTATTTGAATTAAGCCTTTGGGACGAGACTGAAGGTGTTATTTTCCTAAATGAGTTGAGGATGAGTGAACTCAGCTGGCCATTTCCACTCAGCTCCCCACTTCCGGTGGGAGCGGGACCCACGTGTGCGCATGCGCAGACGGAGGACAACAGAAATGGCGCTGCTCAGAGGCGCTCCGCGTCTCAAGCTGCGACTCTGCGGCCGCGTTTTTAAGCATTCCTGCTCGCCTGTCGGTGTCCGGGCCCTGTCGGACCAAGTGTTGCCTAAAGCAGCAACGTCTGGAGCCTCAGACACCGTCAGTGATCATTTACTCTACACACCCGAGCACCTTGCGTTGAAGGAGTCCCTCAGAAAGGTACGCAGGAGTGCAGCGAACTTTGACTTTACCGTGGAAAAAACTGACATTAAGTATTTTCTATTAATACACAGCTAAGCATCAGTCTGTCCTACAATAAAAAGAAGCGCAATATGCTTCATCTAATCTATTTATTCATTTGATTTTATAATAATGAAGGTCTTGTTATGGTGCGCCAGCGACGCTATGTTAATACGAAGGTCGTTGGTTCGAATCCAGGTCCCTGCTATTTATATGCGTCCTTGAACAAGATACCGAGCTGTAATTGTTGTTTTAATATATAGGAATTGTTAATTAAATTAAAACACGAGTAGGATGGTTGAAATAAGAACAGATGGACACAGAATATAAAATCTGCTGCTTTAGCTCATTAAAAACGTGCTAATTAAGTAATAATCAGTGCTGTTTACCCAGCAGAGCAGATGTTAAACCTCTCTAACCCCCAAATTAAGGTAATGAATAAATAGGAGGAAGCATTAACATCTTGCTTAACTCTTTTAGACCGAAATTACAGGGTGCGAAAGTAGCACTGGCTAAATGTGTTGTGTGACTAAATATCAATAGGTTAAAAAAAGAAACTACACCTCTGGGTAATGGGAAGGATACAAATATAGAAAGGAAACGAGGAACAATCTGCCAGCAGTGCAGGAAGGGAAACATCAAGGTGTATTAAAAGAATTCCCAGTAGGGTAGTTTTTATAGATGTAGACAAATGGGGTTGTAGGAAGTCCTTTAGTGACTCTTCAAGGTCCCGCGTTGCTAAATTGTCTCTCCCTCGCCAGGGGTTGAGCTGGTGTTTGGTGTTCACACAGGCCCAGGCAGACTGCTTCCCATGTTGGGGACTTAGTCAGAAATTCCTGGTTGTTCCACTTACTGTTCCAGATGCCGTGTCTCCAGGACGGTGCTGCACCAGGACAGAAACGCCAGACTTTCCCTGCCACTTCTCGGAAGTGACGCGCGCCGCTTCCTGGGTTTGAGGCCGGCATTTCCCAACACGGCAACAAAGTCTATTGTTTAAGTTTGTAGATAATGCCCTCGGTCATTTCAGATACCTTCTAAAAGTAGGAACAGGAAGTGCTCAGCATGCGTTATGCTGTCCTGCCGTGTCTTTGCAGCATTACTGGGAATAATATCATACTCAACGTTTACTCGTATTTTTGCTACATGAATATTCTAAATCATTCCTGTTTAGCTGATGTCGTTTCCTTTCGATGGAAGCTGCCTGGTTACGTCGGTGACGGATTTTGCGTCATCGCAGCTGCGGTGGCTGATGAGCGGAACATCCCTGGAGTGATGGTGTCACCGAATGTCAGAGAATTCCCATTTAACGCAATTTGGTTGGACAAAGAGCCAAACTCTTTTCACATTCCAAAGCTTCGGAATCACAGTAATATCCCTCAGTCCTGCGAAAGCCTCGTTCCTGAGCACCGGCCTCGATCTGCTGTGGAATTCGGGAGTTTGTCCACGCTAACCTTTGTGCAGCATTGTGGGATCACTCCCAGTTAGCGCTCACTCCCCCGTCCCTTCCGGAGAGCTGAACTCCAGGGCTGATTGGAATGCAGGTCAAAGGTGACCAGCCTGTCTAGTTATCGGCCTAATTCTGCATGTTGTGCCTGCTAAATCTGTAAAAGCAGCGTCTGCTTCCTGTTTCGACCACAACGGGAGCGCCGCGCCGCCCCTGTTCCGAGGCTCCTCGCTCAGCCTGTTAGTCTTGGCAGCCCGTGCGCGGCTGGTTTGCATTTGTGTGTTTTGGAGGCAGAAAATCACTTTTTTTGCAGAAAGGTCTGGTAGTTTGTCTTCAGCTCTTTGTTGTTCTTAAGTTTAGATCTGAAACAGCTTGTTGCTGCGCTCTTTTCTTCACGTGCATTTTCACACGTTTAGGAATAATTAAGTAGGATTTATGACCTCATGGCTCTAATATCACTAATTATATGTTACATATTGCTAATTTCCATTGGAGTTGTGTTTAGAGTTACTCTGAAAAAGAGAAGAAAGCTGGTGTCTGCATGCAAATGTTGACCTTTAACGGCGCTCCAGCTGAGGACACCTGAAGAAGCTCAGCGGGAATCACGTCACCGACGTTTCTACACTATAAAAAAGGCTCTCGTCTATTTTATTCATGACTCACCAAAGTCGGCGCCGGTGATGTAAAAAAGGAAGCTGCTTGAATTCAGATAGAAAAGAAAATCTATTTCCTGTTTTCAGGTGACCTCTGAAGTTCTCAGACCTTATTTCCATGTAGCTTGTAGGAATTAGCACACAGCTCCAGGCTTAAGCAGCGTTAATAATTAAAAATTAGGAAATAATCACTGCGTGTGCACATTTTACTGCCCTTTTTTTACATTTTAGCACGCTAAAATAGTTCCGCCTCGCCATATAAAATGTGGTGTAACCCCTCAGCCTGATTCGTTGGCGTTAAACTCCTGAATGGACGGATCAGCCGCTCTCCCGGCGGGAACGTCGTTAGTTTCAGCCTCATTCTGCTGCTCCAAACATCACGAGGTTTTTCCCACCTTGCCAAAAACTGAAAGGAAGCCATTAAAATGTTGGCATCCTGGCGGCGGCGTGCAAAGATGCTGAATGTCAGCACAATGTTGCCCGTGATGTCTAATCCTTCGGCGGCACAAATCCCCGGCGATAATTTGTTCTGGGAGTTTGACTGGACCTGTTGGTTTCATTCCAGCCTTATCAGAACACGGCGGTTCACGTGTGTGTGTGGGTGTGGGTGTGTTTGCAGAAAATAGATCCCCTGGCTTCGTTCTGATGTTGATATATAAACTGTCTGTGGGATCCAGATCCAAATACTGGAGATGGGTGCAGAGATTCGCCCCAGGAAGCAGGAGCCTGAATGTTTCCTGTGTTTGCGTTTTAGATCATCGATCAGGAGATCAACCCTCATGTGGATCAGTGGGAGGCGGAGGGTCAATTTCCTGCTCACAAAGTCTTCAAGCTCTTGGGAAACGCTGGTTTTCTAGGAGTCAACAAACCAGTCGGTAAGGAGGTTTTTACCGCCGTTGCAGTCGAACGCTGGCGTTCCCGCCGTGGCGCCGGGCGCCATCCCGTTCCCAGCCGTCCCTGCTGGGCCGGGGGGACATCTGCTGGAGGTCTGGTTTGTCTCGACGGGACGATAGCTGGAGTCGAACCCCCGACGATCGACATCTATCGTGTTGAAGATTTTATCGCAGGTGTCGGGGGATTAAAATGTGCAGCATAGACAGGATGTGAGCTTTAGTCAGATGGATTACAGAGCAGCGGCGTGGGGGTGGAAGCATGAAGATAGTTCCTTCAATAAACCGGGGCTGTTTATTCACATATCTGCACATGTTCTTAGTTTCAAGAACCTCCAGGAAGGGGTCAAAAGCCCCACTTGTGATCTCGTCCTCCTGATTTAACCCCAGCAGAGTTTTGGTGGCTCCATTGTCCCGTTACCAGGGAATTTCTTGGAAGTACTTATGGAGCCGACAGGTCTGTCGCCAAAATGTGCTCGTGTTAGGTGTTGAGGTCTGTTGCCGGGCCACGTTTCCCTCGGTTTCACCGCTAAAACGCTGCCTCCCTCCAGGAAAGACTTTATTCCTTTTCAAAACACGAGAGCAGGAAGTTTTCTCCAAGCCACCACTTCAGAGGTCTGGGATGACCCTTGGCTCCCGGCCCGTTTCCCTCTGTTTTGGGAGGTTTTAACAGCAGTGGCACTGACCTTGTTCCTCCTGACGGGCAGAACCTGGCAGCCCGCAGCCTTTTCCTTCTGGAGCTGCATATTTCTTTCAGTTGACTGACCCCTGGGAGAATCGTGTGTGTTCAGGCTCTTCCCTTCTTCACATTTTTAGGCGCAGGACTCTTTCCCAAACTCTCATTACAAGTACCACAAACGTGCGCTTCCTTCCATGCATTTTATCCGTTGACGGGCCCATGTTTTCTCCAACAACATCCTGCACGGGTCACCTAAAGCTCCGCTCTACCCTGAAGAACATCTGTTGTTCCAAAGGAACATATGTGCATAGGACTGATGTTTGTGACAGACTTGGGTTTGTTTTCCTGGGCTTGTTTGCTCGAGCAGATGGCCCGCTGTTCCCCGGCCTCGGTGCTTCCCTCCATCCACTCTCTGCACCGCAGGGGCGCCTATCGATACGCAGCTGCACCTGTTTCCCCCCCGTTTGTATTTATTTTTGCTCCCACGTCCCGTTATACGTCCCTCTTTCCTGCGCGTTTGCCAGACGGCGCTGCTCTGGGCTCAATAACGGGTCTGACAGGTGATAATAAACCAGTTTGCTGCAGTCGCTATGATAAAAGCAACAACCGTTCGTTATTGTCAGTCACCGCTCGCGTTCATCAGCGAGGGGCCGTCTTATTGTATTTAATCACGGGAAACGGCACCAAGCCTCGTTACTTTAGGCTGGCTGAACGCCGTCATTAAGAGATTTGAGCTAATGGAATCACTGATGGGCTCACCGTGGGGGACATTTCTAGTTTTGAACATGTTTAATTTCTTTCTTTTCAATGCACTTTTCAAGTGCTACGTGAACAAGTTGGAAGCACGTGCATGTGTAAACTGAGGACGGTAAATTGGTCGTTAGCGTTTAGCATAAACTGTATTGAGGTGGTCCTTCTCTGCCCTGTAAGTTCTGTTACTGATGATGAAAGAAGCCAGTTTATGCAGATAACAGCTAAAACAGGGTGGAATGAAATGACACCCGGGTGACGGCGACCCCGCTGATCTCCCAACACGTACGAGTCACGACTCACGATGACGCCGCGTCATTAACGAGAGGGCGCCGATAGATGCGTTGGTCACAGGGCGAGCAGATATGGGGCAGGGTCGTGGGAGGCAGCGCCTCGGCGATGGAGTAAGGACGAGTTGTTGCCTCTCCTGCAGAATATGGAGGCTTGGGTCTGGACTTCAGCTACAGCATGGCGGTGTCGGAGGAGCTGGGCAACATCCGCTGCGGAGGCATCCCCATGGCCATCGGCGTCCAGACGGACATGGCCACCCCTGCTCTGGCCAGGTAGCCCCTCCACCACATCCTGCAGTTAAACCCAGAATAAAGATTTCACTGTGTGTGTGTGTGTGTGTGTTTTTGTAGGTTCGGTTCGGAGGAGCTAAAGCAGCAGTTCCTCCGTCCCTCCATAGCGGGGGACGTGGTGGCCTGTCTCGGGGTCAGTGAAGTGGGAGCCGGCTCCGACGTCTCAAGTGAGTCTTTTCGACCGATGCGACGGGTCGCGTTTGAGAGAACGGAGCAGCGTTTCAGCTTCAAGCTGCTGCTCTCCCACCCAGGCATCGCCACCAAGGCGGTGAAGGACGGGGAGGAGTACGTGATCAACGGGGGAAAGATGTGGACCACCAACGGAGCCCAGGCGGACTGGATGTGTCTCCTGGCCAACACCGGCGACGGGCCCCCGCACAGGAACAAATCCCTCATCTGCTTACCCATGAACCTGCCAGGTAGGCGTCGGTCACGTTCTCGCACCAGCAGAAAGTGGATGACGGACAGAAAGGGGAAACTGGACATAGCAGGGAAAAAAAGAACTCCGTTTTTGGTTTTTCTAACAGGCGTACACATCGCCCGCAAGATCGAGAAACTGGGGATGAGGTCCTCGGACACGGCGGAGGTGTTCTTCGACGACGTGCGCGTGCCCCGTAAGAACATCATCGGCCAAGAAGGCCTGGGCTTCACCTACCAGATGCTTCAGTTCCAGGAGGAGAGGCTCTGGGCTGCGGCCAACAGTGAGTGAGCGCTCTACTCTCGGCTGACCTGGCGATGGGGTCACGTCTCCTTTATCTCTCCACCCTCAGCTCTGGCCATGTTGGACAACATCATTCAGGAGACCATCCAGTACACACGGCAGAGGAAGATCTTCAAGCAGCCGGTCCTCTACCACCAGTGGGTTCGCTTCCGCTTGGCGGAGCTTCAGACGGAGGTGGAGCTGCTGCGCTCTCTGGTCCACCGAGCCACAGGTAGGGACCAGGGACAAACACCAGTGGGGACTACGTGTTCCTCGATGCTGCTTCGAGCTTCCTAGATCAGATACGTGACCTACGTGACCTGCAGCAGGAACAAAACCCATCAACCCATTTCATTTCCCCGGCAACAACAGTCACATGACCCACATGGTCACATGGTGGCGCAGATCTGTTCACTGTAACCAGAGTCTCCAGCCTCTGTGCTGCCATCAGTCAATCGCTGCCATCAGTCAATCGCCAACATCACCTGTCAGTCATGTGGCGGCGATGGATGCACGGATGACCCTGCTGACCCCCAGTTGTGTGTCTGCAGTATAACAATTCCTCCCTTCCTCCTCCTTTTCATGGCTAGCCATCAACAGGACCCCCCCCCCCCATGGGTCTGACCCTGCTCAAGGTCTCATTCCAGCCACTGTCGCTTGTTTTGGGGTCGGGCTTCTGCAACAGGTTGTATTAATAAAGTCAAATTGACCTGAATAAATGGTCACGAAGCCGCTGCTTTACTGCTGGAATTATACATGAAAATGGCATTTATGACATCCAAAAAATAATATTACTTCTACATTTAAGATGGAATTTCAGTGTCCTAACTTTAAGGTATTTAGATTTTTATTTTCCCTTTGCTTTAATGCTGTTTTCATTGATTAAAAGGAGGGTGGAAGAAACCGCCAAACTCCTCTTTGCAGTTCTATTTTGGGCAAAGCTTGGCTTTCACATCATGGTTCTCCAGATGAGGATGATGGCGAATCCGTCTGTTGTGGGGTTTTTTCCTGTTTATGGTCCATAACAGTTCCAGCTGCTGGCAGCCTTGAATGAATCCAACCAGTGAAAGTCTGATTTGCTGAGCTGGGACTGTGTGACTGGTTTTTACGCTCATCCACGCCCATTTGTTCCCTGGAAAACTGTGATGACTCCAGACCTGATATGTGTGGCCTGCTCTTGACTCCCGGGTCCTTCCTCTGTCCCTGCAGCTTTGTACGTTAAAGGCAATGATGTCACCAAACTGGCGTCCATGGCCAAGCTAAAGGGCGGCCGGCTGGCCAGGGAGGTGAGCGACAGCTGCCTGCAGTTCTGGGGAGGAATGGGCTTCACCAGCGACCTGCTGGTCAGCAGATTCTACAGGTGAGACTGTAGCCATGAAGAGTTCCTAACGTCTCCATGGTAACCCCATCTCACCTTAAATGTGGCTCTTCCTGCAGGGACGGAAGGTTGATATCAATCGGCGGTGGTGCAGACGAGGTGATGCTGGAAATAATCTGTAAATACATGGACACTCTGCCCAGGAAATGATGTCAGCGGCGGTCCAGAGCGCCGATACGGACTCACGGGGCACTTTTGACAAATGTACAGCAGTTGGCCTTTAACAGCAGCCGATGGAGGCTGACCTTTTGTGACCTCACAGGTGTGACTGAAGGAATGTGTGACTGAAGGAATGCATGAATTAACTGTTGTGTGACATAAAGTAAACGTGGGTGGACATGGACAGATCAGTTCAGAAACAAATGAGGCTGGCAAAAAAGAAATTCAGAGCATAAAATTCATTTATTTACACTAAAACATCTTTACAAAGAAACAATGTGGGTACCGATTTTTATTGTCACCTGCTGCCGTGTACCTGTTAATTCTGGCAAACATACACAGAATTATGTTTAATACTTAATCATATTCACTGTACATAAATGAACTGGACATGAAATATACCTGTGCTATATTAAGTGTTACCACAGCAGCTCTACTGTTACGTTACTGCTCAGAACGTGTAAATTTAACCATCAAATATGTCGAATCATGCATCATGAGAAAGAAAAGGTCTCAGAGACTCAGCCACGCGTGCACGTACAAAACCGTCAGTAAAAAAAAAAATGTTTCCTCATTCCTCTGGTTTGAAGCTTCACCGGTGACACAGGTGCGATGTGAGATCAACGGGGTCCGTTATCACCTCAGCTTGATGAACCAGTAGAGGATGAAGAAGACGAAGAAGCAGAAGAGGAGCATGTAGCACAAGAGTTTGGTCTGGCTGCCTCTGGAGAGCTGCTTGACCCTGCCGATGGTGGCGCCCAGCAGGCCCCCCGTGGAGTCAAAGTCTGAGTCCTGGAGATAACAACAGATAGGAACAGTTCAACGTCCAGCCAGGCTGGCAAACGAGCACGTAGATCCACAAACTTGTTTTATTCTTAGTAGAAGCGTCATGAAAACCCTTTTCCTTAATAAAGCAACTGAAATATTCAGTAAAAGGTCCAAGAAATATAACGACCTGTACTGAAACATGAGGCTATAAACACTATATGTAAGGGTGGGGGCTGGGCTGGGAAGCAGCGGGTTCTCAGTTCAAGCCCCGGTGCATCCAACACATAAAAAGGCCTCCTGGTAGTAGCACTACCAGTTTGGTGCCTTGCTCCATGGAGTCAGGGGGGCCTGCCAAACCCACAAATGCTCATATTGGGCCCTGCAATGAAGTGTGTACCTTGCCTTCAGTCATTCCTGATGATTCCAAGATGAAAGAATGAGGCTATGTTTCACAACCAAACAAGATATGACACATATAGAATGTTTAATTGCAAGTATGTTATTTTTCCAACTGTCGCTGCACCCTGGAAAGAAAATAACGCATTGATTTTCCCAGGTGACAGTAAACCAAACGTGAAACTCACCATCTCATCTAACATCTTGTTGTGATATTTGACTTCTGTTCCAATGTCGATCGACAGCTGTAAAAACCAGTAAAGATCCGAATTACTAGTAGAATAAAGCGAATAATACAAAAGGTGCACCAGTTAATGTGGACCATATGGAAAACATCAGTAGCTTTCCCGTCGTAGTTTACTCGTGAAAAGAGACGTAACATATATTTGCAGGACATCTAAGAATAAAGCATTAAAAGAGCAGTTGTGATTTTTACTGACACTCTTTAAAACGTTCACTTTGGCTTTCAGTCCTTCCTGTAAGCGCTCGTTTTCCTCCTCGTACACGCTGTATCCGCTGGCGACATAAGCCCCAGGTCCTCCTTCTCCTGCACAACAAGAACTAAAATGAACACGAACACTTCAGCTAAATAATGTGCATTTATCGGTGCTTAAGCGTCGCCATATGCTGAAAGAGCTGAACTTCGTTGCTAACAACATTAGCCAGTGTTAGCTAGCTGACTACCAAACAAGATCATTTAAAGTTGGAACAAGAGCTGCGCATTTGTGTCCTACCCAAACCGGCGCGTCTCATCCTGAACCACCTTCGTGCACAATTATATGGGTTGAAACTAAGGTGTAAAGTAACAAAGCCTAAGAAATATATGACCAACAACAGGGTTCGCTTAGTAGGAATACGTCGGCAAACGCCACGACACCACGGTGGCCGACGAGGACAATCAACACGAAAAGCGATACAATATTCCCGTCATGTTATCCGTACCATGACTTCATGATATTTTGCTTTTGTATTTATGAGGAAACCTCAGTGTACGTTGGCGGAACTAATAGATCCGCGTGTCTATATTAGACAAAAATAATAAAATATAAAATTGCACAGTTTAAGAGACGATTACTTCTAAACTCCTCTGCTGTGATTAACTCAAATAGTTTGAGATCTTTTAGTTCTCTTATGTATATCTCATGTTTTCTTGTCTAATTTAGTCAAAATATGTTGATTCCTGGATTTAAATGAGTTATAAAATATTCATTTCCAAGTCAGAATATTAATTTCTTCTGAAATAACCGTCGTGCAGAGATACGGACCTCTTGATGAGATAAAATGAACGAGACTGTAATTAAGGAGAAACGCATTTTTTTCCCACCTTGCTTTGTCCACCATCCTCGACGCTGCCAGTCTCAGTAAAACACCAGTGAATTCATTTGTCTTTGGATGGAAAACTGCAGGGTCGTTCCTTTCAGGCAGGTTTTTACCTTTGAACACTTTGAAATTTGGCTCCTGTGAAACGGAGACCAACATCCTGTGAGGATTAATTAACTTTGTTCCTGACACATCCACATCTGCTGTACTGGATAAAGAAGAGTTTCCCTGTTTTTCCTAAATAAATCAATCCCCGTTTGCTGTTTAGCAACCATTAGCTCTCCTTTCCCCCCATCATGCATCACTCCTCCTTCAGCCTTTTGCCAATATTCCAGGAGGCAGCTCACATCCCACCACAGATTAAAATGGCTGTCATGGTGTTAAATTATCCCCAACCAATATCTTATAAATAAATACAAGTTTAAGCCCCCGCCACTGTAGTGCATTTCAATGCCTCCGCGTGCTCATCTTGGTATGAATCTCCTGAAGGATTTGCCGTCTACGTGACCATAACACCAGGGGCTTTGAAACAGAAGCTATTGATCGGATTTGGTGCCAGCATATCGCTCATCTGAGGGGATGGTGTTTATCAGATGGGAGAAAGACATTCAGACGTCTGGAAAACCGGCTTAATCCTCCCTGAAAGTGAAAGCGGGTCCAGAGCGGTCTGTGTGGAGTCCTGTGTACACAGTGTGTGCTTGCTTCCATGCAGTGGGACATTCTCTGTATCCAGGGAAATGCAGGTGTCAAAGGATTCCTGATACAGGGATAACGGCTAATCCTACTCGCCATTGTATATATCTAGCTAATTCTAGGCTTAACCTATCAAAAACATTCGAGCACCATCAGGAATGTGATTCTTTTTTGACTGACTACTGATACAGAGGTTGTTGGTTCTAGCTCTGGCCCCTGGGTATACGTGGGCTTGGGAATCGTCATCAGTCGCCCGACTGTTCCAATTCCAAAGTTCGCTCCAAGTGCCAGTATTTTATCAAGTATGCATCATACGTGACTTGTGAAGACTTGGGACAGCTCGACATCCCACAATGCATTTCACCTCGACTAATGACAGCAGCAATGCACAGTGGAAAGTACATACATCAATGTACACGGTCCATAGTAGCGTATCTACTGAGTACTGAGCGCCATATTCCCTGAACTATGCTATGCTAGGCAGGGCTGTAATTTAGCGTTGCTCTCCTGTCGCCGGCTGCTCACTGAATCGTGCCAGTGGGGTCTGTTTCACGTTGATGAGAGTGACCGCTCCAGAAAATGGTGAGATGAATGAACCCGATGGGGAAGGAGAGGTTCACCCAGCCTCGGGAACAGGGGGGGGGGTTTGTTTGTTTTTTCACGCCAGTGTGACTTGGAACTCCGACAGCCCTCTGGTCTAAAATTCTCCAGCTTCCACATTTTTGTTGTGGATTTGGGTTCTGAATAGCTGGTTGTTGTTCTGAATGGGACTAAATCCCTTCATTCATCAGTGAATGAGAGCACTGAGACGTCTGAGGGAACAAAACTGATTTGGGGGAGATGATTAGAAAGACGTAGATGAACGGAGATAAAGAGAGATTTGTCTGATATGTGTGGAGTCTGTTCCAGACATTAAACGCCGCTCACTTCGGAGCAAAGCTACAAAAACAACCCTCCGGATGTCTCCGAGCGGATGTTCCCGTAGATCCGTCTGTTGCAGACCTCACATCTAAGCTGAATTCCTTCAGGGAATCCCCCCATCACCCCCGCTGAAGAAGACCATTACTCAAACCGAAATGAGTTGTCACCGTGCTGGAAGACGCGACGCCGCTCGCCGGCGTGCATCCCTGCCGCCGAATCTCCACCTCGTATGAATCCCAGACAAATGCGGGGAATTGGCCGGACCGCTGGAGCGCTTCATCTATCTTTCCCTCATTAGGACGGAGCCTCGACCGCACGCTGGCGCTCCCGCCAAGCGCTCGGCAAAGGCCGTGGAAAAGCATTTAAGGCTGGATTGAAGTATTGATTCACATACGTGATCATTAAGATGTAAACAAAGTTTACATTTTTTTTAAATCAATAACTGTCCTTCAATAGCGTCTCTGAACCTCTCTGACCCCCACGGGTGGAGCGTCGCCTCCTGCTTTAGCCTCGACGCTTTAGCCTCGACGCCGTTCACAAAGTCTTAGTTAAGTATAGTTAACCAACACTGTCTTTATGTCCTGCTTTTCCGTCGACTTTATGTGCATTATCTCCATCCCAGCATCGATATTTGCTCAGATCCGGTCTGGCTACCGCCTGGGGTGCTGCACCTGCAGGGAATGCTCTTCTGGCTCTGAACTGCTCAGGAGTTGATTTCTCAAGTGCGTAAAGGTGCTCAGAGGCTCCGAAAGTGCGGCATCAACATGGGTCTGAAGGTGCTCTCCACGAGGCAGCGCCATAGAGGGAACATTAAGAGAGCAAAGCTAGAGCTACATACGGGTTTTAAGATGAGCTTGATATCGCATTTGGTGTTTGGTTTATAGAAGAGACTGCATTTAGCCTCGCAGAGAGCCATTACAGCTCATTAGCATTTAAAGCTAGCTCCAGTTACTAATCCCGCCACCAGATAAATAATAGTTTAAACTACAATAAAAGAGCACTAACTTATAAAAGGAAGAAGACTGTAAATAAAGTGTTGAATATATCTGCTGTGCTAATTTCTAGATTCTAGCACCTTTTGTTTTTTACTCCGAATCAGGCATCCATGATGTCCATTAGCATCCTGTTATTCAGATAAACACCTTAAAGGGATGAATCTTACACAAAAGGACCTTTTTTGGTCACTTAAAACACTTATCCAAGAGTCCACATGGGCTTTTTATGTCCGCCGTGTTCTGTTTTTATGCACATTGATAAAAGTCACGCTTGCTCAAGGGGAAGTAGTTTGGTGAAAAAAGTGAGGTGAGTTGAACTGAGTGCAGCCTGAGAGATAAGAGTGAAACCAGCCCGGAGGATGTGAGTAATGCCGAAGGAAGATGGTGGGAGAAATAGTATCGAAGGGCGCCCTCAGATTAAGGAGGACGGGGAGTCAGTTCCCATCAGAAGATGTGGGGGTGGGGGGGGGTCAGCTGACCTGCTGGATGGCCCTGAGACCTGCACAAAGAGGAAAGGAGAGAATAATGTGGGGAATAAGATTAGACAGAGGAGGCGTTTACAGTTGAGACTTGAGGATCCATCCATCCGTCCTTCGGGGCGAGGAGCGTCGCCCCCTGCATGATAATGGAATAATAATGATCCCAACATACGCTAATTATCTGTTCCTGACAACAGAGAGGCGCAGCCGAGCCAAGCGAGTCAGAAAGCAGCCAGGAGCAGATCGAGCTTGCTGTCTTTGATCGTGGAGAGAGGACGTTCCCGTCTCTGCTGATTCCTGCCGCCGAGCCGACCGGGACAACGAAAGGGGAAGCTGCTTTCCTTAATTATTCCCTCATCCAGCCTCATTTTTGATATATATATATATATATATATATATATATATATATAACTTTTAAAGGGAAATGAAACGAAAGCAGAGTCACGATTGCCCCCCCCACCCCACACACACACAGAAGGTCGCATGCTGCCTGTGTCCAGCTGGACTTAAGTGTCTGAGTTGCTTCATGTCCCCACAGGGATTTGAGCTCACTCCAGATACCCTCTCTGGAATCAGAGAGCAATCATGGGTTCGGGTATGGGTGATGTACTGGGGCCGGAGCGGGGGTGGGGGCGGGGGACACCAACGGGGGACTGATTGGACGAGGAGGAGCCTAAAGCTAATTTAATTCTGTCACCATAATCGTTTAAAGTCTCTGGCAGATGCCGTTTTCCAGGCCGAGCCGCTGTTGGCCGGAAAAGAATGAAAAAGGAACGCGGAGATTAAAGTTTGATCTAATCTTTTTATTGTCCTACTTTCTGCCTCTTTGTGTTTCTAAAATGCGCAATTGGGCCGCCATAAATTAAATACAGCCTTTTGGAACGTTGGGATTTAAGAGCGCAAAACGTTCGATGGCGTTTCGCCGCCGCCGCCGCCGACTGTCACCCAGGGAGACCCTGTTGGACTCAGATCTCACCCGGTCTCAGATCCCGGCCCTGCGTCTGCGTGGGAGCACCAGATGACTTTTACGAAGCGTAATCTGGTTTCAGAAGTCCGAGGCGGTGGCCCAGGCTCCAGAAACAGGATCACACCTCAAACTGAAGCGATAGAAGTGTCAAAAACCACCAGAGCGGGGAACAGGGGACCGGACAGGCGGTCCCACATCTCTACGTTAACTTCTAGAGATGGGATCAATGTTCAAGGCGCACGGGGACACAATCAGGTCATCAGGTTACCTTCGATTGACAGTGGCGGCGTAAAGGAGCAGAGACGACATCGCGGCAACACGTCTCTGTCCGTTTGTCTGTCTGTAAAAGTTCTGCGCGTTTAAAAAAAAAATGACACAAGAGAAACGTCTTTTTTTGCCCCTTCTGACCTGAAGTTGTAAATCATTCCAGTTCATTTAAATGAAAGGGGGGGGGGGGGGGGGGGGCGCAGGCGTCGCCGTGTGACGAATGGCTAAACTGGAGGACATCGTTCATGCAAAACAAAGCGGGGGTTAGCTGACAGCCTGCAGACCTCTGGAGTCATTTACACATGTCACTGGATCTCAGCTAAATAAGCAGGCTTAATGTGGCTCCTGAAGACCCCCGAACAAATCCCCAGTAATCTGCTTATGCATAAGTGAGACTGATTTCAGGCCCGACTCGGACATGTTTATTGATTACCGGAGAGTTGTCGCTCTCTGCGACGCGCTCATTAGACGGAGACAGGAAGAAGAATTGATCATTAAAACTTCCTCTGCGGAGTCGAGCCCAGCTAACTGGATTGGGGGGAGGTTGAGTCGGCGGGACGACTGAAGCCGCACGCCTTCAGATCTGACGCGGAACGATGGAAAAACAATGGTCCGAAGCAACAAAGGTGTTGTGTTTTTTCCAGAATCAATCAGCGGGCAGCCATCAGGGGACGCTCCCCTTTGGTCCCACTCTGCACAACAACCTTTGAATTGAGGTGCACTTTTTTCCCTCCCCTCTCTGGTTTCAGCAACGCCGGAAATGCGAACGACCTCTGATTCCATCCCAAGGTTGTTGTGGCTTTTTTTTCCTCATGGTGCGTTCAAGCACAACAGCCTTCGACGTGGAGCTTTACCTTTAAAAATAGAAGGAAGAGGAGGTGAAGCGGAGGTGACGCTCTGGTCAGAGGAGCCATAATGAGGTTGATGATAACATTAGAACACAATGGAGCCGAGGCTCAATTCCACAGAAGCGGAGCTACTGTATCCGCAGCGCTGCCCTTGTCTTTGCAGAACAGCAGCAGGAGCGAGAGGCTATATTTACTCATGCTAGCTGCGGCGGGAAACGTGAAAAAAAAAAATCAATATGACAGTAAAAGAAGGCACAACCAGAGAGGTAAAGAGGGACTGAGAGGGTGGAAATCTGCTGTGAGTGTCTCTAATCGTCGTGTGCCTCCAGTGATCACTTGTGGGAAGATCTCAGGGATCTTTTATTGAAACAGCCAAAAGTGTGAAGTTTTTTCAGCTTGAGAAAGGTCAACTGCACAGGAGGAGGTGGACGGAAAAGAACCACATCAGGAAATGGCTTGAAGGGCGTGGTTATCCCAGTTGGGCCTCACTTTCCTCCAACAAGAGGAACACAACCAAACAGGGACGCAACTCAGAAGGATTTATGACCAACCCAACGTCCCGTTGACAGACCATCACCGATCAGAGGAGACCGGCACCAGTCAGACACAGTTGGGACCTGGACGCTGATTTCCGTCCCATTTTCTCCAGCCTGTGACAATAACTCACGATGTTCTCTTGTCAGAAAACATGCTTATGCGCGCAGCCTGTTTCCCAACCCCACGCTGCGGCGAGAACACGGAGCGGTCACGTCTGATCATCTCTAATCAACTCGTGTCAATTAGTGAATAGGCCGACACTTTAAACCAATCAGGCTGATCAAACAGGTGTGATACAACACGTGTGAAACGACTTCCATAGCAGACAGTAAATTACCTCCAAATTGGGCAACGGAGCCGTTCCCCTGATGGTTATTTAGCCAAAAGATGCTCTGAGCTGCCATTAACCAACAGCTGAAATTAAATCTTTAGATCCTCTAAATATTTTATTTTCACTCAGGGGCATATCTGGGCGAACAAAGCTAATTAGCATACGCACGGCTGTGTGACGGCAGCGGCCCATCTGTCTCCAGTCTGCTGATCTCTGCCTTTCTCTTTACTTAAGCTTGTCTGGGAAGCTCCGACAGATAATTCAGGCTAATCTTTATGTATGGCCGCTGCCTCTGAGAGCATTAACAATGCTAATATATGCTGATTGTTGACTCTCTTGATGACTCCTGAGTGACAGGAGAGGATCTTTGGTAAACAACCGAGCAGAAGGAGGAAAGACAAACAGGACAGGGGTGTTAGAGTCCCTAAAGACAAAGTTTTCCCTCGGATGATCGCCCCCCCCCCCCCCCCCCCCCCACCGCCACCACCAGAGTTTGTCCAGATTCCTCGGTATCAAGCAATGACGCCCTTTTCTGACGTCCACAATTTGGACTTTCATTCTGGGTGATGCGTGTTTCCAAGTAAGCACTCTGACGTTTAGCGAGGATGGGCTGAATTTCAAAATAAAGGTTTGGCCAAAAGAATTTTCAACAGAATTTTCAACATGATGATGTTGCAAAAAGGAAGGAACAAACGTTGAGCCATGACGGAAGCTTGATTAAGTCTTTGAATTAGCTTCCCGTTTATGCTTTCACTCTCGATGTGGTTGGTTATCCTCCGCTCGAGCCCTAACTGCAGCACACACAGTGATGTTTCGCCGCATGCAAAACGTGATTCATTTCAAATCGTGTCATGTTTGATTTGGGTGTTCGGATATTTAAATCCGGACTGACAGGTCGCTCAGTCATCGGGAAGTTGCGGTGACCTATTTGTCATCTCGCATCATCGGAGCGGCGCACCACCGCAGGTAGAACTCAGAACCTTCCTCCTGCAGCTTGATTGACTGCTTATCTACAGAGACAGAGATTTCATCCAAAATCCCATCAGGTTTCATTTAGAATCTATCTCCCTTTTCTGTTTGGCCCCCAGAGTCACGGTAATTTTAACATTTTATCCCCGCTTCATGAAAAGCGTTTGGCAACCTGAGGCCCGAGGGCCACCGCTGGTACGCTGCAGTAGGATGGAGGGCACACTGGCAGTTAACGCTCTTCATCTTAGTTTAGTTCTCTGTCAGCCGGAAGGTTTGGGTTTCATTTGATCATGATCATTTGGAGTCGCTCAACACAGAGAAGTCGCTTGAGCTGGTGCTCGGTCTGCAGAGCCATAACCAGCAGATCAGGAAACTCCACCATCGTTTTTAACTTAACTCCATTGACAGGACTCTCAATATCATGCACAACACACACGAGCTCTCTGTATCAAAGAGGTGGCTGATCCCTGGTCTGTGAGCAAGGCACTCAATCCCCACTTCAACTAGAGAGACTCACAGATTAGCCCAAAACCGTGAAATTAGCATCATTCAGATGAATCATGAAGCATTGGAACCAAATTAACGTTGCGTTTGTTCTTCCAGAACCGTCTATGTGGTGCAGTAGCGCCCCCCAGCGGACAAAGAGGCTCTGAGTGAAGAGCTGCTTTGAGGATTTGTTCCCTGATGGAGACGTGAATATCCCACAAACATCTGTGTTTGCGCTGGTGTGTAACTGCACACGGTAGAGTTGTGTTTCTGAACTGTGAAGACGGAAGAAACTGCAGAAGGAAGTAAAGAAATGCAGCGCAGAGGGGGAGGAAGCGTGGGAGGAAGGGAGAAAGGGAGCAAGGGAGAAAGGGAGGGTCTTGTGCCTTGTTTGCTGAGCCTTTTAACCAGAAGAGGATGCTGCTGCCTCACTCATGACAGAAACAAAACAATGTTTTCTGAGGCTGGAGAACATCAGGAAGTCTTTGCCTCAAAGCAACAGAAACGGGCAGGCAGGATAAGAGAGAGGGGGGGGGGGGGGGGGGGGGGGGGGGGGTCCAGCTCACTGTCTGATTACCTATTCTGGTCTGAATGAAGCTGCACCGTCACTCTTTCATGGATGGTTTTATCCAGGATCTCTCCTTTAATAGTAAACATCCATTTAAAAAAGCAGCCCTGACACAGTAAGAGAGGTCTGAAACACACTCATTGGTTTGCTTTGTGCTGTAAACTGTAAAGTGTCAAGCAAAGCTAAGAGCCGGTTTAGAAAGAACGGCACCAGAGGTCCAGATGTTGGTCCCCTTCATCTTATAGGCCTTGAAAACTGGGATTATGTGATAGGTGAACAACAGAAGATGATCAAAGCTCAGATTCAAAGCGTCTCCACTTCCAGATGGTTCAGTCAAAGGGAAAGCGAAGCAACGCACGACGAGTCAGCAGGTCGGCGGCTTCTCAGAGCTGCAAACGTATCGTAAAGTCTGGCTCTTGTCGTTTTGAGCGTTCAGCCATGTTAATGTTCAGGTGCAACACACTGCCGATGTGCCAAATGCAGCTCTGAGACGAGAATGAGGAAGCAAAGACCAGCAGCACAGCGCCAAGTCCTCCCTGCTCCGCTCTGTGGTCGCCAAGCTGGTCGCCAGAGGGCACCGGCAGGAGGCCCTCGAACTGGACTGACCCCAGAACGACAGAGTGGCAAAAATAGAGCTAAACCCTGGTCAAAGACGTGAAAAAATCAAAGCGTAAAAAGTGAGAGGGAATGAGGAAGAGCCTGGAGAGAAGACAGAGGGAGAGACAGGGAGGGGAGAAGGGGAGCAGCACCGAGACAACGTGGCAGGAGGTTTCCAAAGACCAGACCATTGGAGTTCAGCTGAGGATGAGGAGCGTTAACCAGTCAGAAGTTTGCCCTAACCAAACAGCAATTACCTCTCGAACTCGGCCGTCTCCAGGTTGACTAAAGGGGACTTTTGCAGCGTGGAATTTAGATTTCACTGGATTTGCTGGCAGTAATATGGAATCAACCACGGCGTGACACAGGTCGCCGTCCAATCGCTGCTGATTCCTCATCCTGGTGTCTCTGCCCAGCTCAGACTTTATCACAATAATCAACCGCCCAAATAAAGAGGAACTTCCTGTTTACCCTCACAAGAACGGGCCGAGGTTTTCCCAACAGAAAGACCTTCTCAGAGTCTGAGGGGCCTTTTATTCCTGCTTCATTACAGGGGAGCTGAAAAAAGTCTGGTTTGAAGGTTTCACCCACCGTGGTATTAAAGAACAGGCAGACAGGTAATTGTTGCCTTCGCCCACTTTGGCCCCACCACTCAATTTTCCACTTCATGGCTGCTGGGGATTCTCTCACCGTGCAATCACAGTCCACGTGCCCGTAAAGACCAGGTACAGCTCGCACACCTTCACACTCACTTCATGAAACTTACAGGTGTGTGCACCTGCTGCGCATTATAAACCTCATTATAAACCTTATTATTAACCTCTTTATTAACCTCTTTATTAACCTCTATCACCATTATTACTGATTCATGACAACAACAATACGCCGACTGAACAAAAGTGACCTGTAAAGTCACTAAAACGACCTCCCAGGTGTCTGACTAGAGCGACCAGCTGCAATCAAAACCTGATCGTTTCATCAGAAGTCATCTTAAATCTGTCATATTTAGATCATCTTTTCTCGCCATCGCTGCAGTCCTGTCATCCAACGCACGTCCCCACTTTTAAACTATTTTAAAATCCAACACAGTGAAGGAGGCGGGGCTTATTTCTGCCCTGCGGCCGGGAGGGCGACAGCTGTATATAAGTTAGCATCCACGTGATGATATTACAGGAGCTCTGAATGGAAATCCACCAATCACAAAGCGGAATCGTTACCCTCATGGTTGGTCTGGCTGGGAAGGGTGGGAATATGCAGCGGGGGGATGGGGGGTAGAGGAGGAGGAGGGCACCACCTTTTTCTTCACCCCGTGAGTGAAAGTAAGCAGCCCATAAAAAGAAAAGTCCTCCTCCTACTTCATCACCTCGTTCTGGAGGTGTGTTTACTTCCCTGAGGGTGTCAACCAGTGGATCCACCTACAACAACACCTGGGCAGGTCGTCTCCCCCCCCCACACGCAGTCACTGTCAGGGGAGGAGAGTGAGGATCATCTGAGCCTTTCAGAGCCTCCACACCAGCTTCATTCCTTCCTGCTGTCGAGTTTTTGGTTCCACCAGAGGCACAAACGATCCAGCAGTGGGAGTCTGAGCTCAGGGAAAGGAGAGAGAGAGAGGGAGGGAAGGTGGGGGAGGGGGAAGGGTTTGGTACTTTAAAGATGCCTGTGGAAAATGAATCATGGGGGCCGGCACAGGGGGAGATCCAGAGAAGAAACACATCTGCTCTGGAATGAAACTAAACGGCGAGAAGACGCACAAAACCAAGAAAACAGTCACAAATGAGAGATCCTTCAAGTTTAGGAGGGTAAAAGAAGGAAGGGGGGGGTAATGTGAGAGCTGATAAAGTTTATTGTCGTCCCTCCCTAAGCTCTCCTCTCCAGGCAGGGAAACACAACCCGACGCCGCCAGTGCTCGACACTCGTTGGCCGCTGGGCCTTGTCATTAACTTTTTTTTTTCGAGTTCTCTTTTAGAAGCTGGTTTGAGCCACAAGTCGACTGTCTCAGAGTTCTGACCCGCGCAGCCACGTCATCTGCAGGCCCGAGGGAACCGATCAGCATGCGTCTCCCTTACAAAACCAGTGCATCCGTGGTTTTTAGGAGCTGGAAACCAGTTTTTTTTTCAATGATTTTAATGGTTCAAAGCTGCTCCCACCATTCAAACCACCACAGTCACGTCAGGTTGAGGATGTGTGTTGTTACACTAAACTAAGATACATTAAAGGGCTGAAGGAACGTGTGTGCGGAGCCAGTATCAGGAAAATTCGGAGCAGAGTGTCCCCTCAGGGGAGCAGTTCAAGAAAACACCCCCAACCCTGCACAGTGTGGTCGTCCTGTCAAACACGGGCTAAGAAAACAGCAACGTGCCCCCCCCCCCCCCCCCCCCCCCCCCCCCCCCACCACCACCACCACCACCAGGAACCCTGGGAGTGGAATCATACCTGGAAACAATCACACCTGAATTATCCTCACTGCTCAGTCAAAAAGAACTACAACCAGGACATCACACACACACACACGCGCGTGCACACACACACGCACACACACACACCAGGACTTCAGAGTTCTGTAATCACATTATGAATGAGGTGAATAAAGGAGGAAACTGATCATTTATCGGTAAAATTTCAGACCTTTTTACACCAAAATGTTCAGATCCCAGAGGAAACATGGCGTGGGGGGGAGGTCAACCCCCCCCCCCCTCCCCAGGGAGAGAACGGGGGTCATATTTCACATAGCAAATAACGAGTCCCAACACATCTGTAATGTCAGTCTGGTTGAGGATTGACAGGCCCAGTTTAACCTCCACCAACGTGGGTTTATCCACAGACGAGGGAGAATAAAACTGGCTGCTGATTTCTGCAGACGCCTGTTTGGACACGAAACCTGTCTTTGATCGGTCGTGATGTAGAAGATCAAAGCCCAACACTTTCTTCGTTGTCACTATCTGGTTTTGCTCCAGAATGGGGAGCCATTATTTCCAGATAGAGGTTTTTAAAGAAGCCACGTCAGCTTCGAAGTTCTTTCTTTTGCTTTTTAATCATAATAAGATGAAAATAGAGCCCAGAGCATCTTTCTGATTATTGATGATCCTCCCGATGAAGGCAGTTCCACTTCAAAGGCGCCAGGCTTTGATTTTTATAAACTATTTCACCTCCCGGTGTCCCTCACCGCCACTAAAATCCCAGGAAAGAGAAGCAACTACATTAGACTGCATCGTTTGGACATTTGTCATGGTTGATCACTCTTTCTTTGCGTTGTGTGGTTGATGAGTTAAGAAGATAATATCTGATTTTCCAGCTGATAGGGTTTATTTGAGGCGGCTGAATGTGTAGCAGAAGTTAGAAAAAATGACAGATTTAAATCGTTCGATCTTTGTGCGTTCCTAATGTGGAGGCTTGTGTCTGAGAGCAGCTCTGAATGGGAGTTTTCATCTGCTTCGTGATCAGCTAGAGTCATCCTGGAGTTAAGACCTAACACCCTCAAACATTAGAGTTGTGAGAACCACACATCCTTTTACTTCTATCCTTGTGAGGACCTTCATAGACAGGGCAGTCCCCAGCTCCTGACCACAACACAACTAACCCCTCACAACTAACCCCTCACAGCTAACCCCTCACAGCTAACCCCTCACAATTAACCCCTCACAACTAACCCCCACAACTAACCCCACGCTTTCCCTGACCTTAACCTAAACTCTAAGATCATCATGGAGTAATTATCTAATTACTCAGTGATGATAAATTAATTCATTTCTCACTCTAAAACCATCACCCTTCACTCTTTAACCTTTTTAATCACTCCTTTTGACCTTCTTTAACCTCAGTCCTTTTCCTAAGCCCACCCTTGCCCGTGCTATTCCTGAGCCTAGCCACTATCCTCCACTCTTTCCCTAACCCTGGATCTTATTTATTATTTATCCATTGTCTTTCAGCTAGCCTGAAGCCACCTACTCCAGCCTCCATTAATGCCTAACCTTCATCCTTTTCTTTTACCAATTCTAAGATCAACCTTAAAGCCATGTCTTTACCCTTAAACAGGAAGCTGGAAGTTGTGAGGACCTTCCAAAACGTCCTCACGTATTGTTAGACAAATCAGCAACCCCCCCCCCAAAATAGACTGAATATTTCAAAAGGGAAGCAAAGACATTTGAAAGAGAACTGGAAGGAAAACCAGACACACTGTATTCTCCTCCCCTCCTCCATCCCAACCCAGCAGTGAACACGTGGAAGAATTTTCTGGTTATCGTGAAGTTTTTGAGCTGCCCCGAAAAAAAAAAGGGGGGGGGGGGGGGGGACTGAAGGCAGCAGGATGAAGAAAAGGAAAAGAAAAGATTTTTTTTTTTTAAAGCCAGTCTCCTCCCTGTCATTATTACTGGCTGCAGGGATAGAGTGAAAAGAGGACACACCCTGAAGCTAGCATGTGTGTGTGTGTGTGTGTGTCTGTGTATGCGTATGTGTGTAGATTAAAGGGAAAAATGTAACAGCATAAAATGCTTAAAATAAAACAGAAAGGAGGATGGCCTAAAAGTCAGTCTCATGTCTGCAAAACCCAAAGAAGCTGAAATGAAGCGACCTGATTTCAGCTCCTCCAGCTCTGTGACGTGCTCACACTTGTCCCACTGCCCCCTGTAAACTGTGGAATGGCTCGGGCTCCGTGCACGTCGGGACCACCTCGATGTCTCAGCACGCGGTGTCATCCATTAGCCTTTACTGAGGTTATAAAGTCAGTGCCCAGCTGTTCTGTTTTGAGGGTCAGTGCAGGAGCAGAGGAATCGTGGCTGCAAGATCAAACACATTAGCATGAATTGGTGGCAGGAATCTGCAGGAATCCGCAGGAATCTGCAGGAATCTGCAGGAATCCGCAGAAATCTGCAGGAATCTGCAGGAATCCGCAGAAATCTGCAGGAATCCGCAGAAATCTGCAGGAATCTGCATGTCAGTAGGTCACAAACGGGATTTAAACCGCAGGTTTGTTTGTGTCTTCAGCTCAATCACACTAGAATATTCAAGTTCAAGAGTTAGAAAAGGTCCAGATCTAATTAATCATTGATATTCTAGTTTTTCAGAACTGTAAATATTCAGATGTTTGCGTGTTGTTTTCACCTTGACACCAAAATGTCTAAACTCGAGTCGTAAAATAAGTCTTAACGTGCCCCCCCCCCCCCACACACACACACACATCTGTTCACATCTGTCTCCATATATGGATCAAAAAGCAAAAAAAAGAGCAATCATGGGGAAAGAGGAATAAAAGATTTAAATGAGAGAAGAGTAGCAGCGGGGAGAAAGTGAGATTATGCTGAAAAAGTCGGAGTTGGGGGGGCGAGAGGCTGTGGAGTTTAACGAGATGCAGAACTCTCACGGTGGATGTTGGCCAACAGGCATGCACTCATGCTTTAGCTATGTCATGGGCTGCCTGCTCTCCCCTAAACTACCCCCAACCCCCCACTTATTTCTTAAAACCGCTCTCTCACTCTTCCCTCAACCTCTCCGAGCCTTTTTTCCCTCCCTCCCTCGCTCGCTCTCCCCCAGCGGCCACCCCCGACCCGTCCACATATGTAAACAGAGTATTGTCACTAATGTCAACTGTCCAGTAATAAGCAGAGTGGGGTTAAACAAAAGAAAAATATATGGATTTGGAATTAAAGACGGGTTTGAAGAATGTAAAAAACTAACATTAGCGACAGGATGATGGTGATTTTCCAATGAGGAGTTAACAGGGAGAGAGAGACAAAGAGAGACAGAGAGGGAGAGAGAACTGAAAAAAACATCTGTAATTCTCAAATGGAATCTCAGCCATCAGCCAGAGGAGGAGCCGAGGAGTTTAACACTGAAACACGGCAGCAGCGCTGTTCTGCCCAACGGGCCGTCAGGCTCTGGACCTTGAAGGTCCGGTTACAACCGAAACTGGTGGTGATGATGTCATCATCAATGCGGGAAAGTCGGTTAGGGGGCATGTGCCCGTCTCTCTGCCCCGTCACAGACTAATGTGCTCCAGGTGAGGCAGATACACAGCAGCAGGGTCTCTCACTCTCACACACACACACACACACACACACACACACACGCACACACACACACACACACACACACACACACACCTCTTATCAGGTAAAAATGCACACAACTGTTTTCTCATCTTACAACTTACAGCAGACGTTGGTTCTATGTAAAGCAACATATACAGGAAACATAAAGCGTCTCCAGCTGAGCCACAAGTTCCTGTAGCTCTGGAGCAACCTGAGCAACTTCAGTAATTACTGAGTCAATCAGCGCCACTGCTCCTGCTGCGCTGGTTTCTGCTGGAAAAGCTTTATTAGCAGGGAGGGAAAGGACAAAGGGGTTGGAGCTGCTGGTGGTGGTGGAGCTGCTGGTGGTGGTGGTGGAGCTGCTGGTGGTGGTGGTGGAGCTGCTGCTGGTGGTGGAGCTGCTGCTGGTGGTGGAGCTGCTGGTGGTGGTGGTGGAGCTGCTGGTGGTGGTGGAGCTGCTGGTGGTGGTGGTGGAGCTGCTGGTGGTGGTGGTGGAGCTGCTGGTGGTGGTGGTGGTGGAGCTGCTGGTGGTGGTGGTGGAGCTGCTGGTGGTGGTGGTGGTGGAGCTGCTGGTGGTGGAGCTGCTGGTGGTGGTGGAGCTGCTGGTGGTGGTGGAGCTGCTGGTGGTGGAGCTGCTGCTGATGGTGGAGCTGCTGCTGCTGGTGGTGGTGGTGGAGCTGCTGGTGGTGGAGCTGCTGGTGGTGGAGCTGCTGGTGGTGGTGGAGCTGCTGGTGGTGGTGGAGCTGCTGGTGGTGGAGCTGCTGCTGGTGGTGGAGCTGCTGGTGGTGGTGGAGCTGCTGGTGGTGGTGGAGCTGCTGGTGGTGGTGGTGGTGGAGCTGCTGGTGGTGGAGCTGCTGGTGGTGGTGGAGCTGCTGGTGGTGGAGCTGCTGGTGGTGGAGCTGCTGCTGATGGTGGAGCTGCTGCTGCTGGTGGTGGTGGTGGAGCTGCTGGTGGTGGTGGGGGAGGCCTGAGGTGACACGGATGACACCGTCTTATCTTTAAATCATCTGCTCAGGTATTTTATGGCGGGCGCTCCGGCTCCCACTGTTGAAATGACAGCGTCCTTTTACCCATCATGCCCTGCACCGCTTTGCCTCACGTTCTACTCTACATGCTCCACCGTCTGAGGTCTGAGAGGACCGGCCGGCGTTCCCAGCAGCAGGACAGAAGAGGGAGTGCTGCACATTTGCAAAGCTTTGTCCCTGAGCGACATGTTGTCCTGATTTGCCAGATTTAACAGGCTCGGCTGTCATTTGCACACACTAACCTGCATCAGTAAAACCACTGGAGCTCTTTAACATTCAGCACCAGTGAAGGGTCGGTACTGGTACCAGTGCTGCTTCAACTTGGCTCGGAAGTTCTGATTTAGGGGAAATTCGGAATAAAAAGGCTTTGGGAATATCAAGCCACAGTGCTTCGGCAGGTCAGAGAAAATGGCTCCTCGCTGCAGTCTAATGTTCTCTCTCTCTCTCTCGCCCTGTTTTCTCTTTGGCCCTGTAGTGTGTTTTCTCTGGACTCCAAAGCCTGACATTTGGACTGAAATCCAAAAGCGTGGTGGATACAGACAGGCTGCGCTACAGGCACAGAAGAAAAGAGGAGTGGAAGAGGCGCAGAAGGAGGAGGAAGAGGAAAAGTGATGATGTGGAGCCTGTGAAACTCTGTGTGCACGTGCGTGTGTGTGTGTGTGTGTGTGTGTTCAGACCAGCCTGTTCAAGCCCATTCCTTATTGCTCATTATGGGGCTGACCTTTATTCCCTCACCTCCAACCCAGCTTCGCCCTGTTGTTGAGGCTCCTCCCACTTTGACCAACTGGGGTAACTCTGCTTCCTCTACTACCCTTTTATCCTAATATCCTTTAATAAACTTACTATGTGATATGGTCACACCGACACTAGCAGTTCCATCACTGATTCAACCTTGTTTTCTGTTCTGATGTGCAAAGGCCCACACACACACATGCGCGTGCACGTGCACGTCCGTGACATATGAACCCAGATTGCCTTCACTGCCACAGATAGGAGACATCCTCCATTGGTAGCTGCAGCTCCCTGTCTGCATCGGGCCCTTCCTCCCTCTGGAGCAGCGGGTGGAAACAATGACCCAGCAGCAGAGTGAAGAGAGGAAGGATTCCAGTGTTCCCAGACCCAGAGAGGCAGAACCCACCTCAGGACTGACAGGGACACTGAGTGAAATCAGCCAGTAATGATGGCAAGAAGAAGCACAGGCTGGTCAAGAACCATAAAAAAAAAAAAATCAAAGCAGTCGAATAAAAGAACAAAGACAACAACCGAACACAGACGTAGACAAACTGAGTTAAAGCTATCAGGTCTGTACCAGTTGGCCGCAGGTGGGTCGTCCGTCCTCGTCCCCGGGGCCACAGGTGCTCAGCAAGGCTCCGCAGGTGGTTTATGTGGCAGGTGGAGGTTTGACTGGCGGCAGGTGGCCGACGGTTCAGGTGCTGGTGACCAGAGCAGACACACACTTCCTGTTAGCTCGTCTCTGCCCTGGTTGTAAATCAATGAAGTATTTGTGGTGAAACAAACATATTTTAAAGTTCAGGACACTCTTTTTTATACAACAATGTGGCCGATTAAGATGATTAAAATGATCTTTTCTACCAAACAATTCTTCTTCCTCCTTTCTGAGCAGTTTTAGACAGATTTTGAAATGCTTTGTTATCATAAAAGGGAAAAAAAACACACATTAGTTGCCATAAAACTGTGAATTTAAATCAGTTATTGACCAGTTGTCAGATAGCTAAACGCTGATTCCTAATAACAGTGTGTTGTTTAACGTGACAACATTTCCTTCATGAAAACTGACTTTATTCTGGTTTCTGAGCTGAAAGTCAAGCCCCTCAGCCTCGGCGGACTTCACAAGATGTTTTCTTCCTTCCCATCTGTGAAACCATTCTTGCGAGGAGGAGGAGGAGGTCTGGGGGAGTCATTTTACCTCCGACTGACTGCAGCCATAAAGCGACGGTGGCCAATCAGGCTCTGCTTTAGCTTTTTGTTTCTTGTAAAAGCCTCTGAGGCTGCAGAAAAACCAAAGTCTTCATCCCAGACAGCCTTAGAACCTCTTAGGTTCAGGTATTACAGAGGGAAACAACCATTTCTGGGTGGATTTCGGGTTCCCACTGATTAACTACTACACGGTTACAAGTCATAATAGTGGGACAATTAGAGAAAACCCAGAGGTTTCTTGGTGGGGTTCACTGAGACGCTTCCTCTTCCTCGACCAGGAGGGGCTGAGGTCAGGCATGGGGGGCATATGTGGACTCCTCAAGCCAAACTTTGACCTCACCTCTAATTCCTGTTTGCCACTCATCATTCTCATTTTGTGCCCAAAACACTGAAGCGAAAATGCTTCTTGTCCTCCTCGTCTACAGAGAGGAGTTAGGTGGGTGAAGTCATGGAAGCAGTATTATTGTGGTATGTGGACTGAACAGAAACAAGACTTTCCATACTGGAAAAAAAGAAAAAAGAAAAAAGAGCTGTGCGAGTCCTCCCATCTGGGTGCTCATACCGAAATCAAACTGAAGCGGAGGAGGAGTCACTGCAGGCTGGGTGGAGACGTCTCCCTTTTCCATTTGTGTTCATATTAATGCTGCAGTTTGGCCCGGTGGCTTTTTGGGTTCCGGAACGAGAACCTTATTGGCGTCAGCGCAAACTTTAACGTCTCCATTTCACACCTCAGAAAAGGCACCCGGGGTTTTACTGTAAAGGCAAACGAGCCAATCGTTCATTTGTCTTGCCTCCATCGTTTACTGCAGAGATGGTGCACAGTTAGATGGTGTCGTCTCTCTTTTCTCTGCTCTCCCCAGATGTGTGATGATATACTGCTGTGCCTCTAACTGGTGGGAGAGAGACAGAGACACACACAGAGAGAGAGAGAGACTCCAGACAGCTGAACTCACTTAAATGTGTTCCTCATTTGTGCTGTAATATGGAAAAGATTTCAGCTCTCTCCCCTCTGCTCACCACCACTGAGCTCAGCTTAACTCTTTAACGGCCAGAACGTGCTGATCGTAAAAACAGCAGGCAGGTTTCAGAAGATCCCGCAGGCTCAGAAAGGATCGTTTCAGCCCCGCCAATGTCAGGAAATCACAATAATGTAACTGCTTTGTAATAAAGCCACGATGCAACTTCATGTCAAGAGTGTGTATTCACGCTCCAATTTGTGGAAAACGTGATTTCATCCTGGCCCTAAATGAGAGTTTTATCTGCTTGGAAACAGGAAGCCATTAATAGTTGGCTAAATAGCCACAAACAAAATATATATATCCTCAGGTTTTATCAGGCATTTAGTGATTCCAGATTTTGTTTTAAAAAAATGGACCAACTGTGAAGCTTTGAATAAATGTAACACCATTTTGACCCGGGAACCTGTGGAACAATCTCCAGTTTTGATCTTCAGCATGAAGGTCAGGTGAGCCGATGAAATAAACGATGAAAACAGCTACTTTTATCCCGATGGAACTCCACCATGGGGGAGCTGTTGGGGGAGCTGTGAAACACTTTAGATCTGGAGGAACCCAGGGTCTTTGATGATGATAGTGGAGAAAACTTTGATAAAACATGTGACCCAGGACTGAATTACCTCAAAATGTGACCGGCTTTTGCATCAAACCTCCCACTGATTCTGTATTTCTCTGTATTTTTCTATCTGCTTCATTTCTTTTTTCTGCTCTTCGAGGTTTTTTACGTGCTCCTCTTTGTCTTTTCAGTTTTACTCTTATTTTGAAAATGTTGTCCAGCAGAGGCACCAGGGCGTTTACATCAGTGCACGTCCCTCAACTCAGGGAAATTCATTCCAATATCAAGTGTAACAGGGTCACCAAACTTAAAATACCACTAAGTTTTAAAATGCTCCATACCTGCAGAGGACCAGGACCAGGACCAGGGCCAGGGCCAGGACCAGGATCAGGATCAGGATCAGGATCAGGATCAGGACCAGGACCAGGACCAGGGCCAGGGCCAGGGCCAGGACCAGGACCAGGACCAGGGCCAGGGCCAGGATCAGGATCAGGATCAGGATCAGGACCAGGACCAGGACCAGGACTTGGATAAGGATCAGAATTGGACCAGGGCCAGCGCCAGGACCAGGATCAGGGTCAGGACCAGGACCAAGATGATGACCAGGACCAGGACCAGGACCAGGACCAGGACCAGGACCAGGATCTGGATCTGGATCAGGATCTGGATCAGGATCTGAATCAGGATTAGAATGAGAATGAATATCAGGTTCAGAATCAATTCAGTATCTGAATCAGGATCAGAGTCAGGATTGGACTCAAGACAAGAATCAGCATCATGATCAGGCTCAGCTTTAGGACCATAATAAGGTTCAGGATCAGCATCAGGACAATCAAGACCAGAATCAAGATCCATCCATCCTCTACCACTTATCCGGGGTCGGGTCGTGGGGGCAGCAGCCTAAGCAGAGAGGCCCAGACTTCCCTCTCCCCAGCTACTTCTTCCAGCTCATCCGCAAGGGATCCCCAGGCGTTCCCAGACCAGTCGAGAGACATTGTCTCCCCAACGTGTCCTGGGTCTTCCCGGGGGCCTCCTACCGGAGGGACATGCCCTGAACACCTCACCAGGGAGGCGTCCAGGGGGCATCCTAACTAGATGCCCAAGCCACCCCATCTGGCTCCTCTCAACGCGGAGGAGCAGCGGCTCTACTCCGAGCTCCTCCCGGATGGCAGAGCTTCTCACCCTATCTCTAAGGGAGAGCCCAGCCACCCTACGGAGGAAGCTCATTTCAGCCGCTTGTACCCGTGATCTTGTTCTTTCGGTCATTACCCAAAGCTCATGACCATAGGTGAGGGTAGGAACGAAGATCGACCGGTAAATCGAGAGTAAATCTTCACCACTACGGACCGGTGCAGAGTCCACATTACTGCGGACGCCGCACCGATCCGCCTGTTGACCTCCCGCTCCATGCTTCCCTCACTCGTGAACAAGACCCCGAGGTACTTGAACTCCTCCACTTGGGGCAGGATCTCCTCCTTGACCCGGAGAAGGCACTCCACCTTTTTCCGGTTGAGAACCATGGCCTCGGATTTGGAGGTGCCGATTCTCATCCCAGCCGCTTCACATGCGGCGGCGAACCGATCCAGTGATAGTTGGAGGTCACGGGCCGATGACGCCAACGGGACCACATCATCTGCAAAGAGCAGAGACCCGATCGTGAGGTCACCAAACCGGACCCCCTCAACACCATGACTGCACCTAGAAATTCTGTCCATAAAAATTATGAACAGAATCGGTGACAAAGGGCAGCCCTGGCGGAGACCAACCCTCACCGGAAACGAGTTCGACTTACTGCCAGCAATGCGGACCAAACTCTGGCACCGATCGTACAGGGAGCGGACGGCCCGTATCAGGGGGCCCGACACCCCATACTCTCGGAGGACCCCCCACAGGACCCCCCGAGGGACACGGTCGAATGCCTTCTCCTAGTCCACAAAACACATCAAGATTAGAATCAAGATTAGGACCAAAATCAGGATCTGAATCAGGATCTAGACCAGAATAAAGATCAAGATCAGGGATACAAATGATTCTTTCCTCCTTTCTAGGTCAGTGATTAATCAATCAAGCTTGATTCATACAGCATCTTCATAAATAAAGCTGTACAGAATCCCAGGATCTGACCCTCAAGGGAAAATCTCCCCTTTAACAAGAAGAAACCTTGAGCAGGACCAGGCTCATGTAGGGGGACCCTTCTGCTGATGGGGGGCTGGGTAGAGAGAGAGAGAGGGGGGGGAGACAGGTAGAGGAGAGAATAGGTAGAGATCATTCACATGCATTGTGTGATGATGTCATCAACTCATTCTCTTGTGCAGTTTTTTCTCTTGGGGAGTTTTTCCTGGCCACTGTTGCTTGTTGGGGCGTCAGGACCCAGGACTCTGTGAAAAAAAACAATCTTGATTGTAACGGATGCCGACAAATAAAGATGCAAAAAGGAACCAAGAGAAACGAGCAGGAATGTATAATCTAGATGTTTATCCTTGTTTATGTATAATGTGTTTGTAAATTTAGTGATTCTTACTGTTTAACCCTTAATTTACATGTGCACATTTTGGGGGGTGCAATGTGGCTGTGACTGAGGGTTGCAGGTTCAAGGCCCAATATTTCCAGTCAAGTGAAACCTTGAAGGCTAATGCTAATGAGCTAACCTCTTTGCAGACAAATCATGTAGCAAACTTGCTCCTTTGTCTTAGCACCGCAGGTCGTTTTTGGCTTCGGCCTCAGGAAGCTCTCGTCCTTCTTTATGATCCCTCTCCTTTGCATATTTATGCAGCCTTTGGAAAAGAAGAAGAAAACCTTCACGTATGGACTTTTTTTCCCCCTTCCGAAACCACAGCCGGGCTCTATGTAGCAATTAGCTTCCTCGCGTGGACTCTGGGACATTGTGTAGGGATATTTCTGTCACGTTTATTATGCGTTTGCAGACCAGACTGTGAGTCATGTGGACACACAGGCAAATGTAACCACGGGTTAGTCCCGGCCAAGGGAACCTCCCTACATTGATTTTCATACTTTCTACTTTTTTGCAACTTTCACATCGCTTCAATGAGAAAAAGGCTGCAGTTTGAGACCCCAATGAAACGCCGACCCAAGACAAGACAAAGACGGTGTTTTTCCCTTTTTCTTGACTGTTAACTGCAGCGTTCCACTGACTCAACTTCTCCAGCGGGCTTGCTCGTGTCTCTTGACATATATTTATAGTCTTCCCTACACCTCCCCCCCTACTCCTGCCCTGCATCTCCACCAAGTCCAGGCTCCGGTAGCCCCGCCTCCCTGGAGCAGACGCTCCGAATGGTCCTGATAGTCCAGTGGAAATAGCTGTAGATGTGGCAAACTGAAAGAAGGGGGAAGAGAAAAGACACGGCGCATCCCAAACCGCTGTTGGAACACCTAAAACTCTTGACGCCTGTCTTTTTTTCCCCATTCCCTCCCTCCTTGCTTCCTTCCTGGGTGCTCCAGGAAGAAAAGCGGAGCTCGTTGATATATGCTCAGGCCTGTCGGGCCAACGGGAGAGCGGAATTCTTTAAGTCAGTCCACCATTTTCCACCCGGTTTCAGCCTCCAGGATAGATAGATATTTTATTCCCTTCCTGGGTGAAGCTCACTTTCCTACTTTCTTTTCTCACCATTTTTCTTCACAGAGGCTGTAATTAGAAAACCTCAGTTGTCTCTGGCCGTCTGCGTCCTGCGTCTCTCCTTACATCTGGTCTTCTCCTTGTACTCCTGCTCTCGTCTCACCTGCCGGGGCTCAATGAAAGTCATCTCATCAAACACAAGGGCCACGAATATTAGTACTGATACTTATTTATGAGGCTAACCTGCATTTCCTGATAGAACCTAGAAGGGTTCTGGGTTCAAGCAGGCAAAAGTTCTTCAGAGCACTGCCGAGGTACCCTTGAACAATGTAGCGAACCCCCAGATGTTCACTTAGGGCCCTGCTGGAACACCCCTGGATGGGCCACCAGCTGGAATAGGCTCCATGAGCCTCCCCACGGCCCTGCAAGGGAAACAGTGGTCAAGAAAACCAAAAATGAAACCCAATTCGCTGCTTCAGGAGCTTCTTTGGGGTTCGGTACTAGAGTCGCAGCAGCAGCGGAGATCAAACTAACAACCTTTGTGTGGTTGGAGCCACTTGAGCTGATGTTATGTTGACCTGGGGTCAGTGGCAGTGTTGCCTGAACATCATCAGCTGCAAAAAGCTGCCTGAAAGTTGAGGTGAAGAAGCATGAAGCAGAAAATAGGAGATAATATGTGTGTTTAGCATCATTCCTCAGGCTGATGGAGCTTTTAATGCTCCCATTAGAGATTTCAGAAGCACTATATGCCACTTGTTTAAAATATCTTTTACATTTTACCAGGTTTTGAAACTATTATTGAGACTGGATCCACTGGACATTCCAGGACAGAACATTTGTATTCTGTAGGATCTCTCGTGGCAGCCATTTTCTTCACGCTCGCCTCAGACCAAATGCTACGTGTGATCTTCCTCCACGACGATGCAGGAAGATCAGACGTGATCTGGTGCGGAGGTGTTACGGCACAGAACACACCATCCCATCTAATCTCGCTGACTCTCCTCTCACCAGCTGACTGACGGGTGGACACGCCCTCCTCCCCACCCACAATCCTTTGCAGCGTCTGCATCAGAGAGGAAATATGAAACGGTGACGGAGAGCGGCGGTGGAACTGGTTGGCCGGCCAATGGGAGCGCAGCACATCTGGAGGGATCCGTCTGCAGGCCCAGCTGGCAGTGCTGTGGGAGACAGCAGAGGAGAAGTTGGATCATCTGAGAGCATCTGAAGTGCTCACAGCAGAGGAGAAGTTCCCAATCTGGATCAATGCCTGTAAAAAAAAGCACATTACTTATGTATAAAATCCAAAACTCCCCTAATTGTGCTTGTGTATTTATTCGGAGGTGTTGAGCCTGGTTCAACGCTGCAGCAGATGCATCTGGAACTAAACTAAACTAGCTGTCTGGTTCAAGTGATAAACCTCTCTGACCCACAGCAGACCTTCACATTCTTGAGAGAAATCCTGGGGTTTACTGCTGGGCTCACAAAGATTACCCACAATGCCTCTCAACCGGCCTTTATTCCATTTTTACTTTCCTAAAAGAGAATTTGAACGCAAACGTAGACGAGCAAATGCGGACGGCGATTTTGAAACGTTGGATCTGTGGAATGCAGTCGGGTTTGATGATGTGGAGCCTTGCAGCCATCTTTGATTTCCACACGGCCGCCTGTCCTTCCTCTCCGAGGACGTCAGCTCGTCCGCAAACATGAGAACGGAGCTGTGCGGCGAGTGGGAGCTCTGCCATCTTTAAAACACATTTCCCTCCAGCCGCCCCTCCCCTCCCTCGTTTCTTTCTCAGTCTTTCGCTGGTTGGACTCGGGGGAGAGCGGAGGTGAACTCGTTGGGAGTGTCCAACTATTCTTTCTCCTTTTTGGGTGGAGGAGGGGGAGTCGGACTGTGAGTGCAGGGGGAGAACACTGATGTCGCCTCGCTGCTGTTTTCTGACTGAACTGGAGCAGAATAGAACTTTAGATCACAGACTTGAAGCCATTCACCAAAAAAAAAAACCATCAGAATCTTCCACGTATTAAGATTGGGCTGAATTTCTCATATGATTGATCAGATAAAGAAGGGATTTTATCACTTTTATATTGTTTTAAGGTTTGAACGGGCTCACCATCACCAATAAATAACAAATAAAAAAGCACCCTGGCAACATTTGAAGCTTTTGTAACTGGAATGGACAGTGGGTGTGTTGGCCACGCTGTGTGTTACATATGACATGTCTGGTCATGCGGGCTGATAGAGAGAGGGGGGTGAGGGGGGGGGGGGGGTGAATTTCTCCCCCACACTAGATCTCAGGTGTGAGTTGTAGGTGAATCCTACATTCTACTCGTTACTGTTGGAATTAAAGGTGTTTTCTTTCTTTTTTGCCTTTTCCTGTAACAATCTTATGTGAACACATCGTTTGTAAACTTGGGTGTCATAAATGTGTGATTTGAACTTGGGTTTCGGGGGTAAAAATAATAATGGTTATAAATTTTGCACGGAGGTTCCTGATGAAAGCAGAAAGAAAAAAAATGCAGCCGTGCGTAAAGTTCGCATCGAACGCAAACTACAGCCAGATTCCAGTAGTTCATCAACATCTTCATGTTTAAATGTGATCTTTATGGAAGCATTTCCCCACTATTAAATCCGGAAACTGCAGCGTTTTCGGTGCCAAATGCTGCCCGCTGATGTCGGGCACCGCGGGCGCCCTTCACGCATCAGCCCAAAGCGCGCACACGGCGGCGGTGTGATGCGTCTCCGCACCGAGCACCGTGTTTCACTGCAGCCCGAACAGGAGGAGAAAAAAACCAAGGCCTTATTCTCCCTTTTAAACCCCGGCGCTGTCCACGTCCTCAAAAAGAATGGATCTAATTAAAACGTTGCACTCGTCATCATGGCCAGTGCCTTGCCAAAAGGCGCCTGGTGGAGAGGAGGCAGGGAGATGCAGCACCACATGACTGAGCCTGAGCTGGAGAGGGATGGGAGTCAGATTGGGTTTCTCTTCTCTCATTGGCCGGTGGGCTGACTTTTGACACGCAGACCCGGGACCCTCCTGCCATATATATAGGCCTGATAGAACTTTATTATTCTAGCATCACGGCAGCAGGTTTCTGCTAAGTTTGGAGTTACTCGTGTCACCACAACTGTATGCCTTCCTGAAGTTGGTTTAAAAACAAGGGCTTAGCAGCACAAGGAGTCTGCATGTCTGCTTAGACATGCTCAGCTTTGTGGATACCCGGATTCTGTTGCTGCTTGCAGTAACTTCATACCTAGCGTCATGTCAATGTAAGTTTGATTATCTGCTCTTTTTTTTCTCTGTGATGGATCTTTTTTTTTTCGCGGTCCGACTGCTTCAGGATCTTTGCGCTTGGTTTTTTTTGGGGGAACTTACGTGAAGGTCGACCTGAAGACATTAAACTGGATTGAGCTCATGCAGAGGATTATTCGTTTTTCTTCAAGGATTCGATTATCATAGTTCGATTAGTCTCTTTCTTATTTCACTCTTGTCTAAAGAAAAAGTTCTGTTGCTGTGAGCGAAAGCCTTAAATTAGACGCCCTGGTGTGTTTTCCATAACCTTTAATGCATGCGCGTCTGTTTAAAAACGATAAATGCAACTTTTGCTCAGACGCGGGATGGAAAAGTTATTGGGGCGTTGTACACATTGTTCCATCCAGATGTGATGAGCTTTACTGAAGGCTGCAAGTGTCTCCCCCTGGTGGCCATAGCTGCACACGACTACTTGACACATTTGAATTCTCCTTTGAACTCTTAAATTCTCCTTTTATTAATTAACGGATCCTTTTTACGTACAGTATGTTATTCAAACAAAACAGCGCGTTTAATTTGTTCTTTAGTTATTTTAGTACTTTTCCGTTGTCGAAGCCAATATATGAAATTTTGATATTCACTTACAGGGATTGAATCACACACTTTAGTGAGACTCTTTTTAAGTGTCAGATTGAATCAAAATGTTAAAGAAACGTACTCTGATGGGTGTCCGAGGGCGCCGCCTTGTGGCTTACACACGTTAAGTTAGCGATGATGGGGCGGTCCGAGCCGGACCAAACTGGGCCAGGGACCAGATGGTCCAGTATAACTGATACCAAGCTGCAAAAGAGACGAGTAAGAAGGACACAATCATTAGATAAACAACACAAATTCTCACAGTAAATATCTCAGTTTAACCTCCCTGAACGAACACTTTAAGGACCGCAGGAGAAAATCAATCTACAGTCGTCATCCACAGAGTCATATACACACACGTCATGCAGTGGTGAAGGAATTATTCCTGTCCCAGGGGTTCAAATCTACCTGTTCAGGCTCGTCAGCAGCTGCTGGTGCTGAGCCGGCCCTCGGGATGCACGCTTAGACGCCACGTTTGCACCCCGGTAAGATCAACGGGCACGAATCAATCATTTTAACGTCATTATTTAGAGGGTTGGCAAACGCGTCAAAGTCGAGGCAGTCGTGTGTAGCTGTGCAGCCAGAGCCAGAACACAGCTGACGCAGTCAGAACGCAGAAAAGTCCATTTTCTACATCGCATAGAAGGTTCTGGGAGCGAGTCCCGGTCAGCCTTCATTTCGACCTTCATTTTTCACAGCTGAAAGGATTTGAAACAGGAAAGAGGTTGACACCATGAAATGAGTAGCGATGGGGGGAAATGACATGTTTTTGCCATGTTTTTGCTCTGTACTTGCCATGTTCTAATGAAATATCCCCTCTTGTCTCCCCCCCCCCCCCCACACACACACTTCCTGCTGCTCATCGCTGCGATGCCACAGACGCGGTTAGTACGCATGCATGAGACCGTAAAGTCATTACCTTTGCTCTCTTGTGTCTTCCAAATGATGCAACGTGTTCCAGAGTTCTCGCTTCACTAGTGGGAGAGGTTTCAGGAATTTCTGTGCCTGTGCTCAGCTGCTGGTGCAGTTTTCCTCCCTTCCAGTCCCCGGATAGGCGAGGGTCCTATTGACTGAAGTCTGTGTCAGTGAAAGCTAAAACCTGCGGCTCTCAGGGACCCCAGGGGCCTGGTACAAAGGGTCCTTTCTACAGGACTGTTGAGAGGAGTAGAGGGAGGGTTGCTCCTAACAACTGGCTCTGGGTCAGTTTGTAATCTACCTGAGAGCCATGCATGGAGTTACACATATTGATCTCAGAGCAGCCATAAGTTTTACCCCCCACCACCACCACTATTGATTAGCTTAGCGTTAGCATCTCAAAAGTGCAGTTCACACCTATGATGTGGTTGTCAGAACTGACCCGGTTCAGGATGCTACACTGTGATCAATCCTTTAGCCTCTGTAAGTCACTGAAATGCCTCATGATCCTGCACAACTCTCTTGTGGAATTAGCTTGCATGTTTAGCTGCACTTTTAATTTCTAAATAAGCTGCTGCCACCGAGCTCCCCCCGGGGGAACAGCGGTGCCCTGGAAGGAGAGAATAAACGAACCTCACATTTATTTATTAGCACGTTATGACAGACACGGCAGCTTAGCTTCCACTCAGCATCTTTTATCGGACCCAGGTTATCTGCAAACACATTTTATTGATGTCGAGGTTCAGCAGATGCTGGAACACATTCCACATCTGCGGCTGAGTCCTGGGTGACGTTCGGTGGGAGTAGAAGCAGCGGCAGGTGTTGGGTGCTTGTGGTGTTGCTGAAGCGGCGCCTGCTGTGAGGTTCCTGTGGCCTGACTGAGTTTGTTTTTGTCCGCAGGGTCTCAAAGGACCTCGAGGTGACAGGGTAAGTGCCAACCCGCCGCCTCTACTTAAAAACAGCACTTTTGTCGACCACAGGTCCAATAGATCTCTGGTAGCGGGATCGTTGACCTCTTAACCTCTGAAGAGGCCACGCCCCTTTGATTATGAGACGTTGCCATCAGGACCGTACAAAATAATGCAAACTCGATGTTTGATGTTTGATGCCCGAGCTCCCGAAAAACAACTGAATTCAATCATTTGATCTTTCATCATCTTTTCTTACAGGGTCCACCCGGCCCAGATGGAAAAGATGGCAAACCTGGACTCCCTGGACCCGCCGGCCCCCCTGGTCCCCCTGGTCTTGGAGGAGTAAGTTGACTGTCAAGTCTGTCTCTTGTTGGCGCCTCTTGTTAGTGTTTACATCATAAATGGTCCGAAAGTGACGCTGCAGCCGGACCCGATCACATCTGGCTGCAAAACATCTTCACCTTTGACCTTTTCCTTTAAAACCCAATTAAAATAGCGAAATGAACATCTGATAACAAAGAAACTAAAGCGTTAGGCTGCTTTGAAGCATAGCCACGGCGTTTTAAACCCGGCATCTGAGTCACGGTACTAAGCACTGACACCGTCTTCTGTCTGACAGAACTTTGCTGCTCAGTATGATGGTGTAAAAGCTCCTGATCCTGGCCCTGGACCCATGGTTGGTGCCCGTTTCCTTCTCCTTTCAAACCCTCTCTCATCTATTTTGGCATTGAGCGCCTGATTATTTGATGTGGTTCTGATTTCCAGGGTTTAATGGGTCCCCGAGGACCTCCTGGACCTCCCGGACCTCCTGTAAGTTCACACACGCTGCGGCATCACTGAGATCACAAATGCACCGTTCCACACACCCATAATCTGAACGTGTTCATCTTGTCCTTGGACAGGGACCCCAGGGACACACCGGACACCCCGGTGAGCCCGGAGAGCCTGGACAGAGCGTAAGAAGACTCTCCTACTTACTGAAATCATGTCTTGCCTCTCTGTGTGATGCCAACTTTGACGACTTGACTGTTTTGTCTCAAGGGCCCCCTTGGTCCCCGTGGCCCCCCTGGACCCCCTGGCAAATCTGGAGAGGACGTAGGTTCAAATTTGCATTACTATGACAACATTGCATCTGGACTTTGAAGGCCAGAAGGTAAATCCTGTTTTGCTGATCCACAGGGTAACAATGGCAGACCTGGCAAGCCCGGAGACAGAGGTACCCCTGGACCCCAGGTGAGAGGTTTCCTCCAAAACATGGACGGCGAAGACAGGCAGAAAACTGTCAATCTGAGGTGTTTCTAAGCCACATCTCTTCTTGTTTTCTAATGCAGGGTGCTCGTGGATTCCCCGGAACCCCTGGACTTCCCGGAATGAAGGGACACAGAGTGAGTGTTGGCCTTTTCCCTTGCTGACTGTTGTGCCTCAGTTGGGTGGCTAATTGCTCTCTGTATCCAGGGTTACCCTGGTCTGGATGGTCGCAAAGGAGAGTCCGGCGGTGCTGGCCTCAAGGTAAGTCGTCCACCTTCCTCAACCCTCAGAGAAATTCCAAGCTTGCTCCGAGATTCTGATGTTTTGGCATCGTAATTGCTCATCGGCCACAAAAGCTCACCTCCGGTGTCCCCTCTAGGGTGAGACTGGTGCCCGTGGAGCTGCTGGAAGTCCTGGACAGGCTGTGAGTCCCACTGTCACTCCCTTCCGTCTTCACTCACTCTTCTTCGAACAGGTTTCCTCACCTGTGTGTTCCTTGGGTCTGTCTTTAGGGAGCTCGTGGCTCATCCGGTGAGAGAGGTCGTGCTGGTCCTGCTGGCGCCCCTGGTGCTCGTGGTGCTGATGGCAATGTTGGACCCGCTGGTGCTGCTGTGAGTACTGGATGGCCTAGTAACAGACGTACAATCAGCTGCTGAATTTGTGTCACTGACCTAAATAAACAACACGTGCACCCGTCTGCGCAGGGTCCCGCTGGTGCTTCTGGTCCCCCAGGTTTCCCTGGTGGCCCTGGCCCCAAGGTAAGGGTGCTGGCATTACCTGGTTTTACTGCATTTCTTGTCAACATTTAGTGAAAAAGTAATCAATATATCACTAATATCAATTTACAGGGAGAGGTTGGACCCGCTGGAGCTAATGGACCCAGTGGAGCACAGGGTCCAAGAGGAGAGCCTGGTCCCAATGGTGCCGTTGGCCCCGTTGGTCCCGCTGTGAGTAGTTTTAAGTTATCTTGCCTTAAACATTATGCTAACACAATTATGACGACTACGTTATTTATATACCGTGTAACATGTCTGATAATCGTGTGTCTGCCCCAGCTGTTCACTTCTCCAAATTTAAATTTTGTTCAGCTACATAAAGTTGGATTCAAAGGGATTCTTTAATATTCTTACTTTGTGGTTCCCCTCAGGGTAACCCTGGTGCTAATGGTCTGAACGGAGCCAAGGGAGCTGCTGTAAGTATGCCACAGAGATAATTAGCACAAATGTAGGTCAGAAGTCACAGGGTCACACACAATTCTATTAGCCTATGCTAATGCTATTTTATGCTAATTAGTTATTCTGGTTCTAGATTTTTTCAAGCAATTACTTACTGACATAGATACACACAGACATTAAATTCAAACAAATCAAAAGCACCATTGGTTCTCTTTAGGGTACTCCTGGTATTGCTGGAGCTCCTGGTTTCCCCGGACCGAGAGGAGGACCTGGACCTCAGGGCCCTCAGGGTGCTGTAGGACAAAGAGGCCTTGCTGTAAGTACACAAAGACACCAGATTCAACTCTTAAAAACATGCTGGTGTCTTCCCAGTGGAGACATCACCATGTCAAGAGAGAATTAAATGATCAATCTTGGGATTTTCCATAACTGATCCTTGATATGTTCTCTTTTTGACCCGTTTTAGGGAGATCCTGGTGTTCAGGGTATTAAGGGAGATGCCGGTGGCAAGGGAGAGCCTGTAAGTTGATGACCCGATGTAGCCGTTTGCTCATTTAATAACCAAAAATGACTATGGAGATGATCCTTGTCTCTTCCATTGCCTTCTTCAGGGTAACGCTGGACCTCCTGGACCTCCTGGTTCTCAGGGTGAGGAAGGAAAGAGAGGACCCGGTGGTGAGCCTGGCGCTAGTGGACCTGCTGGTCTCCGTGGAGCCAGAGTGAGTACCAATGTAACAGTCCAGTTCCTAGGGTCATTTGATCGCCCCCCTATAACCGATGTTTCTCCACTAGGGTGGTCCTGGCAGCCGTGGCATGCCTGGTGGCGATGGAAGAGCTGGCCCAGTTGTAAGTTGTCCAAAAGTGTTGCTCAGCAGTGATGGATGAGATGAAACGTGGCCCGGCACTAACTCTGAATCTTCACCACGTCTCTTAGGGTATGCCCGGTGCCCGTGGCGCCACTGGTGCAGCTGGACCTCGCGGACCCCCTGGAGATGCTGGCCGCAATGGTGAGCCTGGTCCTGCTGGTGCCAGGGTGAGTCTTTTACCGCATGCGCTTGTTTTTAGGAAAACAGCAGATTGAACAATTTCTGACCCAAGCTTTTACAGGGCTCATCATGCAAGTTAGTAGTTCTAGAACAAGGTCAGAACACATTCTAATGGCCGACTTATTATTCCACAGGGTCTCCCCGGAAGCCCTGGAAACTCTGGACCCCCAGGAAAAGAGGGACCCGCTGTAAGTAATTGAGAAACATTCTTCAGAATCCAAATATTCACAGCAGCTAATGTTGCTAACAACTCCTTCTACCCGGTTTCTCCTTTAGGGAGCTGCTGGACAAGATGGCCGCACCGGACCTCCCGGCCCAACTGGACCTAGAGGCCAGCCCGGAAACATTGGCTTCCCTGGACCCAAGGGAGTTGCTGTAAGTGGGAAAGAGCAGAAAAAGGACATGGACTTGATCATGAACCTTGAGTAACTGATCCTTGATCTACTCCATCAGGGTGAGCCTGGTAAGCCTGGAGACAAGGGAGCCACTGGCCCCACTGGACTGAGAGTAAGTCACACATAATAACGCACAACTGCAGGACACAAAGAGAACATTCCGAGATCTAAATCCTTTATTCCTCCTGCGTGTAGGGAGCCCCTGGACCTGATGGCAACAATGGAGCCACTGGTGCTGTTGGACCCGCTGTAAGTGCTCTTATTAGCAACAACTTAGCCGCGCTAACTTGTGTTTTTCTACCTTTTTCTGATAGAGACACACATTTCTGATGTCTGGAGTCCTCGGTGTGATGTTTTTGATAATAACTTCCTCCTTTTTGCCGACAGGGTGGTCCTGGTGAGAAGGGAGAACAGGGTCCCTCTGGAGCTACTGGCTTCCAGGTTTGGATCACCTCACTCTGTTTTTTCCAGTAAATCAGTGACATTTTAATGTGGTGGTTCTCCTTTATAGGGTCAACCCGGTCCTGCTGGATCTGTTGGAGAGGGTGGAAAGCCCGGAGACAGAGTGAGTGTCTCTTGAGATGCATGTTCAAACACATTCATCGGCGTCAGGACAAGCAATGCACGTCTAACGCACCATGTGTGTTTCCACAGGGTATCCCAGGAGACCAGGGTCCTTCCGGACCTGCTGGTGGCAAGGTAGAACCACCTGCTCTGTCTAGCAACTCATATTGTCCGATACTGCATAAACCGGATCAGCCAAAGACCTTGACTTTCTTTGTCAATATAGGGAGAGCGTGGTAACCCCGGTGGTGCTGGAGCTGCTGGAGCTCAGGGTCCAATGGGAGTCCGTGGACCAGCTGGAGCCCCCGGAGCTGATGGTGGCAAGGTTAGTTGCACTAAATTGTTCTTTTGAATTCTCATATGGCTTTGCCCAGCTGAAATAAGACTGGGAACATATGAACATTGGGTCAGAATCAACATTGCTATATTCAATATGCATCCAGGGAGAGCCCGGTCTTGCTGGAGTTCCAGGTGGTCCTGGACATCAGGGACCTAGCGGCATGCCTGGTGAGCGTGGAGCTGTTGGTGGCCCTGGAGTCAAGGGAGAGAAGGTAAGCTCTAAAAACTAAGAGCCTGTATCATTTCCCCCTTGGGTTTAGTCAAGATTCTTCCCTGTCTGACTTTCCTCTCTCCATCCTCCCAAAGGGTGAGGCTGGACACAAAGGACCCGATGGTAACGCTGGCAGAGATGGTGCCCGTGTAAGTTTGAAGTTCTTGATATTACTGAGGCATTTGGACCCAGTTATTCTCTAAACTAGGTGGAACAACCAGCATAATCTCCCCCTCCTCTGTCTAGGGTCTCCCTGGACCTGCTGGACCTCCTGGACCAACTGGAGCCAACGGTGATAAGGTGAGCAATTTAAGAACTGTTATCCTTTACCAGAAAAGTGATAACAGGAGAAACTCTTAACGGTCTGGCTGTTATTTACTATAAGTTATTATAGTAATAAGTTATTTACTGCCTGAAAATGGCTACCGTGAGAACAATTCAACATGGCTGACAGTGACCAATCATCAAAAGGAAGAAAGTAAGAAAGACAGAAAGAAAGATTTAGAAACAAAGCCAGTGTCCAAAATACAAACTATTCTCTGCCACAGTTTTGGATAAACATCTGTTGAAAATAATTTACATGAGGTCTTCGATTTCTGGGTCAGCGTCGGCACAAGTTAGAACCTCGCTGCTGCCACCTGATGGTAGATGTCCGATATTACAACAACGACTGGAGAAAAGGGAAATTAGCATCATGGTTCTGATCATATTAGCAAAGTACAATTTATACCAACAAAAAGTCGAACGTTCGGATCCATTTCATACTGTTTTTGGAAAAAATTAGGGATCATGAATACTTTAGTATCGCCTGTCACTGTATTTTAAAAATATATTTGGAGCAATGCTAAACTAATCAAGCAACCTTTGCTCTATGTCACAGGGTGAGTCCGGTTCCTTCGGACCTTCTGGACCTGCTGGACCTCGTGGAGCCTCGGTAAGGCTCTCCAAACCCACCTGATCACATGTATCAGTAAAACATTATAGGCGTTTTTGGCCAGTATGAATAAGCAAACTGACCAAGTGCTATCTGTTCACAGGGTGAGCGCGGAGAGGTTGGACCTACTGGACCTCCTGGATTTGCTGGACCCCCTGTAAGTTATCCAATATTTCTCGGATACTGTATATTCTCCGAGCTGCAGATGAGCAATACCGCAGACGCCTGATGGAAAGACGTAAAGTTCCTGCACATACAGCACTGTTGTTCTTCTGCAGGGCTCTGATGGCCAGACCGGAGCAAGAGGCGAGCGTGGACCCGGTGGTGGAAAGGGAGAAGTTGGTCCCTCTGGACCTGCTGGACCCGCTGGACAGTCTGGACCCGCTGTTAGTACCATTCACCACTCTGGACTTGAAATCATGACATGTGGCTCGTCGTTTGAAACAGTCGCTGTTTTTCCTGCCTATTAGGGTCCCGCTGGTGTTGGTGGACCTGGTGGTCCTCGTGGAGACAACGGTCCCCCTGTGAGTAGTAAAAAGCTGCCTACACTCCAATCACACCTGCACCCTTCGGTCAACCTAAACCTCTATAGAACCTGTTCTATTCAAACCCACATTGTAACACTGATAATAAGAAATAGAGAAAACAAATAAGGAAATCCTTCAGGAAACACTGTGAAAATGCACAAGCGTTACTCTAAAATCCCACTATTGTGATTGTGTGTTTTAGGGTCTGACTGGTTTCCCTGGTGCTGCTGGCAGAGTTGGTGGTGCTGGTCCCGCTGTGAGTATTAGTCCTCCATGTTCCCTTAAGAGCACACCTACGGTACAAATCCTCACTGGAGGAACCGCAGAAGGAACTCACTTCTACTCAATCTTGCCTTCTCAGGGTATTGTTGGACCCCCTGGCGCTGCTGGTCCCACTGGTAAAGATGGTCCTCGTGGACCCCGTGGAGACCCTGGTCCCACTGGTGCCCCTGGAGAGTCTGGCATGATTGGACAACCCGGCCCAGCTGGAGAGAAGGGATCCAGTGGAGACCCCGGTCCCGCTGTAAGTCTATTTGGATATAATAGCAACTTTATAGTTTATATTTAAGCATTGTAGTAATATAGATGCAAAGTTGTCTAACCTCAGTCCACTGACATGCATCCTGTGGTTGTTTAGGGTCCTCCTGGTGCTCCTGGAACTGGTGGTCCTCTGGGATTCCAGGGAATGATTGGTCTGCCTGGTGCCAGAGGAGATCGTGGTTCCCCTGGTCCTCTTGGTGTTTTGGTAAGTGCAGTTTATTACATTTGTTCACCTTAAAAGGGTCATTCACACCTAGAACAGGCTGCTTCTGCGGCTCTTTTAAATTGTTCTTGACCCAGTGAGTTTCTCTACACTCTCCAGGGAGCTCCTGGCAGTGACGGACCTGTTGGACCCGCTGGAGCTCGTGGACTAGCTGGAAACATTGGTATGCCTGGTATGACCGGACCCCAGGGAGAGGCTGGCCGTGAGGTAAGGCCTACAAGGCCAATCACAATCGCCCCTCAATAGTCTAGAAAATATAGTATATAAACAATCTCATTCCAACCGAATAGATGCATCTCAAACCTGTTATCGTTATACCCCTATAGGGTAGCCCCGGTAACGATGGACCTCCTGGTCGTCCTGGATCTCCTGGATTCAAGGTAAGACTGTTTCTCTATCCTGGTTATTAACAGAACTCACATTTGTACCGCACACTGATCCCTGACCTGCAACTAGGGAGACCGTGGTGAGCCCGGACCTTCTGGTGTCACAGGAGTCTCTGGAGCTCCCGGTGCCTCCGGACCCTCTGGAGCTGCTGGTAGACCTGGAAACCGTGGAGAGGCTGTGAGTACAGACTGTAGCTTCTTCCGAGTTGATGCCACTTGACTTTAGGCATTTTCCACTTCCTTAAATCAATTATTTTATCATTTTTAGGGCCCAGGAGGTCCCACTGGTTCCGCCGGAGCTGCTGGAGCCAGAGGTGCCGCTGTGAGTACCACAAGGCAGAGAAATAAAACAGCCATTATCATCTCAGACCTGCTGCAGCAATTTATGGACTCGGGGTGCCTGTGTGTTGTAGGGCCCCGCTGGAATCCGCGGAGAGAAGGGAGTTGCTGGAGACAAGGGAGAGAGAGGCATGAAGGGACTGCGTGGACACCCTGGTCTCCAGGGAATGACCGGACCTTCTGTAAGTCAGAGCGCACCGTCACAACTATGGAAATATGTAGACATGCAGCTACATGGGCATCTGCTGGGATGTGTCAGGATGTTTTGTAAAGAGATTTAATAATACAGCAATACAATTTGTCCGCTAACAGGGACCCCCTGGTGACTCTGGACCTGCTGGAGCAAATGGACCTGCTGGACCCAGAGTGAGTAAAAAGCTTCTCACTACTATCATCAAGTTCCAAATGCAGCTAACACACAAGTTACCGACGACTTTAAATGCAGGATAATCTAAGACACATGTACTTTAAGTGACGATTTCCTCCTCAGGGACCTGCTGGACCCCATGGACCCCCTGGTAAGGATGGTAGAGCTGGAGGCCATGGTACTGCGGGTGCTCCTGGTTCTCGTGGACCCCCTGGATACGTCGGACCTTCTGTAAGCCCTTCTGTCTTAATACGCTAAACATACGTTTTTGTATGTTCTTTTTGCAAATGTGATTAAAATCCACTGACCATGTGAATCTGAGGAACCAAATCCAAATCAATCCTTCCTCTGGTAAACTAGGGTCCCCCTGGTCTTCCCGGTCCCCCTGGACCTCCCGGTGCTTCCGGTGGCGGATATGACCTTTCTGGATACGATGAGTACAGAGCTGATCAGCCTGCTCTGAGAGCCAAGGACTACGAGGTTGATGCCACCATCAAGTCCCTCAACACTCAGATCGACAACCTGCTCACCCCCGAGGGATCCAGGAAGAACCCCGCCCGCACCTGCCGTGACATCAAGCTCAGCCACCCCGAGTGGACCAGCGGTAAGCTCCAATCAGGGCCGTGTTTCATCCTCAGCTTGTGGCGGGCCGTGACGACTACATGAAATATCCGCCGTGCACCACTTTGATGGGGTTTTTTTCCTGCTTCTCCTGGTAGGATTCTACTGGATCGACCCCAACCAGGGCTGCATGAACGACGCCATCAAGGTCTTCTGCGACTTCACCACCCGCGAGACCTGCATCTATGCCCACCCTGAGAGCATCGCCAAGAAGAACTGGTTCAGAAGCACCATGGCCAAGAAGCACGTCTGGTTCGGAGAGACCATCAACGGTGGCACCGAGGTGAGCCTTTTCACCCCCCCACACACCAGAACAATGACCCTTTTTTCTGTTAGCGTTGCCTAACCCCAACCCCCCCTCTCTGTGTGGATGCAGTTCACCTACAACGATGAGACCCTCAGCCCACAGAGCATGGCCACCCAGCTGGCCTTCATGCGCCTGCTGTCCAACCAGGCCAGCCAGAACATCACCTACCACTGCAAGAACAGCGTCGCTTACATGGATGGTGAGACTGGCGACATGAAGAAGGCAGTGGTGCTCCAGGGCTCCAACGACGTGGAGCTGAGGGCCGAGGGCAACAGCCGCTTCACCTTCTCCGTGCTGGAGGATGGCTGCACTGTGAGTAGCTCCTCCTAGGATCCACCACGCGGCCGAGCCGACGTTCGCCGGCACCAGAAACTGACACCTTCTCTCTTTTCTCGCCCCCGCAGAGACACACTGGCGAATGGAGCAAGACAGTGATCGAGTACAGAACAAATAAACCATCTCGCCTGCCCGTCCTCGACATTGCACCTTTGGACATTGGTGGAGCTGAGCAGGAGTTTGGTTTGGACATTGGCCCAGTCTGTTTCAAATAGATAGACTCATGATAAATTAACACCAAAAAAGAGAGAACAAACGAAAAAAAATCAAAATCTCTGCCCTTCTTTCTGTGTTGTGTTTTTAATACCAAATGCTGATTTCTCTCTGCACATCCACTTGCTTAAGATGGGCAACTATCTGAGCGGACTGAACGGACTGATCGGAGCGTTTGTGCAATGCAAATTAATACAGCAGCCCAAAGGGACGCGGGAAAACACCTTGTTGTGGGACATCATGTCATCGTTTTGTAAAAAATAAAAGAAGTGTAATAAAAACGCTGAAAGTACGCATCACCTTGTGGTCTTTGTATATCTTCCAAAGAGGAGGTTTAAAACCACAATTTCCATGAAAAAAAGGTTTAAACTACCTCATGCCTGTACCTAAAGAAAATACTATTACCAAAAGCTGGGTCCACAACAGAGATGTTCAGACTTCCAAATGCTTCAGTTACTCTGTCCTGTCTGGAAAGGTGCTCACTGATTGAAGCAGAGATGGTGCTAATACGCAGCTGTGGAACAAACCACTTGTTACTGTATTACTTTGTATTGACCTTTGAGAAGTCTTGCTTTGGTCCCGTGATGTTTCCCACCCTAAGCATGTGGAATGGTCCTAAATCTGATGTCTGTTCTTTTGGTTTTGTTTCACTTCTTTTTGTTCTTTTATTATTTTTTAAAAAAAAATCTTGTCTAGGATTTTTTTTTTTTTTTGGTTTTGTTTTGTTTTGTTTTGTTCAGGCTTCAGAAATCTAAAAATCCCACTCAGTGTTCATACTGACGGCACACATTTCATCCAATTCCAAACGGTTTTTAGGCGGCCTCTCTCTCTCTCTCTCTCAAAAAATGGCACCACAAAGACTATTGTACCTATTTTGTATATGTGAGATGTTTAAATAAATTGTGAAAAGTTCTGAAATAAAGCATGTCCAATGTTCCAAAACACACTACTCAGTAAAGTGCTTTCATGCTTTAAAGTCACCACTGAAGGTGCAGGGTCGGTCACTGTATTTCGGTCCTACTTTGGCAACACCTTCCTACGGTGGAAGCACATCTGTAGTCTCACTAGCGGCCCCCAGTTTAGGATTTATTTTCCAATGTACATCCATTTTCAATGTACAGTAAATTTCTGTTGACACTGTCCATGCCAATGTGTGATTACTAAAAAGTGCATTGTTTCTTTGTAAATATGCATCCTCTGATGTTGCTCTTCTTTATAATCCAGCTTTTGCATCCAAATAAATTTCTGTGATTTGGATCAAGGCTCGAATTGCACAGTGACGCATGCAAACCAACATGAACAGCAGCCGACACGGGACCGTATTGCTAAAGTGAGGAAGAGTCCCTACATAGCGACACGGGTGTGTTGAGGCAGCGGAAAATGCTTTTTTTTTTATTGCGGTGATCTAATTATGCGTGATGGCCTTGCCAGCTGATCGCCTGCAAGTCTTACAACAACCACAAGGGGGCAGCCTGACGCCCCCTCGACATCCTGAGGCTTCGCCAAACTAATAATAATAATAAAATACTACAGATAAAATGGAAAAAAACAACATGCCGAGTCCCCCCCCCCCCCCCCCCCCGCTATATCATGCATGAACTCCCCACATTTGATGCTAAACAACGGGCTGCGAACACAAGACTGTGCGTTTTGCTTTGCAGTAAAATGGCTGCAATGTGACCGCCTTCACGGTGTTTCTGTTTATTACGCTTAAAAAGTTCAACTTCTACTCCAATGCTGGCATCATCTTCTTTATCTCTTCTCTCGAAGCCATCCTGACCAGAAGATTTCCAACCTGTCTGACGCGACCACAGCTTAAAAAGGCTCGTAAAGTCGCAAGACAGGGATTTTTTTTTAAGGCAGTGTGCTGCTGAGGCATTTAAGTTCAGATTTATTTCACAGTAGTTTGTTGGGAGAAGTTGAAAAGAGAGTTGTTTAGGCCAATTGGTGCACGAACCGCGTTTCTGTAACGTCTGTAAAATTCGACACACAAGTCCTGTGTTGATTTTCCATTTAAACACAAAATACCTAATTACAGACTTTACTGACACCTGCCGGTGATTAATTGTAAGTGCACCCACATTGTCAAAAAGGGGAATATGATCCTTTTTTTCTTAAAAATAAAATAAAATAATAATTCAATATTAATTACCTTCCATAACTGCTTATTCCAGAGCAAGCATTTAAACTTTGCCTGTTTTTGACTGAAAAAGTTGAAAACAACAGTTTTACACCAACTTTTTTTTCTTTTTTTTTTACCGAGTTTAGTTGCTGAAGTTCGGTGCCACTTTTAAACGGGCCCTTCGTCGGGATGCGAGTTTGAATCCGCGCCGCGGTGCTCGTGCACCGGGCGTGACTCGGCGGTGATGCGGCGGAGGCGGCGTCTGCTGCCGCCCCAGACGGCGGACGGAGCCGCCGCTGCCGCCAGTCTGCTCACTGCTCGGGCGCTTGTTGTCATGGAGGAGCAAAGATGGCGGTCCTGGCCTACAGCCTGGGCAAACGCGAGATAAATCATTATTTCACCATTAAAAATGCCAAGCTGATATCGCTGGCCCTCGTTGTTGTGTTGCTGGTCTCCCACACGGTTTCTCGCTATTATGGAGGTAAGTGGCCTTTATTTGTGTTAAAATAAAGCCAGTAGGACCCAGCTAATGCTAACGCTAGCTAGCTGTCTGCTACTACCCCGATACGCTAACCTTGCCTGCGGATCGCCGCAGTCTTATTGTCCCCCACTGTTTTGGTCTCGCATGTGGCTGTTTTTGGACAGTGTGTGGATGGTGAGGAGCGGCGGGGATTTCGTAGATGTTGGCCGCAGATCAGCCTCGGTTTCCTGGCTTAGCCGCACCGAGCTAACGTCGCATTTAGCCGTGTTTACATGCGCCTGTCAGGACGCGCTTGATTACGGGTCGTGCGTTACCTCATCTTGCTACTTGCTGGAGCAAAACTGTAATTGGGACGAGGACAGTCTCCCTGGAGACGCGACCACCGCCTGTGATTTGGGGACAGCGGTGCTTTTGTATCTCTGATTCCTGCGTGTTTCCAGCTGCACGATCGTCAGTTTACATCCAAACTGCTGCAGACGCACTAATTCTAAAGCCACATCTCAGTGGCCCTTAATGTCAATGTTGGAGCACCTCAGCGCACCTCGACCCCCCCCCCCTTCCAGTCGACCCTGTACGGGAGGTCAGATGAATGTGGGAGCAGCTGCCTTGGCTGGAGATGACAGCACGGTGCACGTCCACGTCTCCCAGCCTGCGTGCATGGGTTGATTCAGTGGCAGATGGCTCTATTCATTTGCCACTCTAATGAATAGCTGGAGAGATTTATGGTTGAGTCGAAGGGCCGATGGCCCCTAGCAGGGCTCTGCATTGTGTGAGTCTTTTTACAGCATGGGGTGAATAGACGGGGGCACTATAGAGGCGGCAGGTTCCTGCCACTCGCGTGCACAGTGAAATAAAAGGGCTGTGTTTTTAAACGTACTGATGCTTTTTGTTCGTGTGCTGCCTTCAGGGAGCGATTCGTGTGAATGGCTGCTGTCCAGAGGACGTTACCTGGGGGAGAACGTGTGGCAGCCTTATGGCTGCATGATGCACAAGTACAAAAGCACGTGAGTAGCATGAAGCCGCCGACAGTTAGCATCAAAATACCGTATTTTCACGACTATAAGGCGCACCTAAAAGCCTAGAATTTTCTAAAAAAATCGACGGTGCGCCTTATGGTTGTGAAAATACGGTAAGGGGAATTGTTGGGATTCCTGCAGCAGGCTGGAAGGATATCGTTGAAATGTTAGACTGTAATAATACCGTTTTCTATTACATCCTAAAAATGATGAACGCCGGGAGGCTGCTGGCCGCTAATTCCGTCTCATCACCCTCGTTTTTGTCTGACAGTGAAGCCAAAAGCTGCCTCGCTGGAAAGAGGGTGGCCTTTCTTGGGGATTCGAGGATAAGGCAGCTGTTTTACTCCTTCATCAAAATTCTTGACCCTGAGCGGAGAGAAGATGGAAACAAGGTGATTATGGGGAAAAAATGAATTATTTAAAGTGTCTTTGGGATTAAAAGCTCCCACCTGGAAAGAGAGGACGGAATGCTAAGTGCTCCGTGGCGGCGTTTTTGGAATGCAAGCGTGTCTCCGCGCATAAATGTAGCATTAGCAAGCGCTACAGATAGGCAGGTGATTAACTAGCAAACGGAGGTAAATAACTGATTTTCTCTGTCTGTCCTGATGGAACGTGTGAAGCATGAAGACATTTCCTTTGAAGACCCGGGTTCCTCTGTCAATGTGGTGAGCTCTCTGTGAAACGGGAGGTTCCCCGTCACTTCTCAGGCAAACTTTTGATTAACGAATGTCTTTTGAAGGACTTCCTGTGGCATCCGGAGGCAAATAATTCCATGAAAGAACGCTTGGTGTCATGGACCCAAGTGAGTAGAGGACCTGTGTCCTCCGAGGGGCTTTAAAAGAGGGTGAAATCAAGCTGAAACGGTCCAGTTTGTGCTTTGAGGGGCTTTGGGTTTGTGATTGTGCCTCCTGTTGTTGCAGGAGACGTCTCCAAAGCCAGATGTTGTGGTCCTTGCAGCTGCCGCAGTAAGCTGCATAATGAGTGTTTAGCTAGCTGCGCGTCCTGTTCTGAGCTCACCCGTTAATCCGTTCGCCACAGTGGTCCATCAAGCTGCACAGCGGCAGCAGCGAGGCTCTGCAGCAGTACCGGGCCAACCTGACGGCCATGGCCGCGCACCTGGAGCAGCTGGCCCAGCACGGAGAGGTCTACTGGGTTCTGCAAGGTGAGAGCGCCTCGCTCCTGAAGCAGGGGGAACGTTCGGAGCGACGGGAAGCATGTGAGGGGTTTCTCTCTCGCTCTGGCTGCAGACCCGGTGAACGAGGAGGCCCTGAGTGACAGCAGGAAGATGATCACCAATCAACAGCTGGAGCTGTACAACGAGGCCGCGGTGGAGGTTCTGAAGCCCGGGCCGGCCGACGGCGGGTCCAGGGTCAAGCTGCTGGCTGCAACGCGCCAGGCCGCCATGGCAACCATCGCCCAGTCGGACGACGGCCTACACCTGCCGGAGAGCACCAGGAGCGTGGTAGGGAGATGATTCCAGACGTGTCCTTGAGCGCTGTCGCGCGTCGGTCGCTACGGCAACAGCGTGTCTCCTTGTCGCCTCCGTCCCAGGGAGCCGCGGTGCTGATGAACTCCGTGTGCAATAAGCTGCTGAAGCCCATCGACGGCTCCTGCTGCCAGACGTCCCCCCCCCCGAACCGCCTCCAGAAGCTCTCGGCCTGCTGCTTCTTCTTCTCCGCCCTGGTTTTCCTGCTCCTCCACCTCCTGGGCAGCAGCCACCACCGGCGGCCCGTGCCCCCAGACGTGGAGAGCCTGGAAGAGAAGAAGCCGGCCACCGCAGCTGTCCCGCCGGGTCCAAAGGCGGCGTTCCAGGCGCTCTGCAGGATGGGCGTCATCATGGCGTATTTCTACCTCTGCGACAGGGCGGACGTGTTCATGAAGGAGCAGAAGTTCTACAGCCACTCCACCTTTTTCATCCCGCTCATCTACATCCTCATCCTGGGGTTCTTCTACAGTGAAAACAGCAAGGAGGTGAGATGGTTGGATGGAGCGTGGGAAGGGGAATCTGGGAATAACGGGAAGGACCGGCTCTGCTTTCCTCAGACCAAGCTCCTGAACCGGGAGCAGACGGATGAGTGGAAGGGCTGGATGCAGCTGGTCATCCTCATCTACCACATATCTGGAGCCAGCGTGGTGAGTCCTCCTCGCACGCCCACGTCGGCGGCGCCTGTGAGGGGGAGAAGGTTTCATCGTTCCCGTCTGTTCCTCAGTTTCTTCCCGTGTACATGCACGTGCGGGTGCTGGTGGCGGCGTACCTCTTTCAGACCGGCTACGGGCACTTCTCCTTCTTCTGGCTGAAAGGAGACTTCAGTCTGTATCGAGTGTGTCAGGTGAGCTTCCCCGGCTCCGCCTTCATCAGGACCCTCCACGATGTCCTTTCATGCGTCTTGTTTCCACGCCAGGTCCTGTTCCGTCTCAACTTCCTGGTCCTGGTCCTGTGCGTGGTCATGGACCGGCCTTACCAGTTCTATTACTTTGTGCCATTAGTGACCTTCTGGTTCTTCATCATCTATGGAACGTTGGTCGTGTGGCCTCAGATCCTGCAGAAGAAGGCCAACAGTAGGTGTCATCTAGTCCGGGTGCGACGCTTCTGGAGTAGATGGTTGATGTTGGGCTTCCTCTCACCAGGTGGTGGCGTGTGGTACATGGGGGTGTTGGTGAAGTTCCTGGGGCTCCTGCTCTTTATCTGCTTCTTTGCGTTTTCACAGGTGGGTGCCTTCAAACGGTATTTAGACGCGGCGTTTTTCGACCGGGCTCCGTCGCCCGCTCGCCGTTTGAGGCGCTCGGCCCGTAATAATCACGCCGGCGCTCTGTTCCAGAGTTTCTTCGAGAGCATCTTCTCAGCGTGGCCCTTCTCCAAGCTGTTTGAGCGGAACGGAAGCGTCCGAGAGTGGTGGTTCAGATGGAAGCTGGACCGGTTTGTAAGTATTTCTCCTCCTTCCGGCCCCCTCCAGCGCCCCGGCGGGTCTAACGGTGCCGTGTTGCGTCGCAGGCGGTGATCCACGGAATGTTATTTGCCTTCATCTACCTGGTGCTTCAGAAGCGTCAGGTGCTGTCGGAGAGCAAAGGAGAGGCCCTCTTCTCTACCAGGATCTCCAGCCTGCTGCTCCTCCTCTCTGTCGTCTCTGTTATAGTAAGACCTCCAGCTTCTCTAACACACCGTGATGCGTCTGTGTTTTAGTACCGGGGACTATTTAGTGCTGGGATTGGCCCTGCAGCAGGACACACGTTGTGGTCCCACAGGAACGAGGCTTGGGAGCTGCTGCCGTATCTCAAAGGCTGCTTGAGCAGCTGAGAGTGGTCACACGGGGAGTGTGTAAAAGACTTTATTGCCCCTAAACACACAGTTTCTAAGCCTCATGTGACGGTCTGGATTAAGTTCTTGTTTGTGAGCTCCCAGGAGCCTTCACCTTCACTAAAAAACCTGGTTGTCCTCCCGTTTCTGTGCTTTAGACTTATTCGATATGGGCCAGCAGCTGCAAAAATAAGACGGAATGCAACGAGATGCATCCGTACATCTCCGTGGTGCAGGTAAAGACTCTTCTGCTCTGTTCTGTGAACAAGGCGGCAGAAACGTGGCGAATCACCTCTTGGGTTTTGCTGCCGCTCCACAGATTCTGTCCTTCGTCCTCATCAGGAACATTCCTGGCTACGTCCGCTCTGTTTACAGCTCCTTCTTTGCCTGGTTTGGGAAGATCTCTTTGGAGGTGAGTGTCCTTGGTCTCCTGTCAGGCTTGGTCCCACTTGACTCTGACTGCTCTGTCCCCCCCCCCAGCTGTTCATATGCCAGTACCACATCTGGTTGGCGGCCGACACCAAGGGAATTTTGGTCCTGATCCCAGGAATCCCTTCCCTGAACATCTTGGTCAGCACTTTTATTTTTGTGTGCGTGGCTCATGAGATTTCCCTCATCACCAACGACCTGGCCCAGGTGATCATCCCCAAAGACAGCATGGCCCTGCTGAAGAGACTGGCCGCCATGGGCGTCCTCAGCCTGGTCGCGTTGCTCCTGACCAGGGGGGGGCAGCCCACGCCCGGCACCTAACCCCCCCAAGACCCGATCAGAGGGGCCAAATCCTGCTGACTGGAGCCGAGAGGCGGCCCGCTGTTTGTCTGTGACCTGCTGTGCTGCTGCTTTTTCCAAGTGTTCCCAGGAAGTTGCACACAGAAGAAGAGAAAATGGTGGGGGGGGGGGGGGGGTGCTGCTCCGAACTGAAGCTTTCCATCATTGGGATCAGTACAAGAGCAGAGAATAGTTCCGCACGCGCGACATTGTTTCAAACGAACTGGAATCTCATTTCAAGGTTGCAGAACCAAACCAGCCAACATGAGCTCGTCGCGTACAGAACCTCCCCCCCCCCATCCCACCCCCACCCCCCCACGGCCACACGGCACGAGCAGCTGGAGGTGTCTCCACTTCAGATGTTGGATGATCCCTCCATGTTCCTGCGAGTCACCTCAGAACTGTTGGCCTCCTGTTCAGAGGCGTTGTGCCCCCCCCTCCCCGCTGTAGCGCTGAGATTCGATGTGACGTGTACAGTATTTAAGGATTTAAGTTAAGTTTTATACGTTGTTCTGGCTTTGTTTTGTACTTTCGAATGCTGTTTGTGAAGGAAGCGCCGCGGTTCCGCCCCGGCCAGAGGGCGGAGCTTCACTTTTATTGACTGACTTTGGAACCAGTGCTGGTTATTCACCACCGGAGCCACTTCAGCGGCGTTTTTTAGTCTGTTAATTCTTTTGAAACCACGTCCGCCACCTTGCACACTCTGTACAGCAGGACTGAACCCAAAGTTCCCGTTGATCTTCTGGACACGCCTTTGGGTCTCCAGCTTTTCTGGGATGTTTCAACCTCCCGCCTCCACCAGCTCGCTGACTGAGAGACATTTCTGTGTGCGCGTTGGAGGAAATGGAGACGCCAGTGTTCTTCAGTTGTCTGGGAGAGATTAGCACTTTGACTGTGACCTACGACCTTTACGTGCGTGAGCCACAAAAGGCAGAGAGCGCCAGAATAACCCGGACAGTGTTGAGTGATGTCTGTTGTACCAAAAAAAAGAAACAAACCCTGTGGAATCGATTTCTGCACATATAAGAACCCCACAGGAGCTGAGAGTTCCTCTTTTGTCCTCATAAAAACAGCATATTTCAACGTAACCCTCCACATCTGACTGAGCAACAGCTGAGAACCATTGGTGATCATTTCAGGCCTTAATTATCACTTTTGGTTGTATTAATGCAACTATTTATAGCCCTGTTCAGATCCTTTTTGAGACATGTAACTTGTACATTTTTGGTGATGTCTTAAAAATGTGAAATGTGTCGTTATTTATAAATGCCTTTATTCAGTACGTTATTAATAATACCTTCATAAAATCTGGTCTGGTTTCTTTTCGTGAGACTCGTAACAGGAATGCAGACGGTAAACTCAGAAGAATTTATTGTTATCATGTGACAAACTAACAACACATGACAACTAAAGCGTTTTAATGTAAATCTCCTTTTTCCTCCACGTGGTTCTTTATGAAAAACATACAAAAACATCTTACAGACGCTTAAATATCTCAATCTCGGTATTAAAACGGGCTTCCCGCACACTCTTAAGGTGTTAGTCTAGATGGTAAAAGCTGTTGTGGAGCATGCATGTTGGCACAGATGGACAATAACGTGAAACCAGAAGAGCTCCGACAGCTTCCGCTGGTCACAAATTGAGAGCTTCGGCCACCTTCCTCTCCTCAGGAATACCATTTACCTAAAATAAAAATGGAAAAATGAAGTCTTAAGATGAATAAACCTCCAGACAGGAATGAGTTCTAACCCCCCCGTGCCTACCTCCAGCCTCCGAAAGGTTGACATGACATAATTATCTCCTTTGTTAGCAGGGGGGCGGAGAGAGAGGCGGGTTAGTGTCGGACACTAGAGGGCGCTCGCACACCAACATCGCGCATGCATCAGAGGGTGCACAGCGACACCATCTCTGTAGTGAGTCACACAGGAGGAGCGGAGCTACCGGAACGGCCTAGAGTGAGATGTAGAACACACACATGCAGGAGTGGGAGCTCACCCATGCTCGGACGAAAGGTCAATGAAGCTGGCGCATGCTTCACAGGAGGGTGAGAGGAGGGTTCGTAGAGCAAACGGAGCGCCAAACGAGCACTAACCTGATGGTCGCTGCTGCGGTATCGTAATCTGGTTTTGCAGATTCCTGGAATAATCCACAGTGACGTTAGTGGAACAGCGAAAGCGCCGCAGCCGTCGGCGTCACGTGACAACATGCCGCCCGGGCTTCGAGCCCGTTAGGTAAAGTCACGGGGCGGCTTGAACCTCTTAAGCTGTGGTTCTACTTTCTAAAGGCCCCCTTTCTGCAGCGGCGGTCTTAGCTGTGCAGGAGGTGCGTTAGAGGGACGGGAACAAGAAGATTAATGGCGGCGTCATGTGTCTGCGTGCTAACGCACTGATTCAGCCTTGAAAAGCCTTGAAAGTTTTTAAATCGAGTCCCTGCTGGGGAAAAAAAAAGAAAATCCCCATAGCAACTCACGTCTGCGTCTGCATGAGCGGCATGCTGGTGGTCTCGTAGCTGTCGGGGTGGATGGGCGGCACCACCTCGCCGCTGACCGGGTTGAAGACGGGCAACGTGGAGAGGGGCCAGGAGATCTCGCGGTTCTTGGACATGCTCCGCAGCTCTTTGCTGGACTTCTGGATGGAGCTGTGATGGACCAGTTGGATGCTGGACAGGAGAGAGGAGCTGACCTCAGAATAATCTCCCAGAATGCAACACTGGGTCAAAACCATCCGCGTGAGCTCTCGATTCTTGCATGCACAGCAAAACATACATCCACCCTCAACGACCCCCGCACCCAAAACACCTTTTAAGCCATTTGTTGCCGCCAATTTAACTCGTTTCAACATCTGGTTACTGAATTTTTGAGCAGCCCGTTGGATGAATGATGTCAACACACGCATGAGGAAGGCGTCGCCCCGATCATACACCCCGTTTTGCCGCTGCGCGCCAGAACGCACCTTTAATTTCCACTCAAATGTGGAACTAATAATTACTCATTGTTAATTTTTTTCATGTTAATATCCTTTCGTGCGTCTCCCTTCTGCAAAACTCCGGCCGGATACACGCAAGCCGCCGTTCCGGCGCGCAGACGCGGCGCAAACGCACCCGGTGTATCATCAGAACCAGCGTAGAGGGAAAGAAACTGCAAAGCAAAGACGGAGAGAAGGGAGGGAGCAGCCCAAATAAAAGCAGGGGAGAGGTAAAACACTTACTCTGGTGTGTGCATGTTTCTTTTTTCCCTAGAGGCAAAACAAAATGGATGGATTAAATAGTTTAACAGAGTTTAACAGACGTCTGCACACAAGTGAGGGACTGATGGGATGGAGGACACTGAGGGCTGGTGGAGAACAATGGCTGACTGGTGCTGTGGTGGAGAAAATAACTGAAAAAAGAATACAGATTTGAGTGGAATGGACTCTGGATGGTGACGAGCAGCTGCAAACCCAGTCCAGATGGCTGCCCTCTACTGTAAACACCCCCCGCTATCGCCATCTCCCATAATTCGTCGCTGAGGTTACGGTCTGTGTGTCGGGCCGTCGGGTACCGGGCGGAGCGCACTTACACCCCCTCGCGCCTGCAGCACATGGTGTAGCCGAGCACGAAGAAGAGGACGAGCGCCACGGCGGACGGGACGGCCAGCGTGACCAGGAAGTCGGAGAAGTAGTCCCTGGTCTTCATGGACTCGGACGGAGGGTCGTATTCTCCAAACTCGGGCAGGATGCCGGTGCCAGGTTCAGGGCGGGTCACGTACACCGGGACCACTTTGTTGATGTCAACCTAAAGGTAGCAAGAATTCTTTTTGTGGAAACAGCAAAACTTTATTTATATTCTCGCAGCTGCGATTGAACACATCATATTTTATTTCCACTGCTCTGGTTATCATTTTTCCACGCCGACCCTGAACACATCGTCTACCTTTGTCCTAACTGGCGCTCATCTTGCTGATTACAGGTGGATTCCGGTACTGAATGTGTTTAATTATGACAGCTTTCATTCAAAGTCTGCGACTCCGTTCATGAGTTTACAAGCCTGACGGGCCCCGAACATCCGCAGCTGCCTTTGACCTCCCACAAGTCGACACTCACCAGGGAAATCTTACACCAATCGATGTGGAACTGAGCTCGGAACTTCTTGTCACAGCTGATGACGGGCTCCATCTCCTGGCTGCACCGCAGCTGATTGTGTGGGCTTTCCACTTCCCGCAGGCAGGAGGAGAAAGGAACGTCGGCGCCGACCATCACGTACACCCTGCGGAGCGTGAGACAAGGTAACAGAGGAGAACGGGGCTTGTTAGCGGCCTCCCGGATGCTTTCATCTTTGAAGACATCAGCATAAATCTTTGATGTACAACTTGTGGCAGCTCATGTGGGCGATTCCCCTCAGAATGGGCGGCTGTCAGCGCCGGCAGCCGCGTGAACTCGACTAATTTGCAGCAAGTCGCAGATCCCCCGGGTCACGGTTGAGCAAAACGTCAGCATGAGAACAGTTGGGTGGAAAATACAAATAATCTGTTAGACTGAGAGAAAAGGACACGCACAGAGGAAATCTCAGAGGCCATTACAGATTACTAGCTAATTTTAGGGGATTAAACCAAAATAAATAGAAATGGAACCATGGTCACTGCTTCCTTTTTGAATGTGACAGAAGGAAGAAATCAAAGAATGCGTGTTCTTTGTACTGGGGTCCAAAATTCTGTACAAATATACTAGAGATCTGTTTGAGGGATCAGATGGGGCTGGAGAATGTGTTAGGATTCTGAAAGTCCTGACAAGGTTAGGAGAACAAGAATGTGTGTTTGTTTGTGAGTCATGAGAGTATCAGGAAAAAAAGGGATGATATGGAAATGTGCAGCCTTTATGTAACATCCAGCAAATTCACACTTCCCACGTCCTTCATTCCTAGAGAAAGCTCATGAAACACACACACACACGCACACACACACACACACACACACACACACACGCACACACGCACACACACACACACACACGCACACACACACACACGCACACACGCACACACACACACACACACGCACACACGCACACACACACACACACACACACACACACACACACACACACACACACAGGGCCTTTTTCTTCCCTGATGTATCTGTCAATAACACTAGGAAGTGCCGCTGAGCTCTGTCACGGTCACATGTGGTTGTACGGAGGCGGCGGCGGGTCGAATTCACCCTCTAAGTGTAAATGACAGGAAGGGCTGAGCTGTGATTGACAGCCGTCTGTCCAGAGCACAGACCGTATGTGAAGATGGGTGTCGGGAAGCCATCTTGCCCCGCCTGACAGCTGAACTCTGCTTTAAATGAGGCTGTCAGCACAAGGCGGCACAGCAACACACCTTTGTTCACTATAGAATGAGATGAACCGACCTTTATTTTAGATCCAGTGTGTACGCTAAGTGTCGGGGACACATCTTAGCAAAATCAACACCGTCGTTTTGCCACTAAAATATCCCCGCCGAAGCCTCCAGCCGGTGTTACGCGTCATTACACAGCAGCAAGAACCGCCCTCACCCTTCCTTCAGGTCGTTGATGGGCAGCGGCACGCGGCCGCCGCGGTCCAGGGCTGATGTGATGTTGATGGCATTGAGGCGCTCGGGCTGCCACACGTTCTTCACCGCCCCCAGGAAGTCCCCCAGAACCTCACTGGCCAGCATCTCCTCCACATTCATGTTTTTGATGTAGAACTCGGCCTGGAAGGGCAGAGGGAACTCTGCGGGGAGGAGCAGATGTCATCGCTAGCACATTAGCGCTGATGTGAGGATGGCGGCGTCAAATCTGGGGGGGGGGTGGGGTTCGCTCTTTTGCTGATCTGTTTTCACCCCTCACCTTCCGTAGCCATGATGTTTATCACCAGGTTGTGCCGCGCCGTCTCAAAAGTGCGTCGGTTATAGGCCGTAATCTGCAAAACAGGGGGGAAAAGTTTAAGCCGAGCTCGGCGCAGCTCTGCAACCGTCTGAGACGCCGCACGGGGGCCCACGTGCCGCAGCTGTAAGCCTTTAGAAGAATTCCTATAGTAGCTTATGGGGGACAACATGTCGGAATCTGGGCAGCGGATTTGTTCGTATAGGTGGAGGCGTCATTACCTCTATGACGGTGGGCTTCCCCACATGCTCAGCCATGGGGGAGCCGTACAGGACGCCGTCGCTGTGGGGGGTCCTCTGGATGTAGCGCAGCCAGCCCGGCCTGTCCGGGTAGCCCATCAGGTTGGTGTTGAACGTGATCGGGTCATTGCTGGCGTCGCCTACGCGCAGAACCGATTCAGAACCGATTCAGTCGAGCTCAATTTGAAAGTGATGACGAGGCCATTGTGCAAACTGCTCACTACACTCAAACGGAGTGCTTCAACGCCATCAGCGGCGTGCAGACAGTGTGAATTTAATGTTTTACCTGATTTAGGATAGGGAGGAAACTCTCCCTTGAAGTACTCCCTCTCCAGCACGTGCACAAAGAGCACTCCGGCCGATGGGTAGACGTTACGGTCCGCGTGTGATCTGGACAAGATGGTGACCACTGAAATGCACATTTAGAAGGAAAAAAGACATGAGCCGTGCGAGCAAATGTGCTGGTTCTGCTCACGATTCACTGCGCAGCGAGCGAAGGCACGATGCTAGTCGCTGTTAGCACGTTAAAGGGAATTCCCATGTTAGCGCTGAGAATCTTAGATGTGGATCAATCGGGCATTTTTAGCAACACACTCCACTACTAGATAGTTTGGATGGAGATTTCTTTTGGACCAACCCGTCCCACACCAGTTCTGCTCAACACTGGAAGGACCTGTGTAATTCTTTTTTTTAAAATTTGCTCAATTTCAAAGACATTTAGTCTTAAAATGGGCTCAATGAACCTGGACACTAGGAAAGGCAGGAGCGGAAGTGTCCGGCTCCTTCTGCACCTCCCTTTCTTGGATTTCTCCCCCCCCCACCCCCTCGGTGGGAGGGCGGTGCACTCCTCTTTGCAATTACCCCAGGAGAATGAGTGTACACAGATGGAGGACAGGAACAGGAGGGGGAACTGAAAGTGTTTAGGAGAGAGAAAAACAAGTTCTGAGCTACGGACTGAAAAAGGAACGCCAGCTCACCCCCAGACACACGCACGATGCAGCTAAACTATCCCAATTTCCTATAATTTACCCCCAGCAAAGGTGGCTAAAGGCTGAAAGCTGCACGGCCAGCCCCTGACTCTTAATAAAGCTGAATTCCTTGCTGGAGATAGCAGCGGATCTGGATTTGCACTTTAATCTGAGGCCGTGAAAGAGGAAGTCAGCACAGGATCTTCGATTCCGGAGCCTCGTCTTTTGCAGGGCTGCATAAAAGGGTTAAAACAAGATTAGGTGGGACAGTAAGCTGCAGATTATTAAAGGGAGCCTTTGTCTGCAGGACCAAATTGCCTTATTCCGATCTAACAGCCCCGACGAGCTGCTGGCAAATGCAAACTTTAAAGAAAAAAGCTCCCTAATGTGTCTTAAAATGAGCTACATCTGCAGCCACAAACAAAGGCCCCGGAGCAGCCATATGCCCCCCCCCCCGTCCCAGCGGGACAGGTGGCAGTAAGACTCCATCAATACCATTTTGCTGCCACTAAAGGAGAAGCCAAAGGTGTTATTCACACCGCTTTCCAAGGACAAACAGCAGGGACCACCTGAGCACCACTAATCCGCGCGACGTTAGCCGCCACCTCTTTGGGTCGAACTTATCCGGACCAGGACTAAAACCCGGGCTGGTCTCAGAACAGCGGCGACGCCTCCGCCGATGACTTGAGGCGATCTGCGGATCGCAGGTGCGACACTGTACACAATACATCACCGATTACAGGTTAATGCGAAACTGTCGCCTGTGGCCAGCAGCTGCAGGACAGACAGAAAGAAACGCCTGTTTTTAACACTCCGGATTCTTCAGTTCCGGGGGGGAAGAACCCGAGAATCCTCTATCAAAGCGTTGAAGTCAGGCGAACCGGCCTCGGAGGCCGTGCGAATGGATAACTGGATTTGTTCTGCCTCTGTGCGTTGACCTTCAGCCGACTAACGCGACTCCTCGGTTACGCCAAACAACTGGAGGGGTCTGGAGAACCGGAGCAGCCAGGAGGCCCGAGTCCTCTTCTGTCGAGGCAGATCTGTGCTCCACGTGCACGTCGGCCGGGTCAGGAGGAGCACATGTGCTTCTCTGGTGTTCGGAGGGGAAGCACAGACAACAAGGGCCGCCACTGATGCGTCTCAGACCTGGAAGTGAAAGTAAAGGCTCCTCCGACCAGGTCCAGACCGTTTGGAGAGAGTTTCCTGGTCCAGTAGTGGAGAAACGGTGAGCACCACCCTGATTTTTACACGTTCGTCGGGAAGATTTGTGTCATCCGAGGTGAATTAGTGCGCTGAAGAGGAGTTTAGTTTGTCATTATTTGGGATAGATTCTTTAAATTCTTGTAAAAAGAGCAACACAATGACGCCGCTATTAATGGGGAACCAGCTGAGAATGTCACTGTTATGACGGGGGAGGGTACAGCACATGAATGGCCCCATTACACACACTCACACACACACACACACACACACACACTCACCATCTCTGTACAAGGGCGTTCTCTGCTTCAAGCCCATGGATCGCTCCATGTGGACATTTCTCTCATGTAAAGCAGCACCACAGGCATGCACAAAGTAAACTATTGGATCAATGGATAATGATTATTACAGCAAAGTGTAAAAGGAAAATGATTAACCAGTTGAGGGTCTTTACTGGCGCGCCCCATCAGGGGCCCAGCCCAGCCCGTGGCCCAGCCCAGCCCATGGCCCGGCCTGTGGCCCGGCCCGTGGCCCAGCCCAGCCCAGCCCGGGGCCCGGCCCGTGTGGTGAGTAACTCACAGACACTCAAGATGTCGTCGTGCTTGAAAATCTGCAGTTCTGGTTCTTTAGAACCTGCTGCAGCCAGCGGTGCATTTTAGGGTTGTTGGGTTTACCCAGCTGTGGTTATGTGTAAGAGTTTTAAATATGCCTGGATAAAAACAGCCTTAATCAGACTGACAGGATTACAGATAGTGACTAACATTATGGGTTGTTTTTTTTACATAAAATGCATTTAAAAAAATAAGTGTCTGATTTACAAATTGATTTTTTTCTTAAATATATATACTCCTTATACTTCACTAACTCAGGCTGAACACTTAATAAGGCTTTAATAACACACCTGTTCTATTTATAACCAGGGGCCTGCATCAATGGGGCTTTTTAAGTGGAAGAGAAAATAACAACAAAACCCACCAAAATTAACTTCTGGAGCTGTGAAGGATCACAAATCACGTGTTTCGCCTCATCTAATTTGGCATTTCGGCCAAATAAGGACTAGAACTTTCTCCTGTTCGCCATTTTCCCCTCCCAAGTCTCCTTTATTCATGGAAAAAATGAGCAGAATTCCTCCAGGCAGCAGGCTAACTGGCTAGCTAGGCTAACTAGCCACCGAGGCTAACAACGGCTCCAGAAACGGTCCCCATTCTCCCGCGGTCGGCTTATACGTACCGGTACCGAGCCACACCGCGGCGGCAGCAGCGGACATTGTGCCGTCGGTTCTCCCCGCGGGTATTTACATGAGAAAAGGAGGTTTTAGTCGCGACTGGGTTTGACAGGCGTCCGCCGGAGCATCCTGCTGCAGTCCTCCCTCCGCCTCCTCCCGCCCGGCTGCACACCGCTGCTCATTGGCTCCACATCTGGATGGAAAAAGACGGTCGGCTCCTAAAAAAAGCAAGTGCAATTAGAATTCCACCCAAGAGAGTAGCAACAAGAGCGGGGGTTTGCGAGGGGGGGGGGGGCGTTTGGATGCAAAAATAAGGGTGATTTATGACGTCACAGGTCATTGCTGGATGAGAGCGAATACACGTGCGAGAAGTCTCTCCTGTCTTTCCAGGTCCCCTGCGGAGACAGTGCCAGGAGACAGATGGCCATGTTTGACCCCCATTGGCTTCGAGCAGACCTGCTCACGGCCTGGGGGGGCCTTAAATTCACCCCTCTTGTCTTGACGTCAACAAGGGTCTCTGCCTTGATCCTGCAGGCAGTTTTCAGGAAGGAATATTGGAAATTGGATTTAGGGCTTCCTCTCCGCAAGACAAGCACCAGCCAACCATCTGTAGTGCTGTTGTGTTCTCTCGCCCTCCCTGTGTCGCCTTGAAGATTATTTTTAGGTTGCTTAGCAACATCTTCACACATCCAGTGTTTAGACTGGGTATGGATGGATCATGACACTCGACTTTAAGTGCATTTACATGCAAATGGCCGCCAGGGTTCCTGACGCAGGGGAAAGCAAAGACAGGAGACAAGAGAATCGTCTCTGATTCAGTCTTATTGGGGTCTGAAATTTCCCTGGCAGAGACAAAAACTTGTGGCCATGTGACTATTTGGAGGGGAAAGAATTTTTCACGCAAATAAACCGCGTTATCTGGTGTGGTTTGACAAGATTGCATAATCAAACACTGCATATTCATTTATATATATGGCCTCGGATATAAGCATGAGGTTTGATGTTGAAGGGGGGAAAATCACGATAAAAGTTCAATTTATACAGACGTTGCAAGTTTTAAATGATGAACTATTATGTTAGGTCCTGTTTGACAAAGGGAGGTAAAGCTCCAGATGGCAGAGCAGGGCAGGAAGCGATACAGACGTCCGATGTTTGCGTCTTTCCCCGCTAGATGGCGCCAAATCCCGCACACTTTACCTTAGCGCCACTTCCCATTAAAACCCCCTCCAGTATCACTCGTGATCAGCACTGGGACGAGTTATTGAGCTCAACGGGAACCGAACTATAGATTCTGATCCTCGTTTTTCAGAAGCTCCGGCTCACCGCAACGCTGACCCACCCCGAGGATCAAAACAACCCAGCAGCAGGGTGAAGTTCCAGCGCGCAGGCACTTGCGCCAGACTGCAGTTGACTGAATCCCCCTCTGCGCGGCAGCTTATCGGACCGAACCATTTCTGCGGTTCAGCTCTCGCCTGTCACATGAGGCGCCGCACTCACAAAACCCCCGGCTGCCGCTCCACCATGCGGCTGTGCACTGCGCGTCCCTGCGGGCGCACATCGGTCCGGCGAATGCAGCCAGGGTGCAGCCGTCAGTGAGACGATCCGTCCGGTGCGTCTGGCGGCGGCAGCGGCAGCGGCAGCGGCAGCGGCAGCATCCGCCGCCTGCAATGGCGTTGTAGCGGCACCAGAGCGTCCGAGCGGCGAGCCTCCGTCCCGAGCCGGGGATAACAGGTTTTTCGACCTTTAATTATAAAAAGAGCATCCGAATTCCACCCCGACGCGTCCCGTGGATTAGTTGATGGGTTTATTTTTACTGTTGCGTCGCAACGCGTCAAATTGGAAGGCGGAACCACGAATGTAAGTCTGACTCTTTTGTTTTTGTTGCCGCTGGAGCGACGCCGCTGCGGTCTGTGCTCAACACTCCACAAGACGGGATCCCTCATTTGCTTTTTCAGCCCTTCTTGGACGTAAACGTGAACGGGGTGGGATGGGGATGGGTGCGTGTTTACCGGTGGCAGCGTGTTTGCGGTGGTGGTGGAGGACCCGGAGCTGTCATGGTGTGCGCGGTGCGTCGGATGCGCGGCGGTCCGTCTGATCCCACCGACACCCGAATTCCACCTCTCGCCTTTAACTTTGTTTACCTGCGGGTGATGTGATCGAGGCGGGTTTTGCTTCTTTGTTGGTTGCATTTTTGGTCAGGATTATAACAGACTAAAGGAGACCGAAGCAGGACCTGCAAGCTTCAGCATCAGCCGCCGCTGACGCGTCCATACTATAATATCCATATGGGTTTCCAGCACAACATAGATTAACGGATTTCCTGTGTCCTATATTCATGTGCCATATTGTGTCTGTGTATTTCTCCGCGGAATGCGCTTCCAAACACGATTACGCGTTAATGGCTGCAGGTATGCTGTGTTTCACCCTCAGCGCCCTGCCCGAGCGTCAGAACTCGCTGTTATTGTAACTTCCGGTTAAACAGCAAACCTTGTTTTCGTGCCTCTAGGGTTGGCGTCTGCAACATTTATACAAGGGGGTTTTCCTCTGTGCAGTCTGGTAGAGGATGTGCGGTTCGATGTTTGCTGACATTTAAAGGAGGCATCTTAATGTCACAGATGGTTTAGGGAGGTGGGGAGGGTGACCCCCGGGGGCTGACCCGGCACCACAAAGAAGAAGACAAGAGGAGGACGAGCAGCGTTTCTTCGCACAGCAACAAAGAGTTATAGTAATTCTGCGTTTGTCTCCATATTGATTTGCTGATGAGTCCATTTCAGCAATCTTAAGAAGGCTCCTCAGCTCGCCGGTTGTTTTTGCTCACAAGCTGAGCGTCAGCTGATGCATCTCTAGTTCAATTAGTGCATTTTTCCTGAACAGAGTCTTCATAAGGTCTCTCTGTCTTCCTGCAGGTCGGAATGGCCTTAAAGGAATTCTAAAACCAACTGGATCAGATTATATCGGCCCTGCGTAGGTCACAGTAGACTCCTCCGTATTCTAATGAGGTCAGGGCGATGCTGATGTCCCAACTGAGTCCGGAAACATCATCATGCTGAAGATGGAGGCCTCGGGGGAGAGGAGCAGCCTCCGGAGCGCCTCCCCTCACCGCAACGCCTACCGGGCTGAGTTTCAAGCGCTCAAGAAGGCCTTCGACCAACCCCAGATCGACGGAGACTCCAAACCCAAAGACCTGGAAAGGGTGAAGCAGCCGAGGGGGCGCCAATATGGCAGCCATGTCAGCCGCATTAAGGACATGTTCATGCAGATGGGCTCAGAGAGCAGCTCTGCCAGGGCCAAGGGGAGCGACGAGTCCTCGCCGCAGAAGATGGTCAAGCCCAACAACTTCATCAACAGGGCCGACGGATCCGTGATAAAACTGCAGCATTCCTCTTCATCCGACAGGGTCGGCGGCGCCGGAGCCAAGTTCTCGGAAACCAGGAAGCTGTTTGAGCAGCACTCGCGCGACCAGTCCCAGTCTCCAGTCTTTCCATACGGACGTGATAAAAGAGGGTCCCATGAGCACCTAGACGACTGGCGAGGCGCGAGGTCTAATCGAGGCAGTACGGACTCCCTGGATTCGCTCTGCTCCAGGACTGAGGCGTCCTCGCCCACCGTGAGCCAACTCAGCGCTGTGTTCGAAAACGCCGACCATCACAACCAAGGCGCGCCCTACAGGGGGGCCAGCAGACGTGCCCTGTACTCCCCCGACGGGTCTCACCGCCATGGCGCCGACCTCAGCGAGGATGATTCGCGACAGTCTCCTGTTCGCGGGAGCTACAGGAACAAGAAGTTCCCCGTATCCTCCTCTTCTGAGGACTTTCTGAGCTCGAACGCCGGAACCGAGAATTCCGAGCTCAAACTCGCACCAAAAGAGGCGGAGAGCCGAGACAAAGCCGAAAAGGTCGATAAAAGCCATATCTCCGGGGTCGGCGCCAACACAAGCCAGGTCAACGGTTCCTGCGAGGAAGAGGAGAAGCCGTCAGAAATGAGGAAGCATGTCGAGGGCCAGGAGGGGTCCAAAGCGTCCGAACCGACAGATGACCCAGCCCCCGAGCGGCTGCCCACCCCAACCACACCCGAAGGAGAAGGTCAGGACGAGGATGCGGGACGGGACGAGACGCTGAAGGAAGCGGCGGAAGAGCCGGAGGAGGAATTCTCCGGGAACGAGCGGGTGGTTTTTAACGCCGACGGGGACGCCTGCTACCAGGGCTGGGGGGAGAGCTGCACGGATCCGGAGGACGACATCTACGGGGACGACGAGGACATCGTGTACGACCCGGGCTCCGACGTGACGGAGATCCCCGGCCTGCCGCAAGAAAAACAAGAGGATATTCCACCAAAGAGGAAGATCCGTTTCAGCGCTTCGCCCATTACAGTAAGTCAGTCGTGATGATTAAACCAGGAGCACTCATTCTGCACACACATCCCATAATATAAAACACACTGGCTTAGGGTTTTAACGCCTGAGCAGCGTCGCTGAACTACGGCCTCGTTTATTTGCTACCCTTAAATACCGTCTGCAGCGGTTAAGTGCTAGCAGGGTCGGGCCGGAGCTTAGCTCGTTTGGGGGCGGAGCTCCAGGGTCAAAGCACTGCCCCCTGGGAAATCGATGCAATCATGAGCATCTGCGCACGTGTTAGTCGCACCAGGCTCTGCACCCACACGTTTTTGTCAGTCATTTCATTCCCGACTTTGGGGGATATTGTGAGAATTGTTACTTTCCCACCTGCTTTTTCCCCAAATGATGTTCTTCTTCTTCCTTCTTTCTCAGCCCCAGACTTTATATTCTCAGTGTGAAAATTTGCGGAATCTGACGGGAACAATCAGCCGTGAGCTGAATCCAGGCATTTGAAGTTATCCGCAGGTTTAGCATCGATCCCAGTGTGACGAGAGCCGGAGCAATTATGTCTGATCCTGACAGAAACTCCGGCGTTGCCTCATCCCGCCTTCAAAGCCCTCCACCATCTTTTCTCCCCCCCCCCCCCCCCGCTCACCTTTTGTAACAAATTTCACATATCTTTGATCACGTCTGTTAGAAACATCATTTTAATGAAACGTTAAAAAAAAGGGGACTATAATGAAGATAAACACGCCTGCTGTCCCATTTAGGTCAAACATCCCGGGAATAATCTGCTCTGTTTTCGCCCCTCATTTTGAGGCTTCTGTTGTCTGTGAAAAGGACCGACGCTCATTCATCATATGGAATATTCAAGAGGCACTGCCCCCACGACAGCCTTTACACAGACCCACAAGCACAATTAAACAAGCCCCCCCCCCCAACGCACTCCTCAGGCGGGCCCCTCCTTTGAGCACACGAGGAACAAGCGGGATTCTGTCTTTTGTTCGTTCGTGTAGCGAAAGAGACAAAGCTATTTCTCAGCCCTCGACCCGGCACGGGTCCAGCGTGACCCCCGCTGTCGGAGGAAATGGAAGAAGAAGAAATCCCGCCCCCCCCCCCTTGCATAAAGTGGATGAATCGTGTCCTCGTCCCGGCTTTTTAGGCTCAGTTCATTTCCAAAAGCACACCCTTCTGTGTTTAAGGTTAAAGATCTCGTCCACGTTCTTACGCTGAGCTCAAACATCCTCGCTGACGAGCGACTGCGTTGAACTGCCCGGGGAAAAGTCCCCCCCCCCCCCCCCCCCCCCTGCAGGCGCTGACCTACAGAGGAGAGTCAGAACGCTGCAGGTTTCAAGCGTGCTTTCGGGTTCTCCTTCACTTTCAAGCACCTAGATGATTGTTTCCAGAGCGTGCTTTGATGCTTTGTGACGACGTGGGCCTGTGCTTTGATCTCAAGGTGCAGGATGGTGCTGATGTGGCCCATTAGATGGCCTCTAAATAATCAGCGCTGCTCCTGGATCAGTGACAGCTCCTCCATTATATTGGTGGATAAAAAATTAATAACATTCTTATTTGCTAAAGACACCCAGAAACAAGTCAGATCAGTAAACAAGCGGCTAAATGAATTAATCACTCCTTTTATAAGCTGCCTGAATTACGAGCCTCACCTTTTAAAGGTGCCCCGTGCGCCTGACAAGGATTGCGTAACATCGGCACCTGCCCCGCGCCCCCTGGACCCGAAATATCAACACATGCGCTTGTCCTGTGTGAGGCTGAGGCCCACAAAAATGTGCCAGTGTTCTAATATATCCATATTCATACTTGAGATTGTCATCAGAATAAACCAGAGTGTAAACATCTGCATGCTTTGGCCATCATCCTTATCTGGAGCCGACCCAAACGCAGCAGAGTGCTTCGCCGGCTGAAATGAGATGGCCCGGGGCCAGAATCTTTGCTTCCTCGCCATGTCCTCTGATGGAAAGGATTGCTCTACTTTAAGACCGTCCGCCTTCTGGGCTGATTGCACATATTCAACAACATTACTCAAACTATGGAAGCAGTCCTGACGCGCGCTCTCTCAACACAAATGCTTTGGATTCTCGTGTCTTCATTCGCTGGATTTGGACTAATTATCCAGTCTGTTAAGGATGACAAAGTTGACTCTGGGTCAGGAATAGCAACATCAGCAGCTGAATTCCGAATTACAGCTGGATCCTCTCCGTAAGCCTCTTTTTGGGGGATGGAAGGGAAATATTGGCAACAGCCAGACTCATTAAAATCCCTCAAACCTTGTCTGTGTTTTTTCAATCACTCAAAATTCTTTAGTGAGAGGAAATGAATCCGAATGGGGTCTGAGGATTGTTGCCCCCGCCTTATCTCTGACACGTATGGCTCCGGCATTGTGTTCTGTGGACGGATTCCCTGGGCCGTGCAGCTCGGCCGCTCCATTATTAATGCGCCGGTGTTTTTGTTTGCTTGTTTCGGAGCCACCTGATCCCCTCCGGGGATGCATTTGTAATGATCCGGGAAAGATGAGTCGGACCCTGCGGGGTTTTTTTTTACTGTTGCGTCGCAATAACTGCACACTCATCCTGCGTATCCAACCACATTAGGGAGAGTTTCAGTGCATTATTGAGAGTGTTGCTGGCGACGTTCCGCCTGTTGCTGAGGAAGATGGACGACCCCCGTGAACCGGCATTTATTGGGTCAGGCGCATAATTAATTTGAATTCTATAAATGCTAATGAAGTCATCCACAACGGACGGTTCTCTGTCATAAATGCAGCCGCTGTTCGTGCAGTTGGCTGCAGCAGAGCCGTTCCGGATCACACAGGCTGACCATTATGCTGCGCGTTCAAATGGATCCCAAGTGTGATCCCGTATAGCAGAGCGGAGCAAATGGGCATCAACATATCAGCACTATAACAAGCAACATGTTGTTGTTGGTAATTCTAATCCCAGCCCCCCCAGTTACTGTACGTGACCTAGGCAGGGAATAAAGCGGGGCATTGTCTCCGGCCGTTCAGTTGTCATTTACTATTCTCTGCCCTCACAGTTGACCACAGTTGGTTTATCGGGAGGAGCTGAGGAACCAAGCAGCATTGGCATCAACTTCCTTCTGGAGGGGAGCAATAAACTGGGCGGCTGCAGGGCCGGAGTCTTCGCCTGAGCCGATAACTGGGAAAAAACAAGTCTGAAATGAAATTTTAATGGCATTTGAAGATGCTGTTTATCCTTGTGCGAAGCCCACGGTGGCTAATGTGCGCGTCTGCTCTGAATGCGGAAGAGGCTCCGTTCGTGGTTAAAAAAAGAAACGCCGACTCCGCGTTTCCCCAGGCGTCAGGAGTCAGCGTGAGAGAAAGCGTCTGTCATGGCGACGGAAGATGTCCCTCTGAATTGAAGGCGTCCTCGCTAATCTTTCAAGAAGGTGCTTTTTTTTTGGTCTTTCTGGTCCCCCATCACCACCAACTCATACCTGTCAGCCCCCCCCTGCCCCCCCCCCGGAAGGAAACTGCTGAGCCGTCGCAGCAGAGCAGCCAATGAGCAGTGGAGTTAAGGAATCACACAACCCCAGAGCGGACCGTGCCGCTCCGTGCCATTCTGCCTCTCCTTTTCTTATTTTCCTCGTGTTTCACCCTTCAGTGGCCTCACTGTCTGCCGCCGTGTCCCATGAATCATGACTCTTTTCCCTCCTCGCAGTGGCTGTGGCCTCCTCTTTTCATTCAAACCCTTCTGCATTTGTACCTTCAAGCATCTCCTCTGCGTCTGTGTTTATTTCCTGTTCCTCTTTTCAAGAGCTGGAATAAAAGATGACGACACAAAAGACTCAAGAAGATGGGACACCCTCCAACCAGAGACAGTTTTAAGATGTAAACTCTGCCCCAGATAAGATTCCATCCTTTTACACACTCCCCTGTGGTCCTCAGGAAGCAGAGGTTTGCTATAAACACTATAAAAGAAGGCTCTCTGTACATGGAGGGGGGTACTGATGAGGCAAAACCTGCTCTGCAGCTTTTCCAAATATTTCCTTTTCAAGCGCACGTGAAGGTTGAAATCGTGGTTTAAATCAATGGTAGTGCCAACGCGGAGGGTTCAGGATGTTCACTCCTCGCTAAGATACCTGCAGAGTACCGAGACAGGCTGTCGTTTGCTCGCCGACTCGGAGCACGGAGGTGGTCTGAGGAAGGCTCGGCTTCCTTCATGTCCGATGTTGAGGGTGTTGGAGGCGGAGTGGCTGCAGCAGCGTCCGCCATGACAGCACACTAACCAAAGCCCTGACATCCACCAGCAGGAGCTGGAGATCAGACAGCAAGAACTCTGATCTGTGGTTGCCAGAGACAACGTGCTTTCTGGGAGGGGTTCGTCGTCCAGGCCGTAGCTTGGATGAAGGTGTGTGTGTGTGTGTGTGTGTGTGTGTGATTGGATCAGAGGCGATAGAATTGCAGTACGATGGGTGATTCTCCTTGAGATTTTCATCATCACACCCCTGTTTATCATCTTTACACTGGCAGATGCTGTCGATTTAGAGCTGCTTGAGCTCCAAATCCTGGTTTACCATTTTATACATACACTCTAAACCCTCTGAACATCCCCTTTATGTTTTTATATGAATCTTAAAACTCTGACATTTTCCTGGCACCGATCCTGCATCAAGCTAAAGCCGAGTGAATACACGAAACATCACTCTACTATTCCTGTGTAATTATTATCCTGAAACATTCCAAAAGTAAAATAATCAGAAGCAAATGACTCAGAAACGTCACATCCTAACCATTAAGATGAGCCTGAGAGGTCAGTTTATTCCACCGCCCAGTGGCTACAGTGGTTAACTTTAACATTTCAGTCTTGTCTTCTTTTCACACTCTCTTCCTCCTTCGGTTGCTCTAATTTTTGGTTGAACGTGACCTTTTGCTCCTTGGGTGAATGTGTGAAGCTTAATAGAGCTGTTTAGAAGCAGGATGCCATTTGCTGCCTTCATCTCGTGCCTAAACACTCTCTAGTCTCTGTTCTTATTTCCCCTGTGCCTGCTTTTTCATTTATCCTCACACTCCCTTTATTACCACTTCCCACCTCGTTTTCTTAGTCTGCGTTCTCTGTCTCCAGCCCAGTTTTTGAATCTTTTTTTTATCGCTGCACCCTCCAGATATGCTCTCCCTCATGGCGATGCATTCACCCTCATTTCTCCTGATGACCTCCCCCTCCCTCTTCCTCTCTTACTGAGCTGGTTGTTTGTAGACAGCCCACAGTGACCGAGAGGGGCCATTAGAGGCGGAGCTGCCTGCCGATAGTAGCATCACGTCTGGGACGTTCAGGACGCTGCGAGCGCTGCTGCTAGTTTTCATCAGCAGGCTGCATTTCCGCTCATCCATTCCCTTTTTATCTTTACAGTACAAACAGCATACAGGCGTGCGAGGGCGCGCATGTGTTAATAATGCGCGCTGGCCGATTGCGCTGAATGATTGATGACAGCCAGGTCATGGACGGCGCTCACGCAGGCTCGCTGACAACAGGATAAGGCCTGGCAGCGTCACGCCACCTCGCTGCCCCAGAAGGCTCGGAACCACCAGCACAGCGTGTAGATTATGATGGTGCTAATAAAGATGAGAAGCAGCCAGGGTTTGGGGTGTTCCTGCAGCAGGCTGGGGGTTGTATCACCCTAGCAGTGTCAGCATTTGGTGATGGAAGCTGCCTTTAAATCAGCACCTGCAGCTTCCTGCAGACGGTGCGGCAACGCGGCGTGCCTCTTCCCCACATCCTCCTTTTCCTCTTCAGCGTGCAGCGCGGGCCGAGCGCCCGTCTGGGACGAGATGGGACGTGACAGCTGGCTCTTGCTGTGGAGGAGAGGCAAACACATCAGAGGAGAAGAGAAAGGCGCCGTCACAAAAATACGCCCCTGTTCTGTTCCCTGTGAAATAATGGGCAGATGAGCAGCTACTGTTGTGGAGTTCTTTACATGCTGATGTTGTGCAGCTAACATCAATAAATGTGGAGAAGCTGGTTGCTATGAGAGCATCTTATATATTATGATGGACAAAGATGAGGAATCTGCTGGTTTAGGATGGGTTTCCCACTTGGAATAATCCCACATTCCTCCTTCCAGGTGTTCAACACCTACTCCAACGAGGACTACGACCGGCGTAATGAAGAGGTGGATCCTGTTGCCTCCTCTGCAGAGTACGAGCTGGAAAAGCGGGTGGAGAAGCTGGAGCTCTTCCCTGTAGAGCTGGAGAAAGGTAGGAAAGACAGTTCTGTCCGGTCATTATTTATATTCTGGAAGCTCACTACCGTAACTGAGACTATAGATGACATCCGACCTAAAGTGGCTTTATTTTTAATCTGTTTTTGAGGTTTTCCTGTGAGCTAACGTCAGAACAGCTTCTCCCGATCGCTGTTACTTAACATGACTTTTTAATAATTGATGCCGGCTGGATGGACGCTACTGTGGAAGGGAATTTCCCAGCCGGCGTATTTCCATTTGTGTGAAGTGCTCACAGTTTAAGTTAAGACGGCAACTGTCCTCATCAATAAAACACTCATAAACGGTCTTTAACTCCCCTCCAGATGACGACGGCCTGGGAATCAGTATCATCGGGATGGGGGTGGGCGCTGACGCCGGCTTGGAGAAGCTGGGTATTTTCGTGAAGACCGTCATCGAGGGTGGAGCTGCCGAGAGGGATGGCAGGTGAGAAGAGCACGCACCAGCGAGCGCCAGTGAGACCATCATAAACCGGTCCGTAGCCAGAGTTGGCAGCAGCCTATAGACCCACAAAAGCGCCCAGTCGCACTATGCACCTGTCAGATTTAGCAGCAGGGGTTCGGATTAGAAGGCACCGTCTGGAACGTGAAGTCCCGCACGGGCGAGCGCTGAATATCTGGGTCATGTGACAGAGTCAGCGGCTTTGAGCGGCTTCTATCTGCTGGTTTCGTCCATTCGTCAAAGGTAGTTTGAGTCACCGATATTTTCATGCTTTCGCAGTCGTTTGTCCCCGATGCACGGGTGCTGCGCCTGTTGCGTTGGGCGTCCTGGTGGATTCTAAAGCGTGAACAGAGCAGTGAGAGTCACCAGTGGAGGAGGAGATGACAGCTCCCCAGCAGGCGACGGGGCCTTTTCTTAGCCACTTCTCCCTGGCAGTCGATCTATTTAGCTCAGGTTCCCCAAAAACAGATTAATATAGTATTGGCAGATGCTTGCATGCAGATATTTAGCTAAGAGCTTGCTCACACTTTCTCCCCTCTCTACTAGCATGTATGTTGGGATGATTCATCAGCTCGCTTGGCTTCCTGCTTTAGTCCAGACTGTTGAGAAATTTGGAACGACAGAAGATGCATCCATCGGCTCCTCCACCGCCTCCATCTGAAAAAATGTCTTCCACACCCCCTAGATCGGGTGATTCTAGGTCATTCTGTGTGTGTTGGCGTGAGACGACCTTCGTCCCTCCGCCGCCACCTGCCTTTACCGTGGTCTTTGCTCGGCAGCTGCGTGTCATCCGGCCGTCAGCCGCCAGCATGCGACAACACAAGTGGAAGCATTAGATGCCACGAAGGCTAGCAGAGCGTCTGAGCTGCTGAGTGACAGCCAGATCGCTCTGTGGCGACTGCTCAGGCTGATGTGTGGATCAGGGCCGCATTAGCGCCAGCGCTACAGCCGCAGACAGGCACCCAACGACACTTTGGCCTCACACTTGACTGAATATTTAACTTGAAGTGGATTAAATGAATGACTGGGCTCTTGGACCCTTCAGCCTGTCCCGAGCAGAGGAAATTCTGGCTGTTCTGTGGCTCAGGGGACGTCTGCCGTGTCCTCGTTAGCCCTCCTGGTTTGTTTTGTGCCTCATCTCTTCTGCCTCTTTGTTACGCAACAGTCTGGAACCATCGCGGTGGAAATTTGTGACCACGGGAGAGTCGGCGGCCGCTCTAATTTGACGACTAATGTGAAACGATAAGCTGTTTTGTTTGTCTCCCATCTGGCCGCTTCGCTATTGTCGGTGTTACCGATCTCTGAATAATCAAAGAGATTAACGGCGCTTTCAATTGGCCAGGATCAAAGTGAACGACCAGATCGTGGAGGTGGACGGGACCAGCCTGGTGGGGGTCACCCAGAGTTTTGCAGCCTCGGTCCTCAGGAACACATCAGGGGTGGTCAGGTAAGATCTCAGACCAGTTGTGGACCTACACACCCACATTTCCTCCTTCCTATTGTGGTTGGCTCCCTGAGCTTCACCAGTGGAAAGATAAACGTGCGTCCAGGCCCAAACAAAACACGCCCAAACGCTCCAGAACAGGCCGTCACCTGACCAGATGCTGTTTGCTCAACTAATATTGACAGTGGGGCTTTTCCACATACCAGGATGTGCCACCGCAGGTGAGGCTGCCATGAAAAGCTTCCATAGCTCATCTGTCATTTTTTTATTGGTCTCATTTTTTTACCGGGTGGATCCAGCTTCGTTTGACAGCTCTCGAGCTGCTAAATGCACAGGAAGTGTTTGAGATTGAAATCCTGCGTATTGGAGACAGGATGCAGCCAAAGTCGCACAGACCTATTTTCGGTCCTCTCTCCCCGCGCTCGTTCACTATTTCAGTCTTTCTTCATCACATCTCACCCACTCACTCCTCTTCCTTCCATCTCTCTCCCTGATCGTCAGAGGTTTTGTGGCAAGTTGGCCTATATTTGCCATTTTAGCTAAATTTAACCCTGAATTCCTGCAGCAAATCATCCAGGGGTGAGCCTCCTGGTCCTGTGGCTTCACTGAAGTGACCTTTTTGTTGTAGATATACGTAAAAATGGGAGGAATTTAGTTTTTATATGTCAGAAGTCATAGATTAATTAATAGATTAATAAATCAGCTGGAGGAGGACCCTCAAAAATATTGGTTGATTTCTCATGATAACCCTTAAAATTTAGCAATCACCCCCTCGGATGAATAAATGAAAGGCTGCCGTCATTTTCAGCTAAAATGTAGAGGAAAGAGCCTCCAAAACTGAGCTCATCCAATGATTCTAAATGACCTTTAGCTGCTAATTTGACCCACTTTTCCAACAAGCACCAAGCAGATTTAGGAGAGGAAATGCTCATTAGTGCACCACATGTATATCAGTCGGTTCCCCACTGTTATGTTTTCATATGTTTTTGGAACGCCTTCGTACTTACTGTAAATGACCCTTTAACTCATGCGTGTGTGAAACCAGTGTCCTCAGAGGGTCATGCACCGGTCACGCAGGCTTTCCTGTCCGTAAAAATCTGTGTGTGTTGTCCCTCAAGTCCCTGGGCTGCTTTCCCTAGCTAACTTTAAAAGCCACGGCCTAAAAGTTGGAGTAAACAAGACCAGGTCTCTGCTGTAGAGCTCAGACAGCCTGGTGTGTGGCGGCCCCACAACGGCGGGAGTCCGGGTGGCTCCCCATGCGTGACCGGAAAGGATGTTTCCAGGTCAGCTGCTCCCCAGGCCTCCCCGCCGTCCATTACCCTGCTCAGCTTAACCGAAGCGTTCCCGGCTTTCCTATGAACTCCTTCTTCTCTCGCTGTCTCTCCTGCCCTTCGCTCGTCTCTGTACATGGAAGTGAAACGCAGCTTAAACCGCCTTTGGCTGTCAGAGTTCACGTGACGGGAGGCCATCTGAACGCATCAAATGACACACACACACGAAGATGCTTCTGCATTTCCCTTAATATCAAAGTAAAAATGGCCAACAAGCATTTTACTACATTTCCCATAAGCCTTTGCACGGTGACCAGAGGCTTGTAATTGTGCTTTTGGTTTTAATTAATGCCTCGTTCAGTAAAAGGCTTTGGTAATCGAAAACAGCCAAAGTTCCCAGGACTCAAACATCGCTTGTGATCGCAGGTTCGTGATTGGTCGAGAGCGCCCGGGTCAGCAGAGCGAGGTGGCGGCGCTCATCCAGCAGACCCTGGAGCAAGAGCGGAGACAGCGCGAGCTGCTGGAGCAGCAGTACGCCCACTACGACGCCGACGACGACGAGGTAACGACTGAACCATTTTATCAACACACACTCTTCTGAGTCGGGATGCATGTAGGGAAAAAAGCTTGGAGCCGTTTCCTGACAATTGACATGAAGGTTTTAGCTTTTTAATGCTGTAAATCTAAATGACAGCAGGTTCTCCCAGCACACAGTCTCTCTCTCCCTCTTCCACACACACACACACACACACACACACACACACACACACACACACACACACACGCTAAGAGGATGCCACATGAACTTCAGTCCTGGAAAGCATCACTCAGCATTTCCCCCACTTCTGCTTACTCCCAGCACCTTTAATCCACCAGACACTGAGCTCATGGCCCTGCAAATTTATTCTGTGTGTGTGTGTGTGTGTGTGTGTGTGTGCGAGTGTGTGTATATACAGACACTATGTATAGACCTTCACCTAGCCATTTAACTTAAACACTCAAACACAGATTTCGTCTCCTGACTGATGGATTCAGAGCCTTCATGCTTATGAAAGTCACCAGGACACCATCCCATAATCACAGCCTCACACATTGTGGTTCCCAGAGCTGAAACTGGGAGCTGTTACGCAACTATCACCGCGACAAACGTTTACTTCTTTACGTCCCTCCTGGTCCCTGCTCATTTTATATCTTGGATCGGTTGTAGGGATGTAAATGAAATCCGGAGAACGGCTGGAGACGGATTTGTAGTCTGGACCGACACCCTGTCAGTTGGGTCCATAAACACAAGAATTCTACAACATTCTAATACACACACACACACACACACTGGTGTTTGTGCTTCTATCTTTGTGAGGACTTTTGTTGAGATAATGCATATCAGCTGAGCTAATGCCGTATCCATATGTTTGAGATTAAAATAAAGCGTGTAATTTATCCCAACGCACGCTCAGAGTGCACGTGATGGATCTTCTGTTCCAATGCCTGCTTGAATCCATATGAGATCCATAGTGGACCAGAATTTTCTCCTGAAATCATCCCTCCCACTTTATTCCGTCGCACGTGTGGGTTTCCATGTGTCATATGCAAATTAGCGCCCGCCTGCCCGCCAGTACGTTTCATGGTGGATTCTGCTGCTGGCAAACGGGACGTTACTGTGAGATGCTGGTGCCATGGCAACGGGTGAGACTGCGATAGAAATGTGACTGTCCATGCAAACGGACCAGGCCCGAGTGAAAGCCTGAAGGAAGTGGCTAAAATCGGACCCGCTGTCCAGCAGGTAGACCCTGATGCACCCTGACTCTGATTAATGAGCGTTACATGAGAGGAGCTCACTTCCTATTAGAAGCAGCTGACTGTGCCAGCGCAGATTACATCTGGTTCCCGCAGACGATCCATCAAAGCTAACAAACAGGCGGTTTGGCTAACATCATGAGTCGGCGGTTTTCTGCACATTTATTGCAGTTTTGCTAATTTAGTTTGACGTTTGAAGAACATTTGCCAAAAAAAATAAAATAAAAAATGCTGACTTTGCTCTTCCAGCAGACCGGAGAGTACGCCACCGACGAGGAGGACGCGGGGACGGCGGCGGACGGTGGAGATAAAAGCATCGAGGTCTTTGATCTACCCGAGACGGAGGACATCTTGTCCGCGTCGGAGCTAGATGCCACCAAACTGTACCAAAAGTTCAGAGAGGTAAAACTAATGTGAAAATCCAGAGATTCAAAATAAACCCCCAGAAACTAATACTCCCACGGGAAAAATAGCCAATAATAATTCAGTTAAAGGAACAAAAGAGTCCGGCAGCACTGCTTTTCTTACCTTTTCTAAAGATGGATTACCCTCCCTAATTCCTGATTAGCAGCACAAACACAGCCGTGATGTCACACCTGCGCCTGTTTTATTACACATTAATTACCCATTGCTGCTGAACCTGCCTTTAAACCTCAACGTCTGAGGATAGAAAGCCCTTTTTGTTTCACGCCGTCGCCGCTAACAGTGAGCTAACGAGAGCTAGAATGTGGAAAATTAAATCAGCGGCTTTGAGGGGGGCCGAGGAGCTGGTAGGGCTGATTGGGCGCCGCGACCCTTGAGCCTTTTTATAGACCGCCACAATAACTGTTTGACACATTTAACATAATAGCCTGAGCCCGACGGCAGCCGCCGCTGGGGCGTTGAGACGAAAACGTAAATCCCTGGCGGCGGACGGTGCACGGTCGCTCTGTTCTCTCCGGAGCGCCGCCTCCATCTTGAAAGAGCGGTTGCAGTTGCGACCTCACCTGCTGCTGCCCCCGTGGGAGCCGGCCGGAGTTAATGAGCTCACAGCAGGGAAGTAAACGACGGAGAGGCAGGGTTGGACCAGGAAGTAGCAGTTCATTTAACTAACTCTGCCTGAAGGGCCACGTTTGGGGAGCCACTGTGCACCGATTTTGGGATTTTTCTTTTTTTAGATTGCTTGAACTGTTCATGCTAGCAGTTGACACAGCTCCACACATCCCCTTTTCCCTTCTCTCACTTTCTGCCTGGCTTAGTCGAGCCCTCATTTGCTCCTGTATCCTCATCCCTCTCTCCCTCTCTCTCCCTCTCTCCCTCTCTCTCTCTCCCTGTCGCTGTCTCTCTCTCTTTCACTCCATTTCAATGACTGTCGCATCATTATCGAGGTTGCCCCGAGATGACTCCTCGTCTAAATTTCCACGACTTTCCATCTTCCATTTTAACTTTTCACATTTCTCCCCTCATCAGAAGGGACCGGCCTTCCGGTGAGCACATTTATTTCATTCCCCTGCTTTCGGGGGGGGTCTGTCTCCATCTCCACTCTCTGTCTACAGTAGCGGGAGAGCTTGTGCAGCCATGCGTTTGATGATCCGACCACCCTCTCATCTCTTCTCTTCTCTTTCTCTTTCAACAGCTCCAGATCAAACACACAGTCACTGAGGCCGAGATCCAGAAGCTCAAAACCAAGGTAAATCTGTGGAACCAGAGACATGGAGGTCTTTTTAAACGCTTCTACCCGTTGTTCTAACAACGCTGCCTTCATCCCTGTTAAGTTGGCGTCTGTGGAGAGGGAGAAGCAGCGCTGGGAGAAGGAGAAGTCCCAGCTGAAGGCCAGCATCGAGGAGAACAAGGAGAGGATGCTGAAGCTGGAGAGCTACTGGATCGAAGCGCAGACCCTCTGCCACACCGTCAACGAGCACCTGAAGGAGGCGCAGGCGCAGTACCAGGCGCTGGAGAAGAAGTACAACAAAGCCAAGAAACTCATCAAAGACTTCCAGCAGAAGTGAGTCGACCCGGCACGTAGCGCCGATGCTAATCTGCGGTTGAGTAACGAGGGATTTGGGCAACGCGTCGAGTTCCCTGAATGCATTGTTGTTTGCGGAGAGATTTCATCATTCCTGCGAGAACCTCGAGAACAGAATGTAAGCCTCTTATCTCCGGGTCCACTCTCCGACTTTTCCCGCGGCTCTCCGTCACGTCTCAGGTCCTTGACTAGAGGATAACTAGAGAAACGGAGTGTATGAATAATTTCATAAATAGCTGCAGATGAAACATAATTTGCAAATCAAACACAATCCGTTTAGCCTTTTATTGAGCCGAAAGCATGAATGCCTCTGTTCTGAGCTGCTATCTGCAGCCATTAAAGGCAGGTCTCCACTCCAAGGCTGCAGAGCTTTTCAGTGATGGTCTGTCCCATCACTGCTGCCTCTAATTGGCTCTAATTAGCTCTGCAAAGCACAGCGAAAGCTAAATGCTGAACAAGATGAGATGAATGCGGGATAGCGTCCGATTGGAGACGCTGCCTTTGAACGAGAGCTTTTTCTTCTTGCTCTGTCCCTGCAGAGAGGTGGAGTTTCTCCAGAAGGAGGACGTGGAGAGGAGGCGGCTGGAGGAGGCTGAGAAGGCCCATCTGGCTGAGATCCAGGGACTGCAAGTCAGGGTGAGGCGGATCTCCTGAGATCACCCCTGTGCTCCAGTGGTTCTGTGAGCGTGTTAGCTGTCAAAGGAAAAAAGGGGTTTAGAAACAATAACGAACACTAAGTTCCTGTCTGGATGTCTTGATTGTGATATTAAGCAAGGAGCTCAATAGATTCAACTATTTGACTTGTTCCTTTGATGTTTGACCTGTTTGAAATGGTTCGTTTTAGGGACGCTTGAAAACGGCGTGCTCCTCGTCGCGCGATGCAGCCAATGCACGTTCCTCGCGCTTTGCTTTAACGCAACATTTAAGGCCGTCGGATTAGCATCGACCGGTTGCCGTCTCTCCTCAGATCGCCACGTTGGAGTCGGAGCTGACGCAGCTGATGAAGCAGAACGGCATCCAGGTCAATAACAACAACAGCAACAGCACCGAGAGGCTGAACGCTCAGCAGCACATCCCCCACAGAGGTATGTGGGGGGGGGGATCTGCACTGGAATATCGGGATCCTTCAGATTTTCAGGAAAAAAAAGGGACCCAGTGACTGCTGGGATAGGCTGTAGCGCCCCTAGTGACCATATCAGGAATAAGCAGCATTTAACAGATTGAATGGATGTCTGGAATAATACAAAGTGCTCGTGATCACAGGTTTAGTGGTATATTTTTTAAAATGTCTTATCTTTTGACTCTAGATCCGAAAAATGCCTCCCCCAGCAGAAATAGGCCCTCCCAGGGTGCCGGCCCGGACGGCGCCAGCTCCACCGAGGGAGAGGTTTGTAGACGTTTTCCCAGTCAGCAACATCTGTTCTGCAGGTCTCATGTGGAGGGATGCATTTTATTCCTCATCGGGGGGCCGTAGATATTAACGTCTTAGATGCCTTCGTGTGCCTCTGAACCGCCGTCCAGTCCACTTCAGTCCCTTAATGAAGTAATTAGCGAGTGCTGCTCGGCGGGGGCTAATCGGGTCTGTCACGGCAGCCCGGCGGCTCCTGGGCCAAAGGCTCCCCAGAAAGGGCTGAAATCAGGCTGTGTGAGGGAGGAAGGGGCTTCAGCAGAGGCTCTTCCTCTCTGCTCTCACTCCCTCCTCCCAATGTGCCATTTTCCCGTCTGCCTGCAGGTGCTTGAGGGCCACGACAGTCCCGCTCGTGTGCGAACGCCCGTCCCCGGAGCCCAGACGCACGGTCAGTGAATCCGCGTCCCCTCGACGTCCGTTGCGCTGCTTCTGATTTGGAAGCAGAGCTAATGAGAAATGTTCTTCCTCTCCTGCAGCACCGTGCCCCTCTCACGGTCCGGAGGAGCCGAGAGAAGCTCCGGAGCCCCGGTGAGTCCCTCAGACCTGGAACATGGTTCAGACAATAGAGTGTTTGGTGCCGACTGAAGTCCAAGAATATAAAACACTGCCTTTTTCATGCTAAAATATCAAGCTTGGAATTAAGCTACTGCCTGTTGCGAAGCACAGACGGACTTTTCCCTTTTCCCTGTCTGCCCCCTTTAACCCGCTCAGCTCGTCATCCCTCAGGAGACCTACGGATCCCGCAGCCTCACCTGGGAACAGGTAAGTGCGGCTCCGGCAGCTCTTCCCAGCGCTCCGCTGGGACGCTGTCACGCCTCTCCGTCTGTGTTGCAGCGCCGCCCAGCGACCGGACAGCCCCGACAAGCTCAAGGCCAAGATGCGAGAGGTTTGCTGCCTTTATTTGCGTTCCCTCACACGATGACTGACGAGTTGTGTGACAGTTTGCTCCGATCTCTGTGTCGAACAGACTCCTCTGTCATGGCCCCACTTCTTCTCCTATTCATATTATTTGGTATCGTATTTTCATCGTATTTATTCATCCTTTCGCTTCAAATCACAATCTACTCGAATGAAAACGAGCCGAGGTAATTGAGGTAATTCACCGGAGTCACTGCGGCATTCGAATGGCAAGAAAATCGATTAGCGGGTTTAAAGAATCCCTTAAAATCTCTTCAAATCAATCGGTTCTTAAAGCTTTCGCACCGTTTGGTGGACGCCGATGAACCTTGGTGGCGGTGATCCTGCGCACTTTAATGATGTGTGAATCAGCTGTGGACTGAGAGAAGAGATGGAGTTATTAGCATTCCGTCCCATCCCCGCCCCCCCGGGGCTCCGCTGAGAGTCTTTTATCCCCCCACCAGGCAGCTCTGGGAACCCGATAACTCTTTCCTACACTTCCAGCTCCGGCTGGGGACATTTTTACCACTAAATTCCACCCAGTTTAGGGTAAATTGCCATCTCATTTAGGAGCCGAACGTGTAATCGGACGCAGAGGAGGAGGCGGATTGTTGGAGATGACTAACGTGCAGCTTCCTGACGTCTAACCACTAATCTAACTGGCAGCCAATCACAACCTCTAATGAAAGATAATCGACGTCCGTCCGCGCCCCCATCGGTCTCGATCGGAGGATGCTAATTCGTCCTCTTCCCGCTGAAATCTCCGCGGTTGTTGAGCGGCGGGAGAGAAAACGCGTCCGTAATCGGCGGAATCGGGTCCCAGAAGCAGCCGACTCAAAAGTGTCCGTCAATTCTCAGGGACCGACTGGGACCGACGACGTGAGCGGCAGCAGCGGCAGCTCCGTGGAGCTGAGCGAGGCCAAGACGGCAGGACGCTCGCACATGCTGTCGTCAGACGAGGTGGACGCACACACACACACACACACACACACACACACACACACACACACACACCGTCAGTCATGTGTTACTGATGGATGCCAAATCTCATCAAAGGAGTTCGGATCGTATGTTTATGATTGGAGTTCTGTCCATCATATCAATGATCAGGATGTCTCCAGGAAGGACGCCTGTGTTGTCGGTCTGTTCCTTAACAAGACGTGTTTTTTTTCCCGCTTTTGTTCCGTGCTGTTCTCTACGCCGCCGCTCCAAGAGTCTGGATATGATTGACGATGAGGTGAGACGGGTCGGACGCATGCGGGCCGTGTTTGTTCGGTGTGCTGTGGTTGTTTCCGTCCCTGGAGGCGCTTCTGCATCTTTTTCTTTGTCTCCATCTCAAACTGCATCCGTAGTAAATTCAGCTCCTCTCACACGTGCATCCCTCGTGCGCTCCATAGCTCAGCAGGAGGTTCATTTGGGAACGTTCTCTTGGTGTCTATTTTTCAGATTCTGGAGGAGGGACAGGTCCCCAAGCAGTATCTGCTGCAGAACCTGAGCATCGGGGACTGGACCTCGCAGCAAGTTGCTCGCTGGCTCGTGGGCGTCCACCTGGAGCATCACATCCCAGAATTCACTGCCCAAAATATAAACGGAGAACGGCTGCTGCGGCTGGAGAGCCCTGAGCTCAAGGTGACCTCCGCCTCTCCAGAATTTCAGGATTCCTTGTTCACTTAAGATTTCAAAGTTGATCAAGTGTTGTGTTCCTCAGCTGCTCGGAGTCACTTCCTCCCAGGACCGGGCTCTGATCAAGAAAAAGATCAAAGACCTTAAAGTTTCGATGGAGAAGGCCAAGCGCAAGCAAGAAAAATTAGAGAAACAGCGCGAGAAGCTACGGAGGAGAGACTCGGAGCAGGAGCAGAGAGCGGCGGGCAGTGACAACGAGTGACGATGGAGCCGCTCACTCTTGGCTGCAGCACCACTCCAAGCGAGCTCAACGGGCCCCGAGAACGAACCCTGAGGAACGCCCGCACGGCCGTCCAACAGCTCTCAGAGGTGCTGCGTCGCAGCTGTTGCAGACTGTCGAACGACTTTTTCACCAAGCAGATAAAACCAAAATTAGCACTTGGAAAATCGGATGCTGCCCACATTCATTTCTTCCTTTTCTTCTCTTACGCATTCAAGCATTTCCTCGTTTATTGCTGTAAATCAGGGTTATTTTTTTTTAATATAATTCAAATTTACAGTCTTCTCATTCCATAGTCTCTACAGAGGCTACCTACAACACGATGCAAATGTATCTGCCGTGCCACTGGATGGACTTGTTGGACATGTTGGACACGGAAGGAGTCACACCCGCATGGTGGGAAACACGAGGCAGTACTCGTGTCCCGCCACTGGGTGTCGCCATACTGCTGATTTAGACGGAAACACTGGAACTCGTGTTTTACTGGCAGGGACCCACAGAACACTGGACGTGCAATCACTGTACTTTTAACCTGTGTACTGGGATGTACTGGTGTGTACTGGGGTGTACTGGGGTGTCCAATGCTCCTCAAACGATCCGTGTAATAAGACTGACAGCACGGACTCCCCGTAACTGACTGGACTGAGGAGTTCAGGTCCATGATAATCAGCAAATTTGTATCTTTCCAACTCCGCACCACAAATATCCAAACAGTTAAATGAAACTGGGATGCATCCTGTTGCTCCGACTCCGCTTGTGACCTGCTTTCTTTTTCCATCCGCTCTTAATAACAAAATAAAAACCCCATTGCTGCCTTTAGAGTAGAATTATTCTGAGCTCGACCCGCTTTTGTGAAAGTGTCAAAAAACACATAAAGTAGACTGATTGTTCTTTTTTCTTGTTTAATTTAATGAATCGCACCTAATAGACGCACTAAAGTGTAGATTTTCCTCACAAAATCAGTCCAGTATGACTTGAAACTTTGTAATTTATTTGTTAGAGTCGGGACATTTCGATTGGATCGGGTTTAAATGAGTGTTTTAGGGGTTTTTTTGTTCCATTTTCTCTATCAAAACCACCTCATAGAGACACCAGAGTCACCGTGACACCACCAGGCAGCTCTGAACCTTTTCCTGTCTCCGTCCCCGTCTGGTTCATGTAAACCTGAAAAATACCTCCAAGCCAATCCACAGTAATAATATTATTATTTATTTCTGTATTTAATGAAGCAACTGCTGATGATCGCTTATACATAATAGGAGTATTATTAACAGCTCATATAGTCCTTTACCCAGAATTGTATCATTATTGCCAAAACCTAATGAAAATATGATTTAGTTAAGATGTTAAATGAAAGATTGACAGATTAAAGCAGTGATATTTTCCCATTGTGCTTGTGGTTTTACCCATATGTGACCGTAGTGCTGCTCCAGATGATGATGATGATGGTGATGAAGGCTTTTGTAACCCCCGATCCTCTGTGTGAATACTCCCCCCGCCGAGCCGGTCGCTCCACTCTGATTCTTTTGTATGTACAGTAAAAAGAGCAACAGACTAAAGGAGACGGCCTCGTTTCTTTTGTGGAAGCTTCCGGGTCACAGAAGGAAAAACGTCTTTTTGGTCAGATGCCTGGTCAAAGAGAGGGAAACTCTCACTGTGGGATAGTCCTGGAAGGGCGGCACGCAGTTACAACAGTGGGGGGGTGGGGGGGGTGGGGGGGGGACGGGCCTGGGCCGGGAGGTCGCTCTCTGGACCAGAGTTCACTCGTTGGACCTCGGACACAAACGTTTGTCCTGCCTCAGACGTGCAGGACGTGTGGGCGAGCAGCCGCCTGTCTTGGCCCCCCTTCAGACCCCCCCATCCCCCCCCCCCTGCTGGAATCTGTAGTTGTGCAATCCGGACTTTTCCATTTCACGCTCTGGCTTGTTATTCCTGTTTGGGCTGAGAGAGTCTGACCCAGTAAACCTCAGTCCGACCCAGCAGCACCGTCCCGGTGTCACCATGTCACCCCCCCCCCCCTGCCCCCTCCCCCTCTCCCTTCTATTTATATTCACCCTAAATGCTCCGTTGTTGCCCGCTCTCTCCCATGTCTGCCCCGGTGCCGTTCACATGTTCCTGGGTTTCCGGGCTCCTCTGGGCCGCGTTCAGAAGGTTCCTGGCTGGGCCGGCTGGGTTAGCGGATCCAGGCCCGTCTTTCAGGGAGTTGATGGAGGAGCTTCGGCCCAGACGAGCAGCTGACAAACAGCTGAAGCAGCAGTTCCTGGACGCCCTGCGAGCCAACAACGCCCAGGAGGTCACGCGCATTTTGCACACGGGGAAACTGGACATCGATACCGTGATGGAGGTGGACGACCCCAGCATGGTTCTGGCCTCGTACAAACAAGGTAGACAGACAAACACAGCTCACTTCCTGCTTTCTTTAGGATCTGGGCTTATTAAGGTCGGTTACTAGGGATGTTTTCACGTGACGTGCAGAAAAAGGCGGTAAAATTAAACAGAAAATGACAGTGTAGTTACACTGGTCACCGCTAGATGGAGCTATTACCAGGTATAAACCGCACGGTGGCTTAATTCGAGGCATAAAAGCAACAGCCCATAATTAACCATATCTGCTCCAGGTTACTGGCTCCCAGGCTACAAACTGGAGAAGTCCTGGGCCATGGCCGTGCACGTGTGTGCGATGTACGGCGCCGTGGAAACGGCCCTGCTCCTCCTGGAGGCCGGCGCAGCCGTGAACTCGATGCCCAACGGGAAGACGCCGCTGCACGTCGCCTGCGAGACGTCCGACGCCGACTGCGTCGCCGTGCTGCTGGCTCACGGGGCGAAGGTCGACAGCCTGTCGCTCAGCGGCCACACGCCGCTGCACTACTGCGTCCACCGCCCGGTCCGTGGACTGCGCCGAGCAGCTCATCGCCAAAGGTCAGGGCGGGGCGCCGGGGGGTTAGCACGCCGCCGCTTATTAGCTAAACGAATCATCTTTTCCTTCCTCGCGAAGGTTTAAACGTGAACGTGCCCGGTCAGAACACCAGCGAGGACACGCCGCTGCACACGGCCGCCAGATTTGGGATCCCAGAGCTGGCGGGCCTCTACCTGGCCCACGGGGCGTCTGTGGACGCCCTCAACTCCCTGCAGGAGACCCCGCTGATGACCGCCGCCTTCTGGGCCTTCGACTCCAGAGAGCAGACCTACAGCCGGGAGCACCACCTGGTCTGCCGCCTCCTGTTGGACCACCGAGCAGGTGCGTTGTCACGCCGCCCAGTCGGGGCCCCCGTTTGTAAGATTACCCGTCCCATCCAGATCCGAACCTCCAGGACGAGGACCACAAGACGGCGCTGCACAAAGCTTCCTGGAACTGCGACCACGTCCTCATGCAGATGCTCCTGGAGGCTGGGGCGGACGCCCGGGCCATGGACGTCAACGGCTGCGCCCCCATCCAGTACCTGCTGAAGGTGACGGGGGTGCGGCCCGCCGCCACTCCAGAACTCTGCTTCCAGCTGCTGCTCAACCACAACGCCGCGCGGATCTACCCCCCACAGTTCCACAAGGTATCGCCCGCCCACTCTAAAGCGAGGCGCTGGGAACCCCCGGGGGGGCCTCACCTGTGTTCTGTGCAGGTGTTGCAGTCCTGCCACGACTACCCCGGAGTCCTCGAGGTCCTGGTCAACTCTTACGAACGCTTGACGCCCACCAGGAAGTGGAAGGTTGCCGTTCCTGACGACTGCTACAAGGTAGTTCCCTCCTAGTTCCACTAGGTGGCAGACGTTAGCTGCACTGTTAGCGCCGCGGCGTTAGCACGGCCGATGACGATGCTGCTCTGCTGCGTTCCTTCGCCGCCCTAGCGCCACGAAGCCTTTTACGAGTCCATGTTCGCCGTCTGCGCCCACACGCCTCGCAGCCTGCTCCACCTGACCCGGTGCGCCATTCGGGCTCGCCTGGGCGCCGCCTGTCACAGCGGCGTGGCCCGGCTGCCTCTGCCACCTTTAATGAGGAGATATCTGCTACTGGACCCCGAGGGAACCCTGTACTGATGGAGGAACCGGGCCAACATCTCAGCCCCTCCTGCAGAGGCTACTTCTGCCTCTACGAGTGACTTTTGGGGCCATTTGGCTCCTCTTTCGGTTGTTTTCACCTCACTTGTCGCTCGTTTGTGCTGCCGTCTCACACGTGAAGGATTTGCTAGCAGAAACACGCCACAGGATTTACAGTAACTAGCTAATTATGGTTAATAGCCTCATTCAGCTGTTATTATTATCACCTTTAGGCGTAAAAGTCTGTCAGTAACTCCTAAATTACAGGACAATAGATATGGTATCAGTCTCATTTTATTGGGCTTTTCCATCGTTTTAATGCCCAACAGAGGCTAAAGGAGCAGAGTTTAGCTTGTTAGCGGTGCTGCTCTCAGGCGGCGTGCACAGTCAACACGCCGCTGTGTTTGCTGTTGCAACAAGCTTTAAAACAAACATTGCCAAAATCTATAAAGCAAATATATACATCCAGGAAGCACCGGCGGTCGGACAGAAGCACGAGTCTGTGAGGACTATGAGAAATATTTGTCTTTTATTCCTATTTAATCGCTGCTTCTAAATGCTCCCCCCACACGGTCGCCTCCTCCGGAGCAACATGAGCATGCGACAACACAAAAGCAACAACACAAAAGCCGTGATTAGATGAGTTTAAACACGAGGACTCTTTAAATGTGCCGATTCTTCAACACGTTCACATTCTGCACCCGAAAAAGGCGCCTCGATGCCTCCAAACGTACACGAACATCAGCTTCCATGCAGTGAAAACTAAGGCACCAATAGGTAGATTGTTGTAGGAAGCGGTTAAAAAAGAAAAGATTATATCTTTGTTCACATTCAGAACAGGTACAAATGCATCAGGTGACTACAGTGATGTCATCAAAGTAAAAAAAAATCCATTTCCCTGGATGATTATTACCATTGCTGTCTCTTGAATACTGTATGAAAGCAATAAAATGCACACGTGTTGCACGTCTATGAGCACGAGTGTCCAACTGTGATGGGTTCGAAACATGCGCTGGACTGGGAGGACCACAGATCGCCAGTGTGAGGATGTTAAATAAATACTCTTGGAAAAAGGCCTCAAGACAAGCTAGCAACAAGCTAGCAACAAGCTAACAACAAGCTAGCAACAAGCTTGCCTTTGAAATGACGACCTCTCCCAGAACCGCCCGCAGCACCACCGGCCCACACAGCTCCGGCAGCTTCTCCCGCCCCAACGGGAGTGGATCCCGCCTCGGCAGGAGTGGATCCCGCCTCGGCAGGAGTGGATCCCGCGTGGAACCTCGGCCTCCTCCCACTCCCGCCACCATCACTGTGTCCTCTCACTCTTCCCCAGCTTCCTGGGGTCCTTACTGGGCATGCACCAGTCGTCGGCCTCCGTGGACGCCCGGTAGTGTCGCAGCGCCGACTTGTTGAAGACGGGGAGCCTCTCCACCGACTCTGAGGATAAGGCCTGCGCAGAGAGGCACGGACGTTATCACACGCCGCCACGCACGGCTGCGCGCCTGCGCGTCTTCGCCTACCTTCAGGTATATGACAGCCGAGGTGCCGTAACCCTCCATCGAGTAGAGCTGCAGGTCTCCCTGGAAGTACTTGGCGTACAGACGGGAGATGGGAAGACCATAACCGAACCCGGCCTGAAAAGGAGGAGATTAGCTTTGGAGAATCTTTTGGAAAAACAAACGATGTAGTCCTCATTTTGAGGGACACCTGTCATAAAACGTTCAGCTAAGTTAGGCTAACATCAACACAGCTAGCTTACACATGCTGTATTGAACCGTCTGCTCTGTGTAATAAAGTCCTGCTCTCACCAGAGGAGCATTGCGGGAGTTGTCAACGTGCACTGGACTGGGAGCGGTGGAGTACATGTAGCTGAACAGGCGCTCGATCTTCCTCAGAGGAACCCCTCCCCCCCTGTCGGACATCTGAGGATAGAGAATTTAATGATCGATCCGGCCTTTCTGGGTCTGCTTGAGCAACCGGTCCTCCTCTACCTTGATAGTGAGGTCCTCGCTGCCCAGGGAGACGCGCACTTTGACCGGCGGCAGGGTGGCGCTCGTCTCGTGCGTCTCCACGGTGGCTCTCATGGCGTTCTGTCCAAGAATGCACAGTTTGAATGAGTGAGCACGGGCGCCGGGCGGCGGCGTGCTAAAGGGGGTGCGTACCTTGAAAAGCTCAAACAGCATGTGGTAGAGGTGAGACGGCACGTAGACGATGTCTAAAGGCTGATTGGGGCTTTTGGCTGTGAGGGGAAAAAGATTCTGAGATGTGATTGGTTGAGAGTCCCCCCCCCCCCCCCCCCTCGTTACCCAACGACGTACAGTTGACTTCTGTGATCTCCATGTCGGGGGAGGTCAGGTAATACTGCTCGCACAGCATTTTGGACGTCTCGTAGGCATCTGCAGTGGGGGGGGGGGGGGGGACAAGACACCCAAGGCTGTAAATACGGCTGATGGTAAAAGGCCGCCGTCAGATAACGTGCAGCAGCCATACGTGCACGGAGCGGGTCACTCATTACCTTTTACCACCTCCACCACGTCACAGCTGGGGTCAATGCTGCCGATGTGTTTGGGATGGGCGGGGTTGACGCTGCCCTCGAAGATCAACGCTACGGGGACAGAGTGCAACGGGTTCAGACAGCGGAGCGGTTTAGCACGCGCGGCTAACGCTAACGCTAACGCTAACGTGAACGCTCAGCTCTGGGGCGGACCAGCGCGTCTCCGAGCGCCACTGTACTGACTGTGCTGGTTCATGAGCATGCGTATGGAGATGCGGCTCATGTAGAAGCGGTCCAGGAAGTACTGGACGTTCTGGTTGGTGACGGGGTCCACGCCGAAGGCCTCCTTGTACTCCAGCACGCCCTGGGCCATGGTGGGCACCACGTTGTTGTGCCGGTTGCGGATGTTCACCAGCGCCTGGGTGAAGCTGAGGGCAGAGACGTGTGAGGGGATCAGCACAGATACAGACGCTAACGTGCCTGAAATGCTACAGTTAGCATCAAATAGATGAAATCCCAGTCAAGCAAACCTATTAGCATGTAATCAAACCTGCTATTAGCATGTAATGATGCTGTTCATGAGTAATTAAACAGATTCATGTCAGATTTGCTCTAAATCTGTGCTGACCCAGCCAGGTGAACTCTCCCCGCACCCACAGGTGGTATTACCTCGTCAGGACCTCCTTGTCATCTGGGTCCTTTTCCAAAAACTCCACGAGGTCCAACAGACTCTGCGAATACCTGGGAGGAAGAAAACGAGACACAAAAAACACGGAAAAGAGGCAGAAAAAAGAAACGGGGGGGGGGGGGGTTTTTTAAAAGTCCGCACGAGTGCTTCCTCCTCTATTCTACAGCTAAACAAAGCTAAATGCTGCTAATGCTAACCGCTTCTCTCTTTCCTAGCTTTCAAGCAGAAAGAATGTGCACACGCGTGTGTGTGTGTGTGTCTGTGTCTCTGTGTGTGTGTGTGTGTGTGTGATGCTTGAACGAAGCTGTGACTCCAAAACAAGAATCCTGTCCCCACTCCCCACCCAAACCAACGCTAGCGTTAGCCATTAGCTGGCTCCGGGGCCAAAGCCGCCTTTTCCCCTCCTCCACCGGCGGCCCAGAACCGAAACCGTCTTTTGCTGACAGGTTTCCTGCGGCCGCGGCGTCAGTGGGTGAAAGGTCAACGCTGCGTGTCCACGTTGACCCCTGTCTGACCTTGGGCTTAGAGAAAAACCCTCTAGTCCTCTTACACGTCTGAAAATAGATCCCAGCTCGCCAGGAGACACCCGGGGTGTCGCGCCGCTCTTTGTCGGCAGCGTTCCGGCGACCCGGAGCGGCGTTCCAGAAAGATCACAGCCAAATATAAACAGCAGCACAGGGGTGTTGTTACATTGTTATTACCACGTCCTAACACAAGCGTCCCATCTCAGAAGAGGGGCTCTCCAAGGTCACACAGGGGTCAAACATGTCACACGCACGCACGCTTCAGTTCCCTCTATGTGGCGCGACACACAACAGGTCCACGTGCACGTTGTGGGAACTAAATGAAGCCATATAAGGACGGCAACTGTTGTTGATGATGTGTGTGTTGACATGTGAGTAATAAAGGCTTTATTAGCTCCGAGTTTCCCTCGGATCGATCCTACCAGCTGGTCAGCAGCTTCAGGGAGGGGGTGCCAAGCAGCTTATCGGGGAGGAAATCGATTTCCTTCATGATGTTGGCCAATCGGACCGGAAGCTCCTGCCGCAGGAACACGAACGAGGTCTTCTCACAGGCATTCGCTGATCCTGCGGATAGGACGGGACAGGACGGGACAGGACGGGACGGGACAGGACGGGACAGGACAGGACAGGACGGGACAGGACAGGACACACAGGCAAAGGTTTCAGTCGGACCGAAGGGACGCGTGCGCGCAGCCCGTCCAGGGCCGTGCGTGTGAATGCGCGAGGGGAAAATGCGATTGATCCGGGCTGCAGCGGGTGGGATGCGGGGGGGATCGGGGGATCCGGGGATCGGGTGCAGGTGACCTGCTGCACCGACAGCTGTCGCGTCTCAGAGAATCACGCGAGTTTTATCAGCGCCGCGTGACCCGACGAGAACAAGACGGAATGCTCACCAAAGTCGAGGAACTGCTTCATGGACAGCGGGGACGGGGAGAACTTGGAGAAGCGCTCCACCTGTTTCGGTATCCCGAGGACGGAGGCGTTTTTCCACAGAAACTGGCCGAACTTCATTTTTCCCCGAAGGGTCCCGTCTCTCTCCTCGCGCCTCGAATGCTAAAGCTAAAGCTAAGCCTCGTCGCATTTCCCCAGCGCCGCCTCTTTTAGGTTCCTCTCAGGTGTGCGCGTCTTAATCGTGCAGTTTGCGCCCATCTCGGGCAAATTGCTGGATGTCCTTCAAATCCAGCCACGAGCGACGTGCGGCGACGGCCCACGACGGCTGTTGTTGGTCGGCGGCGGTGGGCGGGGCCACGGGGCGCTCCACCAATGGGAGAGCAGAGATGAGGAGGAGAGCAGCCCGGATCCCCTGATGTTGTTATTGTACTTAAAAACCCTTTCATTGTTGCATTTGATCCTTCCTTCTGCTCCAATCTCACCACCGAAGTCGTGATAATAAATATACCTGAAAGTATTAAAACCCGTGACCTCCTGTCTGCGTGCTTTGGCCTTGTTTTACCCATATTGTCTCCCCTTGGGTTTATTTTGCTGACTTGTGTTGACGTGTTTCTATTTGTGGATGATTTCCGCGATCTTGGATCACGGCTACTTGTGTTGCTTGGTTGGCTTGATTGTTAAATGCAATGCAGCTAAATTAAGAGCGACAGCACTGGCGTCTATGCCCTTTTTTTAAACCATACACCTTGTTCTTTTGTAAATTCTGTCAATAACAAAGGGTTTCAGTCGAGCCTTTGTTGAGTCGCGGTCATCTTTCACTCATCTACATGTAGTAGAACATGGTTCCGACAGTGGAAGCATCTAAACTAAATAGAAGCATAAGTAAAACTGAAGTTAAATTATGATGACGATTCTCTAATAAATAGGTACTTTAATTAATCACTTGGTGGAGGTTTATACTTAATCAACTGCTTTGTTTGTTTGTTTGTTTGTTTTTTAAATTAAACGTTTATATACTTTTAAAGAGCATTAACAGCATGTTACGCTTTAGTGGCGTGTACTGGGGAATGTTGCAGTTCCTCGCGTGTCCAGCAGGTGGCAGCATTGCAGAAGCCATCAGGTGATGACGGAGCGTCAGAGGAAGTTGGATTTTCCTCTCCTCCTCCTCCTCCTCTTCCTCCTCCTCCTCCTCCTCCTCAGCATCATCGCCCCGCTCCGTCTACGATGCATCAGCGTGCAGTGCACCTGTTTTTACCCGAGTCATCCGCCGCTGAGATGCTGTTTGGCGACCGGTGTCGTCAGTAGCCACCCGAGCAGGTTTGAACGGCCCATCCGGTGGCGCCGGAGCGGCCTCGGCTCATCCCCCCCCCACCGGTCCTTTGCGGGGCGCAGCAGTGAGACAGCATCTTTGCCGGCTGATACGTAAATATCAGCGCCAGAGGGTAAGATGTCCTCGTCCTAAAAGGCTTGTTTGCGGTCGCTGTAACGATAATTCGTCACCATATTTAACGGCAAGGCCAGGCTAAGTGGAGAAATGAGTGTTTAGCTAGCTGCTAATGCAGGAGTGACCTCAGTTAAACAGCTAGCTTCCAAAAGTTGTCCCCTCATGTCATGCGTGTATTCATTAATTCATGCGTATTCATTATAATGCTGTGTATGATTAAAAAAAAGATGCCCCACATTGTTTAAAGGGCGCGACACTGATGTGTTCAGCAGGGAGTCATCGCTGAAGGTGCAGGCAGCTATAAATAGATGCTCCCAAAACTGATCAGGTTTGGTATTTTTAGTAAGAGCCTGCCCAGTGGCAGCAGGCAGCAGATGTGTCTCTTACAATGAGAATTGGTTTAAAAGGTGATGGGGACAAAGGCTGGTTGGCTCCAAAAAAACCCCTCCACGCCTGTGTGGGAGCCATCTCAGCTGATCTCCACAGCTGCTATGGAGTCCCTGGTCCTGCCACACCCTTTGGAGGCTTGAAACATGACTGGAGGAGCCATGATGTTTTTAAAATTGAGCTTAAATAGTGCTCCATTCGCACCACGTGCAGGGGGCTCTGCTGATGCCGGCGTTCAGTGGCTACTCCCTGTTTGATTCTGTTCTTTCCCCGAAGTGACGCGGGCATCATGTCGGACAAAAGTGACTTAAAGGCCGAGCTGGAGCGCAAAAAGCAGCGGCTGGCTCAGATCAGGGAGGAGAAAAAGAGGAAGGAGGAGGAGCGGAAGAAGAAAGAGGTAAGGAAAAACGTGAGTACAGCCGCCCAACAGGTGTTTCAGTGGTGTTTTAGGCATCGTGACCTGACGCACGTGGCCCGTGTGGAGGCTGACCCTTGTCTGATGGTGTGTCTTGAGCAGTCTGATAATCAGAAGAAGAGGGAGACGACCCCAGAGGATTCAGACCTGGATCGCAAGCGCAGAGAAACCGAGGCGCTGCTCCAGAGTATTGGAATCTCACCTGAGCCGTCACTAGGTAGCTAATCCTGACAGATAAATCCTTCTGATCCATCTGCGAAGCACCTTTCAGCTTTCTAATTCTCCTTCGTTAAAAGCTACACGGAGCCTCGTAAATTGCAGCCACAGTGACGGTTAGGTGTGGCATGCACAAAATGATAATAGACCGGTAATTACCTGAGAATTTGTCCTGTATAGGTCCTCCAATGTACGCATGAAGTGTTTTTAAACCCAATCTGATCCCTGGCTTTTTGCTCCGATTTGATGACTGACATTTCGGTGCATATCATGTTTTTCCAATCATTCTTTTGCATTCAAAAATAATGATAGTCGTGTCATAAAAGTTTAAAATTTTAAAATGTAACATTATTTTAATTAAAGTGGCGCTGCGAGGCTTGGGTTACACCGCCCCCTAGCGGCCACAAAGCGCAACAGCAGAATGAGGGTAATTAGTCCCTTTAACGTGCGTCTCATCAGAGTTGCTGTTATCCTCTAGTGCCCACCCCCGTGTCACCCTCCAAATCAGTGAGCACGCCCAGTGAGACGGGGAGCCAGGATTCAGCTGATGGCGGGGCAGCGAGCAGGTAGGCCGACATCGCCCACTGTGAGCGTTACCGAGGGCAACAAATGCGTCCTAAACACCAAAGTTCTTATTGGGTGACTGCGTTTCATATCCTCTCTCTTCCTGCCACCCTGACGGCAGGTTTAGGTAAGGACGACGAAGCCGCCGCCCCTTCTGCAGGCCTAAATGTGATATCGGTCCGTCGTCATGGCATCCAGTGTTTTGATGACCACTGTCGGGGACTTTGACATCAAAGCTCGTAAATTATAGGCGTCGATCTTAGATTTGTGGCGGCGGCCTGTCGAGAGGCTTTCTTCGCTGCTTCGACGTGCCAGTCACACGCCAGGCGAGTGTGTCGCCGAATTCTGCCCGAACGTTTCCGGCGAGTGGTCATCAAACGCTTTGCTAACGCAGAGGTCGGCGAGCGGCTGATGTCCCTCGGGGATCGTTTGTGCTGTTCCAGTTCAGCCGGGGTGGAATTGGGGCTGAAGAACGTGATCATCGCTTCACCGTAAATGATCTGAAATCACACGAGGCCCCTTTTCAGCGCAGTAATTGGGTTTTAGCCGCTAACGAGCCGACGCCGGGGACTTTTTCCCCTCCAAATCCACCCTGGACGACGCTGTGCTGTTTTGAGCTTCTCCATTTGTGGCTGTGTATGTGTGTGTCCCCTCTCAGGTCAGGGTTCTCTCAGTACCAGTCCCACGCGCAGATCTCAAGGTAAGCCTTTTCATGTCCCCCCCAGGACCCCCCCCCCCGCACCCCCCCGTGATCACCGACGGCCGCTCAGTGTTGTCAGTCGTCCCAGCAGTGTGTTGTTATTGTGATTCCAACGATCCACATTTCCCCCATTTGCTCCGTCCCGTTGCTCTCTCCCCTGGTCGCTCGCCGTCTCCTCACCCCCCCCCCCCCCCCCCCTGTCGGTGGCCGCGAGTCCCGTCAGCCTTCACGCCGTTGACAGTCTGTCACGGCGGCGGCGGCGGCGAAACGACCGCTCTTGTCAGACTAAACAAACGCCACGCCACTCTCAGGCGGCGCCGCGCGGCTCGAGGTGGCGGCCTGACGGCTTCGCCGCTCCTTAAAGGTATCATCAAGGGATGGAACCCGAAAGTGACGGTGCTGCAGAACCCCGGGGGGGGGGGGCGGGGGGGGGCTCTGCTGGCTGCTACATTTGAAACAATCTGACCGGATCAACCGGATTCAATGAATCCAAACGGGTGAAGGAGGTTTAGGTGTAATGAAATCTAACGTGTCCGTAATGTTTGGCCCTCCCACGCCGTCCCCACTCATGGAAACGCTCCTCCATTAACGAGGCCTGCATGACGTTTTGATGGAAACCCCCCCGTTATAGATAAGTGGTCCGAGTGTGTGTGTGTGTGTGTGTGTAGGTGTGTGTGCGTCCGTCATAATGGGACGGTTTGAACCCCTCCGTGTCCTCTCTTGTCCTCCCCTTTCTGTCTCGTCCCCATTAGGACGCTTCAGTGGGACACAGACCCCTCTGTGCTGCAGCTGCAGGCTGATTCTGAGCTGGGGTACGTTTGCCCGTTTGTTCATTATGGGATGGAAAAAAGGAGACGCACCGAAATAAGTGCACTGATAGCGAGAAGTGATGTTGCTGTCCGAGGCAGCGATCAGTGTCCGATCGCATATTTGGGGATTAAACAGATATTCCCACTTTTCCAGGCGCAGGATGCAGCGTTTGGGAGCCTCCAAGATCACACAGGTGGACTTCCTCCCCAGAGAGATGGTGTCTTACAGCAAGGAGACGCAGACGCCGCTCAACGCCCACCTGTCTGAAGGTGAGCTCAATGTCCTCGGGCATTTCAAGGTTAAATCTTATGTGTGTGTGTGTGTGTGTGTGTGTGCGTTCTTCGTCTTAAATATGTTGAGGAATCAGTAGAAAGCGATCTCCTTTATCAAGTTTAGCCCAAACACAAAAGTTTCCGTGTGTGCGTGTGTTTTCCTGCTGGCGTGCGCACGTCTCCTCGAGCGGTCGTGCGCACGTGCGCCAGACTCCAGCGACTAAACGCATCCATATGGCGCGACTGGGGGGGACGGAGCCGCGGCGGCGAGTCCGAGCGCTGCTAAAATGGGCGGACGACAGTGGTGCCGGTGCTGCCGAGCTTCAGCTGCACACTTACCAGTCAGTCATGAAGGAATGCACAAATACACACACACACACACACACACACACATTATCATCTTCCCTATCTTAGCTCCTTTGGTTGCCAAGACAGCTGGCAGCCATGTGACTGTGAAGGGGCTGTACTTCCTGCTTCCTGTCATTATAATAGATGGGTCTGGGGTGGATTCCACTGCCCTCCTCCACCGTGCACACCACACGCATGCACACATGTCTGTCCTGATCGGCTTCCAAACGGCACGCCTCAACTCCCCCCTGTTTCCTTGACAGATCCAGGAATAGATCATTTATTCAACAAGTGCACAGGCACCGGTGCACATATGTGCACGCACTGCTGATTACTAGAATCTTGTCTGGCAAATTTTTTGCTACATGACAAATTCCAGGCTGTGTCAGAGTCCATATAAGTGTGTAACAAACATCTGCCGGTCCCCATAAGTAAGACGATTAAGTCAATGACTGTAATCTGGGGAAATAACCAGTAGTGTGGAGAAACTTTACATTAATGCTTGGATTAGCTGGGCTGATTGACACTGATTTAAAAGAGGGCGTCTCCCTCAAAAGAACATTTTTTATTTTGATTTTTTACACATACGTAAGGTCACAAACACACACTCACCCTTGTTCTTCTATCATTGTGAGGACCTCATTTGTTTCCCAGCCTAAAGTCTCAAAAACAGCCCTGTGATGGTGCGAGGACCAGATAAAATGGCCTCACTTTGCTAGTGAAATGCACGTTTTGGTCCTCACACACACACACACACACACACACACACTGGGCTCAGATAGTGAAACGTTTTTGGCATCATCGCTCCTCATCCTCATATTTCCATCCAACTGTCCCAATGCATCACATAAGCTTTACATTTACAACTACATTACGTTACAGCGTGTCTGAAAAATTAAAAGCAGCCTCTTCCACCGCAGAGCTAAACGCTCCCCCCCCCCCCCCCGACTCGCACTGCTCATGAAAAGCCCCCACACGTTTAAGTAAATCCATACAATCCCAGCTCCGGCACCGCTGTTTTGACTAAAGTAGCAGAAGTAAATATTCAGCATAACAAATTGGTGCTGCTGTGTAACATCTGGGGGCCAGAGCAGAGCGGCGGTGACCCCGCAGGGTCCCCGGAGAGCCCTGGCTTTGGAGTGGGGGGGGGGGAAGGGGGCTGACGGGGGCATCTGCCTGCTCTTCTGGCTGCACGTTTGTTCAGGCCAGTTCACGTCACTTTTTAAAACGATGTGTTTTTTAGAGACATGTGGCTGGCTAATTGTGATATTAAACTCATATGAACGTCTCACGGTAATCCTGTTAAATACTCGGAGATTGTTTCCCCGCTCCTGAACTTCTGACCTCCTCACCCCCCCCCCCCGGTATCTTCCCAGGCCGGCCGGCCGCCGCTTTAAACCCAATCCAGCTCCGTCAAATTGGATTAGATCCGACTGTGTGCGTCCTCAACACAAGCGTTTGTGTTTTAAGGCGCCCGCGTGTGTGTGACTCTCATTTAGCCCAGTTACTGTTTTGGTTTTTACGTTTCCGTGGCCGATTGCCTCCCTGTAATCATGATGTGTGGCTCTCCTGTGCGCGCTCCTTCTCCCATTGGCTGCCCACTGATCTGCCTGTTGTGTGCGACCATTGTGTCGGGCAATCGGATTAGCCCCGGTCACGGTCGACTCCAGCTATTTGCTGCCAGACCGATGCGTATGAATGGCGGCGTTTGTGGCCGCGCGCGGACGCTTTGTCCAACAACATAGCAGGGAATTAAAGTCAGGCCTGATGTGGCGTGGAGGAGCGACCTAGCCCAGCGAGGTCAAACAAAGTGTGTCGGGCGGTCGGGGGGTTGCGTCTTTGTCCTCTGGGGGGGGGGGTTTGTTGTCTCCGCTCACCTGTTGGAAGCCGCGCTGGTTCTGGAGAAAGTGGAATTCTGTCCAGGTCAGCTCCTCGCTGGGGCCACGTTGCTCCTTAATCATCAGATCAATGTTCATAGGTACTGAAGTGTTGGGGGTCAAAAGGTCAAGGTGTGTGTGTGTGTGTGTGTGTGTGTGTGTGCTGGAGTACTGGGACGTGACTGCGTCTCTCCCGTCATCACATATTTTGAAATGTATTTTCCGGCCCATTAGTATTCCGGCTCTGGGCGGCTTGAGCGTGTTCTGGTCGGTCATTTGCTCCTTAAATATATTTACTGCTATAAGGAGCTTTCTTTTGACGTTTGGCGGAGCGCTAATGGGCCGTAATTGCCAGGGAAACCTCGTTTCCAAGCTCCGATCTGAAAAGAGATCCCGGAACGTTTGTTAATGTGTTCACGGACACGCGCAGTATTCCAGCGTAGAGACCAACACACGGGCAGATTTTCCTTTTTATTTTAGTCCGAAGCTTCTGCTGCTAAAGTGGGCGGAGCCTGTCGACCTGCGCCCGGAAACATCGCCCTCGCTGACACACACACACACACACACACACACACACACACACACACACACGGTGACCAGTTTAACCTGCAGAGAGACCACAGAAATCTGGGAATTTCTAATCCGACTCTTTCCCAAGTGATGCCATCAAATGGGGTTTTCTTCCCCACCAAGTTGTGTTTTTATGGGCCAATGTTTGTCTCCACGCCATCGCGTCTCATCGATGCGCCGTCTTCAAGGCCTTGGAAGGAGGAATGTGGTTGCATGAGTGTGTGTTTTCAGTGGTTAGTGTGTGTGTGCGTGGGTGTGGGTGTGTGTCGGAACATATGGAAGTGTTTGTCTCTTACATTGTTCCTCCAGCCAGGCAGGCAGCTACAGCAGACTGTGTGTGTGTGTGTGTGTGTGTGTGTGTGTGTGTGTGTGTGTTGGTGTGTGTGTGTGAGAGACTCAAAAGCAAATAAAGAATCACCACAGTGAGTACCCAGAGGATGGTGAATGAAATGAAAATAAAAATAGCATTTTTTTGTTTCCTGAATCAACATTTGGCAGCAGATGCAGATAGATGCACGTGTTCACACAAAAAGCCCCCCCCCCCCACCCCCCCGACCCCCCACGCCTGGACCCTGCAGACACGTGACCGGCCGACCTGCTCTCTCCCCCCCCCTCTCTCCCCATCTCTCCCCCCTCTCCCCATTTCTCCCCCTCCCTCTCTCCCTCCCTCCCTCTCTCCCCATCTCTCCCCTCTCTCCCCCTCCCTCTCCCCATCTCTCCCCCCCTCTCTCTCCCTCTCTCTCCCCCCCTCTCTCTCTCCCCCCTCTCTCTCCCTCTCTCTCCCCCCTCTCTCTCTCCCCCCCTCCCCTCTCTCTCCCCCATCCCTCTCTCCCTCTTCCTCTCTCCCCATCTCTCCCCCTCTCTCCCCCCTCTCTCTCTCCCTCTCACCATCCCTCTCTCCCTCTCTCCCCCTCTCTCTCCCTCTCTCTCCCCCCTCTCTCTCTCCCCCCCTCCCCTCTCTCTCCCCATCCCTCTCTCCCTCTCTCTCTCCCTCTCTCCCCCCTCGCTCTCCCTCTCTCCCTCTCTCTCCCCCTCTCTCCCCCCTCTCTCTCCCTCCCTCTCTCCCTCTCTCCCCCCTCTCTCTCCCTCCACTCTTCTTCCCTGTCATCATCTTCACTCCTGGTCCTGCGCCAGAATTCCGAAGCGGCTTCTGTCAGAATGACCACAGACACCGAACCCCCAGAAAAACGAGTGATATTAGAGCAACAAACGCCGTTTCCCAGGGCATAAATCACTCCGGGTGAGCACAGATGATTGCAATTTTCTCCAGCATGACCAGGCTGGAAGCCTCTGCTGTGCCCCCCCCCCCCCCTTCCAGCATTCTCACCTCATCCCAAATAACCTTTGCCATCTGATGAGTGCTGGGATGGGAGACGGCTCCAGTTCGGCCCCTGCCTTCTTGTTTCACGCGTTCTCCTTTTCCGCTTGCATTTTGTCGAACTTGACTTTTTGACACGTGCGCTCCCCCCTTCCCTCTTGTTGCATTTTCTTTTATAAGCGTGTAACAGCCCAGCGGGTCCCGGACGTTCGCCTGGGTGGTCTCTCTCACGTACTCCGAGATCACTTTGCCTCTCCAGGGATCTGCACTTGAGAGGGTAGCACCGCCGACCCGCTTGGTTTGAGCTCTTTCTAAACTTTTCCTTCTCCCATGGTGCTGTTTGGCTGCTTTAAACCTAAAGAATTGCTGTTAATTAATCGTCAAGTCTAATAATTGTCATCTCCCGATTTTGTTTCTGATTAAAATTCGGCACTTCGCCAGAGTTGACAGGATCCATTTCAGAATAAGATGCATTTTTTGTGTTGCATTACTTCTATATTCTGTATTTTCATTGTGGAAACTCTGGATTTGGAAGCGCTGGCGTGCTGTTCCGCTCGGCGCCGGCAGGGGGCACTCTTGGTACATAGACCCGAGGGATCCCGCGACCAAAACTGGGAGCGGATTTTTGTGGAGGATCGTAGTGGATTCCAAATGAAATATGCACTGGAATTGGTTTAACAATGCCGTCTCTCGGCATTAGATAGATTAGATAGAAGTCTCTTTAATTAAATGGCAGTTTATCTTAATTGAATACGTGCATCTTTTTAATCGTGCCAGCCAATTTTAATGATAATAAAAGTTTATCCGTTTATTAACTGTTTGCTCAAAACTAAGTCAGAGTGCTTGACACCCCCCCCCCCCCCTCCAGTTTTTAGTGAATACTGTGCACACATTCTCTCTCTCTCTTTCTCCATCTTTCCTGGATTTTGACAGTTTGGAAAGTTTGAAGTCATGGGTTTTAATCAGGGCCTTGCGGCCGGGTTCAGAGCATGGTATAGTGTGGCATGATGGCTCGGTATAAAGATGTCGGTCTGGGTCGGGGCCAAGCCTTGTGGCACTGTTTGAAAGCGAGGGGGGGAGGTGGGACAGAGAGAAAGGGGGCAGGGTAAGAGAGGGAAGGAGATGGCGGCCAATCTTCCACCCGTCGACCCCGGAAGACCTGACCGGGGGCCGTTACCGAGGGCTGGGAGCTCCCTCCCCCTGCAGGTTGGAGCTTGGCGCGTTTACATCAGGCCGTGTTGCCACCACGCGGGTATGAAGCCTTTACCCCCACTGTGGTAATCACGACTTGATGAACCGCGAGGAATTTTTAAATATTCCCCAATAAAACAAACAAAGAGCTGAGGTGAATTTAAGGCAGGTAATGCGCGGGTGATTAACGCGTGATTTATTTTCTGTGCTTTTTTTTTTAATGGTGTTCTACCTTGATAAAGAGTTGCCCCTCCGCATGGGGCAAATGCGTTTTCAGTCAATCTCACAATGCTGAGTGAAGTTGTCGGGCAGTTTAGGCGTGCGAAATTGCGACCGTGGACTCACACTGGTGTACTTTTCTCCTCAGTCCGTCTGGCCCATATAGAGTTGAGTGAGATTCTTCGGCGGGGTTGAACCGCCCTCTCACCTGCCTGCAAAGGATCTGTCTGACTTTACTGCGCGGCTGGCTCCTACCCGGCAATTTTCTGTCCAGACCCGCTCACAGAGGTCCCCTGAAATGTTAGAAAAGGTTTGGCTTAGTCTCCTCGCTATTTTAACAGGACGTTTGCCTCCTGGTTCATGTGTTGGCCTGCAGAAAGCCGTGAAAAATACGGCTGTCACTCCCAGCGCTTCGTTCCATGTGGCAGAAATCTGGATCTTTCTCCTTTAATGGGGCAAATCCAACCATATTTGGATTTATAAGGCATCAGTTTTGTTATCAGTGGTGCTTCTTCTGCTCCGAGGGTTTATGCTAATCAGATTTATCAGCGTTGTTAAGTGACTTCTACCTCTTCACCTTAAGACCTGGTGCGTTCCCTGTAGCTGCACGGAAGGGTGTGCACGTGTGTGGTCCTACTCTAATAAGGCTCTGCATATGGGTCTCCCTCAGCCCCAGTTTGTCCCGATCATCTAGAAATCATCCGATCCGCTATCGCTGAAACAAAACCAACTTGGGGTGTGCGCAGCGCCCCAGTTGCCTCTGACAAACACACGCACACACAGAGTTCTCTTTGATAACTGTGCCAAATGTCCCGAGCACGCGGCGCACGAGCCCTCACTGTGGATTGTGTTCAGAATAAAAGGTTAGCTAACGCTTTGATCCCGACCAAACAGAACACATGCTAGCGTATTATTGCCGTGACACATCGTGCCATTGTGCTTTATGTCCCAGCTGACGGGGCATCAGAAGGCTGTGTGCATCTTTTATGCGCCGGCAGTGCACGGTCGCACACTCGGAGCTCCCCGCGGTGAAATGATACACAATGTTTAAGCTAATGGAGCTCTCAGCAGTGCACCGGCCTTCATTAAGGGTACGATTTCTCCTTCTTGGTTCCTCTCACGTGAACTGTTTCACCCCTCTGAAAGTCCGTTATTATCCCAAACTGGACACTGTTAGTATTAAGTAGCAAAATGGTTCCAACTAGCTTCTTCTTATTCTGTAGATATTAAAAAGCCTATTTTCTTTAGATGCATAAAATCGGTGGCCGTGGTGGTTAAAACACAGCGGCTTTGTGTAACACATCATAAAAGCTTTTGGAAATGCTTATTTGTTCAGATAAATGAGAGCCAGTGGCTGCCGCGGCTCCCAGCATGCTGTTCCTGTTAGCCTCCCATGATAGCACACAGTAGATGCAGCTTTGTTGGCGGCCGATCTGTTGCCCGATCACAACGAGCAGCTTGGAAGTCGTCAGCGCGGCGTCCGGGAAATTACAGCAGACAGTTTTTGCTTTCGCGACAGCCTCATTTTAGACAGGAACATGATATAATCGTATTGTTTCTACGGTCCGACCGACGCTAATGTGTACCAGAGGGGCGGCCATCCTGAATTCCATAAGACAAGAGCATCTGTCCGTGAAATATCTGTCCAATATTTCGCCTATAAATCCAAACTAAATGGAATGATGAAACCAACATGAGGTTTTTGCGCCGACTGAATGTAGTTTTGTAATGAAACTGACAAGGAAACTTGGCAGGAGGAGAAACGGTTGCTCTGGTGTGGATCTGTGCGTTCCCGGGATATTGCGTGGAATAACACCGAGCTCAGCACCGGGGCCTATTTTTTTTTCTTTTCTTTTTTTGCCAGTTATATTTTTGGTTTTCAGGGGTGCACGCACGCATCAAACGCGTCGCATTCACAAACAGGTTCTTCCACATTTCTGCGCGTCTCCACACCGTGGACCCGCTGGGCTGTGGGGAATTGACCGGGTCCAGTCAGCATGAGTGAGCAGCCGGGGGAAGATTGAGGCAGTCAGACGCGGCTGGCTTTGGGCTACCGAGGATATCATTACCTCAGGTGTGTCGCCGGCCAGAACGGGGGCCCCCAAGCGGAGTTCCATCAAGGTGGACCCCCCCATCCATCTCCAGGGGGAGGATCCCAGTTAACTTGTTGTCCTGCTGTCAGGAGCGGTATTAAGCGGCAGGTAGAAAACATCCCATGACTGGAATAAAATGGAAACCAGAAAGTGTGCAGCTACTTACAGGAGAGCTGGCTGACACTTTCGAGATTGCCTGGCTTCAAAGCGCCGCGGCGCCCCGGTTTTGCCTTCCTCGTTTGGTTTTCTAACCACTTTTAAGTATCGTCTAGGCCAGAAATTGTGTTTCAGTGCTTTAGAAAAGAGGCAGGGATATATCGGTGAAGCTCAAAGGATCCGTCTCAGATATTTTGGGTTCTGAGACGTTGATCCGCGGCTGCTGGCAGCTGCGTCTGCAGGATCTTCACGCAGGACTGGGTCTGTCTCCTCTCAGCGAGGCCATGAATCACGCCGCCGCTGCTCCAGAATCCCGTGGCCCCCGGGGCTGACAGTCTCTGACCGCTCCACAATGTGGTCTCTTTCCCCCCCGCTCACGCCCCTCCCATCCCGCCGCCGCACATTCCAACCCCCGGACCGGTCTTATGAGGTCGGGAAAACAGAACGGAACAGAATCCAGCAGGCATGCGTGGCAGGCCCTCTCCTGCTGGGAATGTGGTTTAGAAGGTCAGATTCTGCTGGATGGCCACAGCTTCAGAGCGAAACATTCAGAACCTCAACGCCAGAGAAGAAGTGAGACCCTGGAACAAGCCTGTGTTCTCCTGTCTTTCTGTTTTCTTTGGGTCCAGGGAGTCTTGGCAGCCCGCCCGTCTGATCCACTTAAGTGGGTCAGTGGTATTAGTTGGCTGTTGACCAGCGACTCGGAGGGATCCTCATCACCACATATGACTGACACAGGAAGAAACGGCTCATAATCGGGAAAACTAAAGTTCAGTTCGGCTTTGTTTGTTCGGCTCCCGCTCCAAATATTCCCAGTTAATACGCTGACATGAATGACCCGTACTAGTGATGGCGGCGGGGTTGTTCCGCGGCGTGTTCGCGGCGTGTTGGTATCAACACGGGCCTCGTGTTCAGCCGTGTCCATCTGAAGCTCACGGGAGTGATAAATAGGCAGTTCATCTGGTGTCAGAGTGGTCCTTGAGCGGGGTTTTAACGGGGCCCCAGGCCATAATCCTGCTGAGTTAAACACACTACTGTGTGTGTGTGTGTGTGTGTGTGTGTGTGTGTGTGAGAGAGAGAGAGACATCTAAAAGCGTGATGAAGTCACTTCCTCCCCCTGGACTGAGCGACTGTTGTCAGCTTGACCCTGCGCCAGTTAACCCCTCGCCACCCCTGGCACAGCAGGCGCGGGCCCCGAGTGTGTGTGTTTGAGAAGGAATGAAAAGACAGATTGTGTGTGTGTGTTGGCAGACCACAGGTGTCTGATCACGGTGTCAGGGTGTTAAGAGGTCCTCTAAGAGCCCCCCCCCCCCGCACTCTCAGTCTTGTGTTTCTTGTGGAGGGAGGGAGCAGCAGAAAAGGGGAGGAGAGGTTGACGAGGGTTACCAACACAGAGCCCTGGGGCCCGCGGGGGCCTGTTGTTGGGGGGGGGGGGCTGACAAACAGGTGCCTACAGTGGTAGTATGTCTTCAAAGTTGCCCCCACCAACAAACAGTCCACACAGCCTGAATCCTGGAGAGAGGGAGATAATTGCTGCGCCTGATTGAAGGGAATCCCCCGACTACACACGCTCGCCGCCGCCGTTTTCTCCGGGGTCAAAGGTGAGAGAAAGAGAGGCCAGCACACACAACTGTGACATTTCCTGCTTTTTACGCGTGAGCCCACGCGCACGCACGCGCGTCCTTGTGCGGTTTACGCGCACAGAGCTCCACACATGGCGCCCATGTGAGCGGCGGCGGCGGCGGCTTGGAAACGTGCACGAGTTGGTTTCCTGTTTTCTTGCAGCCTTAACAGACACAGACGGCACTAATGGAGATTCTCCAGCCTTTATTGTGTTTATAAAAGCTAGATAAACAGGAGTCTGTGCTCAAAGCTAAAGCATTTGGCCTGATTTCACATCATCAGGTGTGTTGCTGGAAGTCTGGGAGAGATTATTCTAGAAAAGGGGGGGTTATGGGGGGGGGGGCAATGGGGGGGGGCATGCCAGGAGGTCAAGGAAAATTAGAACAGCTGCTGATTAGCATGCATGCTCTTTCTTTTTTCCTTTTTCTTCCTTTCAGTAGAAGAGGAAGAGGAGGATGAGGAGATGGCGCAGGTCAAGCCGGGTCTGGAGTCGGAGCAGCAGGATGACGAGGACAGCAGGGAGACTAAGGAAGGTAGGACCCCTGGACCCCCTCTGCTCGTCACTCTCCTCCTGACTTCTTTCATGCCGTTGGCCAAACACACTCACTTGTGTGTGACACTACATCCAGGCTGCAGCCATATCAGATGGAGGGGTTGGCGGGGGGGGGGGGTCATCATATCAGCCATCAGGCATGTCGGGGTCGGCGTTGATTAAAAACCTGTCACTTGACCCCTCCTGACCACACTTCAAAGAGAAGCCAAATGAAAGGGCATGTTTGTGTGTGATTATGAGGAGAAGGTCTGAGCCGCACAATGTGACCAACACACCCGTCCACATTCGCCCCGTGTGCACCCAACGTGACCCAAACGCACGCACGCACGCACGCACGGACAGAAGCCGTCACGCGCGTGCGTTTAGACACACGCTCGTCAGTCTCCGGGCCCATTAGACGGGCTGGCCTTTTGATCTCTCCCACTGGATCCACTGGGTCTCCTCTGACTCGTAAGAAACACAAAGGGATCAAAGCGGAGAGGCAGGGTAAAGGTTGATACGTGCCCCTCCGTGCACGCTCGAGTGTGTAAAATTGCACGGCTGCTCTGGGGACAGTGACTTCAAAAACAGGACGGCGTGCGGCGCGACCATTACGTTCAAAGGGAGGCGTGCACGCACGGCTTTGTTTTCCCCCGTTTATGAAGTTCCTTTATGAGACGATGCATTAGAGAGCGTTTGTACTTTATGATGTCCTGGCTGAGCTTCTGGGATGGAGAGATGAAGTAACGACCCGGCCCATATGGAGGAAGAGTTCATGCCGTCAGGGACGCTAACGACCTGTTTTAATATGGGGAGGACGGGAGGCAGGGGGACGTTGATTAGTATCTTCAAAACATCCGACACCACCTGACAGTTGATAAAGTATCAGATAGGTTTCAACAGTTTGTCCTCTAATCTGTGAGCTCTAATTCCCAGGATGCTTTGGGGCGCTGCGGGAGCTGACGGAGGAGGAGAGGCAGCAGATCCTGCACTCCTCGGAGTTCCAGAGCTTCCTCGACTGCAGCATCCGCGTGGTGGAGCGAGCGCTGGCCGAAGACGGCGACATCTTTTTTGATTACGGCGGCCGCGACCTGGAGGACAAAGAGGGGTCAGCGGTGGGGGGGGGGGGCACACGTGTTTACTTGCGTGTCTCCGGCTGAGATCCGTAGCCGCAGAGTCACTCCAGGCCGCTCCTCTGCGACTTCCTGCTGAAGAAACAGTCTCTTTCTGCCCAAAAGGTTCCCCCAGATGAAGGTCATGGCAGTGTTGTTTCAACTTTTAAGAGCCATAAGCTCAAATCTGCTTCTGTAAACCGCTCTGCTATTATGGAACAACGCTGCTTTGACCAGTTAATGTCAACTTTGACCGACGTGGCCTCTGAAAACCACTGTTCACTGCCTCACATCCACAGTTTTTTCCTTCCTTTGGGGGTGTATTGCAGCTCTGCCTGCCCCTCATTGTTTGACTGTTAAAAACGTTAAAATGTCAATCGCATTGAAACGTCACTTGTTACCATCTGCCCACATCTGGCCAGAGACACGACAGTGAGAACAGGAAGATGTTTGACCACTGGCAACGTGTCAGACACCACTGAGCCAAACTCAAAGTCAACTTTGTCTCTTTTTTTCCAGAGACTTGGGCTCCGGGTCCCGCCTGGCTTTGTGCAGACTCTTCTATGACGAGCACTGGTCCAAGCATCGCGTGATCACCTGCCTGGACTGGTCCCCTCAGGTGAGGCACGCGCTGGTATGTTCCCAGCTGTTCCCCTGCGCCGTCTCCTGATCTTCTCTTCCTGCTCAGTACCCCGAGCTGCTGGTTGCCTCCTACAACAATAACGAAGACGCGCCTCACGAGCCGGACGGCGTCGCCCTTGTGTGGAACATCAAGTTCAAGAAGGCCACACCAGAGTACATCTTTCATTGTCAGGTATTTGATATATCAACGCACAAAAGCAGCAGGTTGACCCCCGCCCCTGTGAGTGGATTATAGCAGAGGCTCATTTAAACGCAAGCAACGTTTGATGGGAATGAATGTTGTGACGCTAATAAGAAATGACACTGGGGAAAATGGCAGGAGGGGAGAGAAGGGGGGGTGGTAGGATTGGGTGTGAGGGCTTCACGGCCCCCATGGGACGTGCTGCTAGTAATATGATGTGGCCTACCACTTCCTAATCCAGCGCTGCCACATGTTAGCCCACCCACCGGTGCTGCGTGTGATGTCTGCATAACTGTTTTTTTTTTTTTTAGATGTGTCTTACATCTTAGTAGGGCACACCTGTAATTGGAGTATCAACTGGTACATCTCATTATTCAGCAGCTTTTCATCATCAGCGCCGTTTATCTGAGAATTAAAGTCTTACATGTTTCAGAATGGGGAAAATTGCCTCCTGGGATGGATGCAAACGTGCAAACGGAGTCATGTCATCGAAAGAAGAAGCGTGATAGGTGTGTGGGGATGAATGTGGGGAGCGTCTCTGCAGTGGCAGATGAGATTTGGGTTTTTTGATCGAGCCGTTTCCATGGGATGAAGTGAGATCTGATGAAATAAAGGCAGCAGGAGAGAAAGCATCACGCCCCTCCTCATGTGGGTGATGGTCTGGTCCGAGCATGAAAAGCAAAGACAAACGCCAGCATTTTTAAAAAGAGCCCGGAACATGAGAGGGACTTTAAAGTGCCGTCGCTGCCTCGGCAGTAGAAGACAGAGTCAGAAGGGAGAGAAAGGAGATGATTTTATCTGCTAATCTGGATGAAAGAGAGCAGTTTTTCCCTCTTTGTGGAGGCTTTTTACAAACAGGGCCGTGACTCTGCTTATCAGCAGATCAGTCGGCCCTTAATGTGCAGGCATGTTCTGTAGTTTAACCCCCCAAAACCACATGGCCGGGTCCCTATTGGGCTCACCTTCCTGCCTCCACTTTTACCCCCTGCCTCCCATCCTCCCCATATTTACTGTGCACGTGGCTCGTGCACACACGCTCACGCGAGGGTTGAGGCGGACTGCTACTGTTTGCAGGCCCCCGCAGACCTTTTATCTGCACTTGAACCATTTTTGTTGCCCACAGAAGCAGCTCTCATCTGGCGGATGGATCGGGAGTGCTGCACTTTGTGCATGTGTGAAGAATGCGGTGTGTGTGTGTGTGTGGAGGATACAAAAGAGCGTGTGCAGGGTTGATATTGGAGGGCTGAGTTTTGTGGTTGAGGTCTGGGTCAGCGGGAGCGTTATTGTATACGGCTCTGGCTTATTGAAGGATTCGTGTTTCAGAGGGGCGTCTGGTGAGGTCACGACACTATATTCCTGTTCTGGTTGTGCACGTTTTTGTTAAAAGTCCTCAGAATTTGAAATGATGATTAAACTGATCTGTATTTAAGAACGCTGCAGCTTTCTGACACCAGTTGGGTCTCATGACACGGACCCATCGTGTCCCAGTTAGTGTCTAATGCTGTAACCTCACACCCCCCCCCCACCCCCCCTTCCCCCTCGCCTGGGCAAAGTCACGCCACATTAAAGAGCGCGTTTGACTCGAAACCTTTGTTGAAATTCCCAAACCGCACACCTCCCTGTGACAGCCCCCGCCCCTGTTCCTGTCACATCTAATTGGAATCAGTCGGTGTTTTATTAATGTCTCTCTGCCTCGTGTTGGACCCCACAGGCCCTTCACACTTCGAAAAGGTAAAGTGAGAGGAGGGTGGGGTGAGGGGGGGGTTGAGGCTAGTTCCTGAGGCCTACTCCCTGCTACTGCATGACTTCCCGGCTCCAGAAAGAGCTCAGGACTGTTTGGGAAAAGCACCCGTTTATCAAAGGATTGGACGAAGTGATGATGTATCTTTTACTCCCGCGTGTGGTAACGTCCAGGACATGAGGAGGAGACCATTCTGGAGTAAACAGGACCGGGACACCATTGGGAAAAGAGGTCCCGCCACGAAAATGTGCGTTTTGGCTAACAATAACAGTGAGTTGGCTGTGCGTATCGAATGACACCCACGTCAATGCCAGGATCCTGAGGTGGCCATTGTTATTCACTTCAGCTGTCAGTGGTTTTGAATGTGGGGGTTAAAACACGCCAGAGGAACCCTGGAAGGATGAGTTAAGTTCAGCATCTACGGGGGTTTGTTCTGTCCGCTCAGAACTTTCGGAGTATTCGCAGTAAAGGGACGGGGGGAGGCGGAGAAAGGCCTCGTTGTCAGTTCTTGGTGATTCCGCTCCATCAGAACTGGCTGCCTGGCGAAATTGAAACTGAAGTTCTGGCCGTGCCAGAAGCCACAGAGTGACAACATCTGTGGGGTGTCATAAACGAGCAGAGGCGGGGGCCGAGCGACTGGAGAGGAGCGGTGGAGAGGAGGAGCGGATGGCGGTGGAGAAGGAAGACGGACTCATCTGGAGCTGATAACGGGGAGCAGAAACACGTGAGGGGGGGAGAGACGGAAAAGGGGGGAGCGGGGATGGATGTGGCAGGGTGGATTGTCTGGGATGCCCCCCCCTCGTCTCCAATGGTGGTTCGAGCCCCACAGAGCAACAGTTTAATGCCCGAGGAAAGGACGAGACAGAAGAGGAGGGAACAAAGGAGGGAGCGTCACCTTTCCTCGGCTCTTTCTCTCCGTCATTCCTACGAGCCGGTCTAATCCCTCGCTGGGTGCCATCTTTCATCACAGCCTCCCATGTGTGTATTATCCTCTCCAGAACACTTCCCATTAATATAATGGGGCCTGCCAGAAGCACTTAGCCTCATGAGCCTCGTTTGAGATACTGTAGATGATACTTTACGCGTACGCACAGCAGACGTTGCCCCAGGTAGGAAACAGAACCCGACTGTGGACAACATGCCCGACCCGTCTGCATCCTTTCCACCGGAGGTGGCCCGACAGGTGCCTGACCCGCTCGCACCGAACCCGTCGGAGATGCAGATGTAGCAGGAGCTGTCGCGCTGGCGTTGAAACAGACGGGGGGGGGCTCGTGCACCAAGCGCGTGCACGTGACATGAAGAGGAGCTGCAGGGAGGTGAGAAGACCTCTCTCATCTCCATTTTCCTCTCTGGGTAACAGTCGAGTGGATGTTTTGGCTGGATAAAACTAACCCGAGCAACAGTTAGCATCTTCTAGCGTTGCTATGGGACAATATATAAGAGTCTGTTGGATTTGGATCTTATTATTCATGTAGGACAGAAGGATTTACTGGGGGTGACACGTGGACGTGGGTGTCCAGGAAAGGTCCTCCGCCCGTATAGTAGCAGCTAAAGGTTGCCTGAGCAGGGTCACGTCTGCAGCCCCCACATTTGAAACGTTGCCTCGGTCGTTTAGGAACGTCGGGATTATTCCCTGACGTTCCGGCTCTTGCAGCAACAAACAAGCCCACGTTCTTCCACAACCTTTTCAGAGCGTGCCTCTCCTCTCCGGCGGCTCCAAGCTGCCGTTTTTTCCGCCGCCAAAGTTGAGTTTATTTTGAGTCGTGACATCTGAGGCGACGGTGGAGCCGTCTGGAGGCCAGAACTCCCCAGTCGGAGGGAGCGGAGGAGGCGTGAGCTGTGTTTTCTTTCCCTCTGGTTTGTTTTCCAGGCCTCTTTTTCAGTCGGCTGCGTTGCACATGGAGCTGTGGTGGAGAGAAACGCATTTCATAACAGGGAATGTTTGGAAAATGACTTCGATTGAGTATTTTGCAACATTTTAAGTGCAGTAAATTCATCTGAAGATGCTTTTTTTAGCTCCCGGTGGTGCAACAGCACTGACAGATACATTTCTAATCTTTGGATGCGGCTTCTGATCCGGTCTTAAATGTGTTTTGTCTAATTAATGGATGATTCCCTTTTTTCCAGCGTCATTTACTGAATGAAACAACACAAAAGCTGTAAGAATTTGTCAGTTCACAACAATTCACAACTGCTCTCAGACGTTATAACTCCGGAACGCCGAAGGCTCCTCGGTTCTGGGCCAGCGGAGGCCATCCGATGCGTGCGTGGAGCCCATATGGGACGAGGAGGAACCGAAACTCAATAAAGGCGGCGTTTGGGAGGGAGGGGGAGGGGGGGGGGTTCACGGGTGCGCTCGTCATGAGGCAGGCTGCGGTGAGCGCTCCGGTGGCTGCCGGGGTTTTGATATCGGAACGTGAAACAATTCCAAGCTTTGTCCCATCGCTTCTCCCGTCTTCACTGGTCCCTCTTCTTCCCAGTTTTCCAGCGTTCTCCTTCATAAACGGACCTTCCTGGTTTCACTTTTGCTGTGCATGACTCTGTTTCCTCTCTTCTCAGTCTCCTGTAGTGTCTGTGGGATTTGCCAGGTTTCACCCTAACCTGGTGGTGGGGGGCACCTACTCGGGACAGATTGTCCTGTGGGACAACCGCAGCCACCGCCGGACTCCTGTCCAGAGGACTCCCCTCTCCGCTGCTGCACACACAGTAAGACCAGTCCCCTTCCTCGGGGAGGGAGGGGGGAGGCAAAGGAAGGGCTGTAGCGTCCGTGACGTTCACCTTTTCATGGTTCTGAACACATGATGTCGTTGTCATGACGGCGGTGCTCTCCAAGGTGCTGATCCGGTTGGAATAACGCTCCGAGAAAACGACAGGAACGCGGCGTTTTCGGTCCGTCCGGTTGTTGGTTTCCTCCCAATGGCAGCGCAGCAACGGGGGCCTCGTCCCGAACCCACCAGAGACCTGCAGACCCGCACCTGTGGGCATCGGCTCCAGTACCGGGCCGGTCCTCACCGGGGCTGAGAGGCCCCCTTTGTGCCGCCTGCTGCGCAGATCAATTACTGCACAGTAATGACGTAACGTTTCACACGCTGTGCACGTCTGAGGCTGCACGCAGGCACGTGGGGTGTCTCCTCGCACGGTGATGATGTCACGCATTCCCAGGCCCGGTTCAATCCTCATAACATGTGTTACGCAATAGTTACTTGGGTGAACGTGTTAGCTAATAGAGTGAACCGCTGTGGTCAGAATAGAGTTGTATTGTGAGATAATAGTGTGTGTGTGTGTGTGTGTGTGTGTGTGTGTGTGCGTGTGTGTGTGTGTGTGTGCAGCACCCGGTTTACTGCGTCAACGTGGTGGGCACCCAGAACGCCAACAACCTGATCACCGTGTCCACGGATGGCAGGATGTGCTCCTGGAGCCTGGACATGCTCTCTCAGCCTCAGGTGGGAGCGCTCCCGTCTCTGGTCTCCTCTCCGTGTCTGTGCATGGAAAAGCTAACGCGAGCGGCTCCCTCATTCCCACGTGCGCGTAGGAGACCATGGAGCTGGTGTACAACAAATCCAAGCCCGTCGCTGTGACGTGCATGGCGTTCCCCACAGGAGACGTCAACAACTACGTGGTGGGCAGCGAGGAGGGGACGGTCTACACCGCGTCCAGGCACGGCAGGTTGGCCAGCACCATTAAGATGCTGATGGTTGGTGAATGGCGCAGTCCTGAACTGTGCACGCCCTCCCCCCCCTCTCAGCAAAGCAGGCATCTGTGAGATGTTCGAGGGCCACCAGGGGCCCGTGACAGGCATCAGCTGCCACGGCGCCGTCGGCACCGTCGACTTCTCCCACCTCTTCATCACGTCTTCTTTTGACTGGACCGTCAAACTCTGGAGCACAAAGGTAATGTGTGTGTGTGTGTGTGTGTGGGGGGGGGGGGGGGGGGGGTCTGTGGAGAGCTAACATCAGCCTGTCTTGGTGCTACATTTGGTGGACATTGAAGGCAGCCTTCAGCCTTTCAACATATATTTAAATATATGTTGGAGGAAATCTGAGAATAAATGGATAAAGTTGTATAAAAGCTCCAGCTGCAGCCATGAAGGTGAGCAGGGCTGATGTTTAAAAGCACGATGCTAACTTTGATTGACAGGTCAGGCTGTGGAAGGGTGAGCAGCGATGAAGAGCTCTATTGATCAGGAAGAACATCCATAATGTATGCGGCATAATGTCCTCGGGTTTATGCAGGATCCAGTTTCACTTTCACACTGTGACGGCAGCGAAGGCCTGTGTGTGTGTGTGTGTGCGTGTGCGTGTGTGTGTGTGCGCGCGGTCCTGTGACATTTCAGTGGGTTTTCATCAGAAGAACGTGTTATTTTTTAGGATTTGGGAATTCCCTATCCTTTGTGGAACACCACAGGAATGTGTGTGTGTGTGTGTGTGTGTGTGTGTGTGGGGGGGGGGGTGGTACCTGAGTTGCCTTACATGCACCGCAAGCTCGTTTGCTTACCCAGAATCCCCCTGGGGTTTGCTTTCAGCCCGGCCGTTGTATCACACACACACACACGCTGCGGATTCTCCTCACACACTCGTTTGCCCTCACACACACACACACACACACACACACACACACTCTCCCACCGATGTTTTCACACTCGGCGTTGCAAACACTGCGGTGAGTGGAAACACTCGGCGTGTGAAGACGTCGCCACAGTTGGGAGAAGGTGCGTGAGTGTGCATAACTTACACACGCGTTGCACTCTTGACCCAAAACCGGCGTCCAAGGAGCAACGGAGAAAATCCTCCCAGTTTCCCTACCTAACGCGGTTAAACGGAAGAATTTTGTCTGCTACAAGTGTGTGTGTGTGTGTGTGTGTGTGTGTGTGTGTGTGTGTGTGTGTGAGAGAGAGAGAGTAATTCTGGTGTGTTTGGGCTGCCCAGGATGTCTGGTGATGCAGATGCAGCCAGGGTGGGAGCAGGGAAATGATGATCATTTAGGTGGGATTTGATTTTGGAATTCACCAGCATTTTGTAAACAGGTTTATAGTTTGCTGTGATGTTTTTAGTGGCTGGCGTTCAAGCTGCATCTTGTTCACCGGCGTCTCCGCACACACGGAATAATAACAAGCAGCCGCTTCACGTGAGGCGCCAGAGGGATTAAAGCTGATGTGGAGATGATCTTTGAGCCTTGTTCAGCACAGGTAGACGCCAGAGGACGGTAAAACAGCACTTTAGTCACGGAAACGGCCTGAAAAAAGTCGCTTAAGCAGCCACAATTTCTCGTCTGTGTCCATTTGTCAGAAAAAAAACCCCATCAAAGTTTACAAAATAACAGAGAGAAGGAAGAAAACCAGGAATGGCGGCGCTGATGGAGTCACATGACCTCTGCTGTCACCTCAGACGGCTGCGAAAATGCTTCAATCAGGGCCCGAAATTGGCTGTTTGTTTGTCCGCACCCGCCTCTGTCCGCCCGTCCGTCCGTCCGTCCGTCCGTCCGTCTGGGAGCGGCGGAGCGAGAGAGCAAAGGTGATGGAGGGAAAGAAGAGACGCGAGAGGAGGAGAGAGAGACAAAGAGAGGAGAGGTGGCTGCATTCTTGGCTTTACTCCTCCAGCCAACCTGTCTCCTCTCCGCCCCCCGCCCCCCCTCCCCCCTCCCCTACCTGTCAGGAATGCAGTTTGTAAACCTCTGGAATCCTAACAGCCCATCACACACACACACACACACACACACACACAGCCGTGACCCTCGGTGCAGTTTGTGATCTGATCAAATCAACAAAAGGGAAACACAATAGTGGGAGGGGCGTTTGGTTCTTTACATCCTGGTGCGCTTGAAGCCCCGCCCACCGCCGGCGTTCTGGCCAGAATCCGCCGCCCTCTCCGGGTTCTCCGTCCGCTGTCCTGCACCTCGTCCTCCGTGGTCTCGCCACGGGACAGCTGTTGTGTTGAGGTTACAGTACACCTTGTGGGGGGGTCCCTTTCATCTCTCCCAGCGGTTTTATGGCGCTGTGTGAATGTGCGAGGCTTTTTAATTAGGCTCCACAGCCAGACAGGCCCCAAGGCTGAGGCAGCGCCGCTCTGTCTGACGCTCGCTCGCTCCCTTTCTCCCTTCCCTCCTTCCTTCTGTCCTTTTTACTCCCTTCTCTGCTTGTCTCCTGCTCTCTTTCCCTCTGCTTTCTCTTCCTCCCAGCACAACAAGCCTCTGTACTCCTTCGAGGACAACGCCGACTATGTCTATGACGTCATGTGGTCGCCCGTGCATCCCGCCATGTTTGCCGCCGTGGACGGCATGGGCCGCCTGGACCTCTGGAACCTCAACAACGACACCGAGGTGGGGGCTTGTTGTCCGCCGCCCCTGTCCAACAGAAACTGGACAGAGCTCTGACGGCAGCTAGCGGCGGTTAGCGGCTAACTAAGCAATGTTGTGCAGTCTTTTGTGAGCAGATGATGTTTTGGTTGCCTTCAGGGCTGGTTGCCAGGGCACAGACCAAACTACACCCAAACACTAAAAGCCTTCTATAAACCCCCCCCCCCACCACCCACCACCACCAAATGCTCCACAGCTCCTGCACGCACAGATTTCAGGACTCCTTAGCAGGCGTTTCCCTACAGCACTTGCTTTAAATCAGACGGTGACATCCCATGGCCAACATTCCTGCAGCCTCTGTCCAAAGTTGAGGCAACCTCAGGACCCCTCCCACTCTGCTCCCTCACTGAAGCACGCAGATGTGCAGGAGACCACAAGCAAAGAAGCCCAACCCGCAGACGAGTACCCCATGCTGGAGATGAAAATACGACCAGCTGAGGACAAATAACTGATTAGACGGTCGTCATTCTTTAAAGAAAATAGGCTTAAAAATCTCTTTGAAATGTAGGTTTTCTTCTACTGCCCAGAAGACAACGCTCCCGTGGTTCCCACGACAGCAGCCCTGTTTTTTTGTTGACCAACAGAGGACCTGTTCATTAGCCAGACTGAGCTAACAATGAGCTTTACGAGAAACATTTGCACACAAACGGATGTAGCGAACGCGTGCACCCACATTCCCTCATACGCGCTGGATCTCATGGCAACAGACTTCCATTGTTGCCATCAAATTAAAAACACGGTCGTAACAACGCCACCGGAGCAGAGCGGCGCGCCTGGTTCTCATTTCTTGCGTGCGCAGATGCACCGGCTAACCACGAGAACTCAGCAGCAGCGGCGGAAGCTAGCAGGCTAATGGCGGGCCCACGGCGGTTAGCGCTCGCTTTAAACGTGCGTGAGGCGAAACGATGCCAAGGCTTCCGTCTCCCCCGGCAACACGTGTCAGTCAGTGCTGCCACATGACAGGAGCGGTTTATGGAAGCGCTGCTGATGCCTCGAGGCCATTGAAGGTGCTGTTGGCCAGCATCAACGCTGTTGTGGCTAGCATCTGTACGCATATATAGCGAGCCATGGATCGCGTGCTGCCGCTGTTGTGATATGTTTCACATTTAATAAGATGGGCTCGGTCTTTAAGTAATGCCAAAAACTCCTCCCATTCATCATTCAGCGCCTTAAAGAAAAGGTCAAACATAAACATCTATAACGGGAATAAACTGAGCTCTGGCCTGCAGGCGGCGGATCGGAGGTGTTGTGGGTTTTATGGATATATTGGAGGTTATATAAAGGTTTATGTGCCTCATTAGGGGCTCACGCGGCGTTTTGTTCTTTCCAAAACACATAATATTCTGTAGCCGCTCTGGAATTCAGGTTCCCATCTTAAAACAGCTTTGTTAAGCAAGCGTCCACGTAAAGGTCTCATTTGGTTTCCTCACCAGGTACCGACTGCCAGTGTGACCGTAGAGGGCGCCTCCGCCCTCAACAGGGTCCGCTGGTCTTCCGCGGGTAAAGAAGTAGCTGTGGGGGACTCGGAAGGACGCGTGTGGATCTACGACACAGGAGAGGTATGACTGACCATCAGCACAGGAGGACTTCCTGTCGTTAAGCTAAAGAAGGTAGAGCGCTAACGCTAACGCTAACACAGCTGTGAGTAGATAGGGGACGTGCTTGAATCGCTCACATCCACCAGCAGCCGCCAGCGGCGTTTAAAGCGTCCTCGGTTCAGGGAATCGAGTGTTTTTTCGTGGTGAAACCTCTGCAGCCACCACAGCCGACCAGTTCAGGTCTTTTAAGCCCATATGTTTGCTCAACTCCCCGCTCGGCCTGGGTGCATCTGATCCTCTCCCCCTTCTCCTAAAATGGCCTCCGCGTGACTCCGCCGTCGCCACATAACAGCCGCCCGTCCTTCTCATGCCTCCACGCTCTCATGTGCAGAGCGCTCTGGTTAGGAGCCTCACGCGGGTCTGGTTCACCGAGCTGCGCCGCTAAATTTAACATCTTTTTTGTTTTGTGGCAAGTTGAAGAGAGGCTAGACTGAGCCGGTGGCCCCCGCGCAGGGTGGATGCTAACGAAGAGTCATCAGTGAAGCAGTTTTATGACCCCAGGAGGAGCCTGTGTGTGTGTGTGTGTGTGTGTGTGTGTGTTACCAGAAACTCTCCCCTCGTTGCTAAAACTGGAAAACAAATGGCAGCCATTGTTAGAAAAGCTTTATTTTACCCAAAATACGTCAGGGGAAAAGTGTTTCAGAGCCTCCCCCCCCCCGCGGCTGCAGGGATGGCGGCTTCAAAATGGCCGCCTGGCCCCCGGGAGGCCTTTAATTAGCTCCTACACATGCTGCACAGTTGTAGGCAGCCTGGGTGGTCAGTGGCGCTCAGAGATGACAGCGTGGAGGTCTGAGGCTCGGATTAGGACTGAACGCGTCTCCCTCCTCTGACGTCTGCGCCTCGTTTCTTTCAGCTGTCGGCGACCCACGCCGACGACTGGGGCCGCTTCGCCCGGACCCTGATGGAGATCCGCGCCAACCAGGCTGACGGCGAGGAGGAGGGGCCTATGGAGCTGGCTCCGTAGGAGCTGGTCGCGGGTCTTTGGCCATCACGTGTCGTTCCTGCCGGGTCGAGCAAGGCCGCACTTTAAGCTTCTCCGTCTCCGTCACCAATCCGCTGTTTTATATTTATTGGTGGTTTTAAGTGGTGAAACTGGTGAACCTGCAGTGTTGAAGACGTCTTTGAGCCTTATGAGTGTGTCTACTGTCATGATGCTTTGCACTACTGTGATGAAGAAGAAGAAGAAGCAGCAGCAGAAGAAGCAGCAGAAGAAGAAGAAGCAGCAGAAGAAGAAGCAGCAGCAGAAGAAGCAGCAGAAGAAGCAGCAGCAGAAGAAGCAGCAGAAGAAGAAGCAGCAGGCTTCATAAACTCCCCACGTGTTTGAAATCTCACTTTATGTCGTGCTTCTTTTGCATGCGACACATTCCTGGAGTATTTTAGAGACACTCTGCTGACTGTTTCGGGATTATCTGATAAAAGTTCGGCCACCTTTTAGTTCCGAAGAGAAGCCGTGTTTGGATTTTATCTGCTGTAACGAGTGTCACTGTTAAACCTGCTGTGTTTGCTATTAAACCATATCAGAGGATTATTAACGACCCGCCTCGCTGTGTCTGATTCTATGCACCATGTCAAAAGAGTCAATCTGGAACATTAAATCAACACAATCAGAATTAATGTCAGATTTAATGGCGACGTCAGCGCAACAGCGCCCCCTTTCTGTTGACAGGAGACTTCGATTTCTGCACCGTCTGATCGGATTCTGATAATAATCTAATAATCTCACCCAACTCTAACTGACAGGAAGCATCGGGAGGACGTGTCGAGCCTCTGGAAGCACAGATGTGCGCTCGGTTCTGTCTTTGGTTCACATGAGACACATGTGGAGCACATCTGTTCATTAGAAGCAGCGTTTTGATTTCCTTGCCAGGGCTGTTTTTATACAACTTTAGACAAAATGAATTGTTCCTGAGGGGCGTCGCTAATAAACCGGAGCCGTCTGCTCTCCTCTGCGGCTCGTCCCGGACCGTCTTCACCTGTTTTTCATTTCCCGATGCCAAAAAAATGTCATAAATAAATAGAAATGACTCGACTCCCCCCCCCAATGCATCAGGAGGAGCTACTGTGTGTCTCCAAAAGTTCATTCTGCTGCTTTTAACAGAGGGAAGAGGCCAGGCTGCATCTCCCTGTGACCAGAACCGGGATAAAAAAGAGGAAGTATTTGTTTCTACCTCCAAATGGAAGCCAAGCGACAATGGAATAGCGCGGTTGTCATAGCAATAAGGCTCCAGGTTAGCGTGTGGGGTTTGCATGTTCTCCTAGTGAAATGGGCACATTAGCTTGATTTGAGAGAGTGTGTGTGTGTGTGTGTGTGTGTGTAAAGAAGGAGCCCCAAACAAATGAGATGATTTGGAGATGGAGAGGCTTCTGGGGTTCTTTGTTCCTTTTAGCATCATCATCATGGACCTCGACCATCTTGACACAAGTGTGGTCCACACACACACACACACACACACACACACACACGTCCAGGGTCCGGTTCCTATCACTCCACCATCAACCAATCCATACCACCAGCAAGGCCATTATTTAATCTTTACCTTTTTTCTCCTTTTCCTCTCTCTTCCACTTCCTTTACAGCCGTCAGAAAGGAGCCAGACAATGGACAGTAATGAGAGCGGCGCACACTGCGCCCTGGTGACGGCGCCGGCGACCCCCTCTGCAGCCACTTCAGCCGTGAATGGACTCAATCATCGATGGCTCGGTCATTACCATCAACTGCCCTCTCCATGATTTACTCTGACTTCTTGGTTTTTGTAGCGGCCAAACGAGCTATTCAGCGAGCCTAATCAACTCAGCGGCGAGGTGGAAGACCGGCGCCCGGCGGCGACTGACCACCTGCGCCGAGCCGAGGAGAGACGAGGAGAGGAAGAAATTACACCGTCGAATCAAAATATTAGAAGGTCTGAGAAAAACAAGAAGTGTCTGCGATGCCTTCGAACGAGATCTTAGCAACTAGCATGTTCCGCTAACGTCTCCCCGATGGGGCCCAAAAGGAAAACAGGAAAGTTCCAAATGTTTCCGTCTTATGTGGAGACTTCCGGTCACGGCAGAACCTGGAGGTTCCGCCAGAACTCCGCGTCTGATCTGGTGTGAGATGCGCAGCCGCGTTCCTCTCACAACCGGAGTCCTGCGATGGCCCGCTAACCGAGCGTTTAATTCAATTTCCTGAGCCGACCATAAAATGCCGATAAAAATACGTCAGAGGAGGATGATAAATGTGTCAAAGTAATGAAAATAATCCAGGGATCATGAGGCCTGGAGTCTGTGGGCAGTGGCTGCGAGTCCTGTGGTGAAACCAGACAAGAAAATGGAGGAGGAGGGTGGCAGGAGCTGGGATTTTCTACCCCTGCGTCTGCTTTTTGCATCAAACATATCGACTTCCAGTTAGTGTTTCATGAAAATATTCACTCAAAAATGTAAATATAAGCCCGAGTCGCTCTTGTGTCCTCTTGCAGGGACGCACGGCCGCTCGTGCGCGTTATTATTTGGACTGGGAACTTCCCTCGGCGGCACTTTTGGCTGAGATCTGAGGTGCTTCCAAGACCTCAGACCCCAATCACCAATTAGCAGCTACCGCCGCGGAGCCTGCGGTCGGAGGCCGCCCGCCGCCGCTCTGAGCCGCTTCTGTTGCCCGTCCTGCAGGTCTGAAGGTCTGGGATCCGTTCAGGACCGAAGCGGATGGTTTCAGCTCTGCTGGAGGGGGGGGGTCACGCGGCTGTCCCTTCTCTGGACGGTGGCTCAGTGGCACCAAAAAGGTGGGTAGAAGCGTCCAATCAGAAGCCTCGTTGTCATGGCAATTTAGAAAACTTGGAAAAGGACCTGCAATCACAGACTGTTATGATCTTTTTTGGTTTATTTAGGGTGTTTTGGTCAGCACTGGGAGGATTTTAGTCTTTAGAAAAATCTGTATAAAGTGAGAGGATCAGGAAGTTGTGGACTAAACCTTAAACCCCTGATGTTGGTGCTCCCATCTGCCCCCCCCCCCCCCCCCCCCGTTTCTCCCTGACAGTCCCGATAAACCCGTCTGCATCATCAAACCTATAGAGTTCCCGCCTGTGTTCCTCACCGGTGTCTGGATAACCCAAACCCAAGACCTCCAGACACCTGACCAGAGACGAGCTGGCACGACCTTCTGCAGGGAACTCCTGAAACATCTCCCCCCCCCGCCCCCGGGGCCATGAATGGTGGCGCTGGCGTTCTAGCCGCCCTAAAAAGCAGACAGCTCCACCAGCAGAGGGTGAGCGTCAGGATAATTACCCCGACAAAGGCATCTCTGTGCCTAGGTGCAGCCCCTCCGGAGCCAGCCGGTCTGGGCTTAGCAGGCTGCAGCTCGCCCCCTCTCCTCGCCGCCCCTCCATCAATGCCAACGCCGCCGCCTCCTCTCACGCGTTCTCTCGTGGACACACACACACACACACACACACAGCATCCCATAGTGATCATCAGACTATCAGAAATGTCCGAGAAAACTTCCTGAAAATAAAGTTCACCCACGGTGATCATCTGACTTGCTAATGATGACAACCGCAGGTATGAGATTGACATTTCCACACTTGATTGCGCTCCCAGATGAAGCAGAATCACTCCTGCCAGGCTCTTATTGATGTCGTTTAATTAATCTTCCTCCGCCACGGCCTCGCCGAGGCTCCGCAGCCGCCGGCGTTTGTTGATCTGCTGTAATCTGCTGTAATCTGGCAGCACCTGGGGTTAAAGGTCACGGCAGCGTCGGCTAAAAGGCTGAAAACATCCCTGTTTCCATGCTAGCATCTATAATCTGATATCAGAGCACGCTAATATGATCAAACGCAGCGCCGTAATTTTTGCCCCACACGTCTGAAAAATACCAATTACGGCTTTAAAGGTGAATACATCTTTAAGGATTAATTGTGCCTTTTCTTGTTCCTGAAGAGATCGGCCCCTGGAGACGTGGGTTTGAACAATGGTCCATAATATTTAGAGTTGCTCCAGAGTTTAAAGAAAAATGACATGTTAGCTTTGCTCGTTAGAACCAGTGGATACACTGCTCGTGTGTGTGTGTGTGTGTGTGTGTGTTCCATGGAATTTGTACAAAAATCTGATATAATCTGGACGTGAGGAGCTCCGGTCTCTTTCAGGCAGCTTCCTCGTGGCGTCGGCCCACGGCGAGAGTGAGGCTGGACGCCACAGAACCCGAGCGAAGCGATGACGGACCTTCACCTGCGCAGGTGGGGGGCGCTGACGCGGCAGAACGAGCTGCGCTGCAGGAGAGCGTGCGGATCCCAAACCTGTACTTGTGACGCCGCGGCGAGTCCCAACTGGTCCGGCTGGTTGTGGGAAGACAAACCTCCGAGCGTGTCTAGTCAGAAACCATTACGGCGTTTTTTCTAACCTTTCTTGGAAGTGAAGCGTGTTCCCACAGTGACGGATTTCTTTAATTTTCTTCCTGTTCTGCTGTCTAAAACGATCTCTCCCCTCTCCTTTGATACCGTCTCGCTCGCGCTACGGTTGCCAGTGGTTACTGTCGCTACAAGCAAAAGGAGCGGCACACTGCAATTAGACAGCAATCGGTTGCCATGGTGCTATTTGTGTCTTGAAAACGGCTCGATCTGTTTGTTGTTGTTTCGCTCCTTGTTTCCCCACTTCCTAATTCAAGTCTCCATGAATGGAGGATTGTGCGCGTCGCCTCTCGCCTTTCGGGAAAGAGCCGGGCCGCATTTAAGGGCTAAAAGTCCCTTATTTTGGGCCGCTGCAGCAGGAGAACAGGAAGGAGGAGAGAGCGAGATTATAATAGCTCCATTGAAGGTGTGCGCGGCTACTTCTGAGATGATGTACAGCAAGCAACAGCTTCCCTGGGAGGCTGAACAAGAGGCTAAAATAGCTGCTGGGCTGGAGCTGGAGCTTCTTTATGACTTGTTTTATGGATGTGACCGTGCTAATTGCTGGCTGGCTAATACAGCAACGGCTGGGCCTCGTTCGCTGATGATTGGATGCTAATGAGTTTGTACAAGGAGGGGAAGAAGGTGGTGTTGGTACACTCGGGATTAGTCCAGACCCTGTTTGGGCACCTGACGCCAGATTCCTTCGGTAAAAACAAAAACCTCCTCGCTGTCCCTGACAAGATCTAAGAGCTAATGAGAGAGGATAGCCAAAAAGAGGGGAGCAGTCAAAACAAGAGGGGCGCGGGGCCAAGGCGGAGGCCGGGGCCGGGGCCGGGGCCGGAGAGGTTGTGATTATGGCGTGGCAGCGTCGGCGGCTCTCTCACGATTCCCTAGCTAATTACAAGGCAAGGTGATCCTCGGAGGAGCGGCGCCTTGAGCGCGGATGACAGCTCCTGGATGCGGGGCCGGAGGAGCCCGCACCCCCGCGCGGCCCCGCTCCCCCACAACCGCTCGCTTATGGCCGAACGGCCGATTTGCACCCACTCAAAACATCAGCTGCTATTCATAAATAACAATCGCACTTTCCACTGAGCGTCAGCGCCGCCGTGCTGCACGTGCACGTGCAGGTCGGCCTGTTCCACCTCTCTAAATTAGGCCTGAATAATGGAGCCATGCAAACACCCCCCCCCCACCCCAACCACCCCCGTCTGCAGCGACACAGTCAGCACTTCTTTTTTTTTTTTTTTTTTTCCTCAGCGCAGACCCTAAAACAGTCCGGGAACTTCAGGATAAGCATCTCGCCAGCTCGCTCAATGGGGCGCGGCGTCCGTGCAAAATAACGGTTCGAAGCTGGCAAAGCTGCGCCGGAGCGTCACGCCGCTGATCCGGGGAAGAAGAGGTGGCTTTATTTAAGCTCAGAGCGCCGACACTGTTGCACTGCCGAAATGATATAAACGTGATGCGCGTCTGTGTGTGTGTGTGTGTGTGTGATAAAGTGGCGGGCTGCAGTGCCAGCACTAACACTGGGGGCCTCGGCCAGCATGAAAGGAGCTGTCACGACGGCTCACAGCGGAAAAGAGGAAAAACCCATCTGTCCACGCCCCCCCCCCCCCCCCCCCCCACCCAACACACACACACAGACACACAGACACACACACCACCCGCACCTCTGTTGTGCTTCTGCCTCTCACTCCATTTATTTGCGGCATTAAAAAAGTAAAAAGGAAACTTTCGGCCAGAGCCAAACATCTCTCCAGCACATTAGAGCTTCTGTTGTTGCTTCGCTCCTCGGAACCAAAATAGAACCCCCTGGAAGCATTAAAGTCGCAGCAAATGTGGCGTGCTGAAACATTCGGGAAGCGTGTTCCTGTGGCCAAATCCCGTCGGGTCAGCGTTGCTCTCTGGAGCGGTAATGAGTTGTGGATCCTGAAAAACTTTGCATTAGCCATCGGCATCAAACGAGGCCTGAGTGAAAGCCTTTCTTTCATATGCTGTGTGTGTGTGTGTGTGTGTGTGTGTGTGTGTGTGTGTAAGCTGGGAGACTGTGACAGCTCAGCGATCAAACCTATAATGGGAGGGGTGCAGGTAACGATGTCAGCCTTCCTTCTCGTGCGCATGTGTGTGTTTATGTCCACCTGCGTGATCTCCTGGCTGTCACACGTGCACGCACCCGTGCATGTGTGCACGCGGCTCTACTTTGGATTTCACATGATCCATCAGGAAAGTGTGACCCCTGACGCTGACCCCTGTCCTCAGACAGCTTTAAAATGCCCCGTGTGTGTGAAGAGTAGAGGAAAATCTCTGCGTGTTTTGTGTCTGTGTGAACGTGCACACACGAGGGTGCACACACACACACACACACAGACACACACGGTGGCTCGCTGTGAGCTTTATGGCTTTCTTGGGTGCCACACCCAGTAGCTGTGGCGAAAGACCTATCATTAGAAAATAGTGAGATGAAGAAGGCAAAACACACACACACACACACAATGTGGCTTCCTACTAGGATGCATCCAACCATACAATATTCAAACGTCACTAATGAAATCGACTGATGTGGAGTGCGGGTAAGAGTTTGTTTGTGTGTGTGTGTGTGTGTTTGTGCGTGCGTGTGTGTGTTGGGGGGGGATGAAGAGAGAGAAACTGCTTCCCAGAATAGGAAGAAATGGATGCTGTATAAAACACACCAACCAAAAGTTTACACAAACCTCAATTACAACCCAGAGCTGGATAAAAATAAACAGAATGAAGCGTGGCCCCCTCCCCAGCCAGCAGGCACACACACACACACACACACACACACACACAGAAACAGGCCTGTAGCCATACACACTTAAAACACACACGCACATTTAGAAACCGAAAAATGCATTAGGATACAATACTACCTCCACACCTGTAGGGGGCAGCACCTGCTGTCGTTTGCTGTTGAGTTACGAATGATGTCATTAAAATTGCTTATAGTTACAATCTATGTGTACAAGCCAGGAAGCTAAAGAGGCGATATTAGCTAGCATTGACGTGCTACGTTCCATTCCCGATGGCCTTTTGTCTTTCCCAGGGAAATTCAAGCATCCCAGCTTCCATTTGAGATCCCAGAGCTGTCAATCAAACTCATGCCCCCCCCCCCACACACACTCTTCCAGGCAGCCGCTCTTTCAACGTGACCCCAATAAGACAGACGCGCTAACCTCAGTCTCTGAGGCCTCTGACTCACACGCGTCAGGTCCTGGAATGCGTGCACCTTTGAAGCCCATACGTGCGCGTCTGTGCGTCCACGTCTGTGTTTGCATGAGCGTGCACGGCAGGAGCGCGACATGACTGCGGCGTGACACAGGCCCAAAACTATGTGGCCTCGCGTGCGACGCTCATTGTCCTCCCGTGAAAAGTCCCCTGTCTGACGGTAATGACTGGGAGACGGGTCAGCGGAGGTGAAGCCGCGCCGCCCTCCGTCCAACCCGTGATTTTCTCCTTTCTTTCTTCTTCTTGTCCCACTAACTGCTCCTCCTCCTTATCTCTTTCTTTGTTCTGGCTCTGTTTTATGCCACAGGTGGCTGCCGGACCGTCGCCGTGTTTCTACCCCGAACGCACAAACACGGCGACCCCTAAAAAACAAGATGATGAACGCAATAGCATAAAAGAGCGGCCGCTCTTTCCGTCTTCACCCCCGGGGGAGGACTCGGCGCTGGCTTTTGGCTGGACTTTGGGTTTTTTTCCCCGAGTTTATGGGGAAACGTCACGGCAGAACCTGCCAAGCTGGAATTAGATGTTTATTTGACTGGATTCTGATCGGTCCAATTGGCCGCTCATCTTTAGCGGCGATCCCGATGACTCGGCGCCTCACCAGAACTTTACCTTAACGAGGATACAGTATGTAATCGGATTACAAAGGTTCAAATCTTTATCTGCGCGATCTGATTAATTCTCGTTTCCTGTGACCTGATTCCAGGAAACAGGAAAGATCACAACAAATCCCTCCAAACCAGGAAATGAAGTCATTGAGGTCGGTTCCAAAAGACAACAGTCAAGAAGTGGGAAGTCAGCAGGGATAACGTCAGGAAGCGTCTTCAGCCTGTCAGGTGGACACAAAAAAAAACCCAACCCAGGGCAACGGCGTTAATTAGAGAGAGACCCAGAAGGGACGGCGGACCAGAACCTCCTTATTAAGCTGTCTCCCCTGGGATAGAAGGAGGAAGAGAAGGGAGGAATGAAGGAAGGGGGGAGGGGGGAGGACCAGAGGAACAGTGGGGAGTCTGAGGCCAAACACAAGGTTCAGGAACCGCCCTTTACCCCCCCCAACCTTCACCCTCTGTCTTCTGATCACTCACAGGTACAAAAGAATCCACCTTTCATGGGTTTTCCCATGGCACAGGGAGGAGAGAGGGACAGGACAGAGGGACGGGGGTTGGGGGGGGGGTCTGGCCTTAAAGCAAGGCAGCGACCATCACTATAGAGGGGCCATTGTCCTCTGGCTCTCTCGCCCTTTTCTTATGAGGGCGCCACAGGGAGGGGGGCAGGTAGGCACAGAAACAGGAAGGTGGGTGGGGTGGGGGGGGGATTAAGGTATGCAGGGGGCCAATGGGGCATGACTATCAACCCCCCCCCACCAAACCAAAAGCAAACCTGTTGGTCAACAGGTCGGGCCCAAAGAGCGAAGTGGTGCCGGATGAAAGGTGTGATTTCACATGATTACACGGTGATCAGCCCTGATCTGATGAGGGTGAAGACAAGTTCGCTGGCAAACATGTAGCATGTAACGTGTCTGCCTGCCCTCTAGTGGCAGGTTGCAGTAAAGGGGGGGGGGTTTAACGTTGGTAATGGCATCCGTTACCAACGAGATTGTCAGGTTCCAAGAAAGCGGCGTCGCTCGTCTCCTGTCACACGATCGATGAGAACAGAAGACGTTTAGTCGCCAAGAGCAGCGTCAGTAACATTAACCTCGCTCCCCAGTCACCTGAGGTACCTGTCGCGGGGGCGGCGGGGGCGGCGGCCTCCCGACTCCTCGCAGGAGGATGGGAGCCGCTCACAAAAAGCCTGGCTCTCAGGGCGAACGCCCCTCCTCCCCGACAGCCCCGCGCTGCATGGCGAGCTCTTTCCGCCTGTTTTACCGTCATTTTCAAACTTAATAACGCTAACGGAGAAAAGGGAAACGGCGGCAGAGACAGAGAGAGGCACACAACACAGAGAGAGAGAGAGAGAGAGAGAGAAATGAGGAAATGGAAGAGAAACAGCCAGAGATGGAGGAGAGCTCCAGTTAGCTGGCGGCCAGCCCCCGAGGCCAGACCACAAGGGCCTAAAGTGGCTCATTGTGGTGGGACTGGCGTCTGTGCAGTGCTGGGCCCCTTTGCTCCAGCACAGCTTAGCCAAGTCTCCATTGTGCTGCTGGAAGCTGCTAGGCAGCTCCGCCATGAGGAAAAAAGCTCCACTCCTCCGCCTGGATGTCCCTTCATTCTCCTTCCTCTTATTTATTATTACAAATTGGTCTTGCACTTACACGTTATTCGCAAATTGAAGTTAGGTCTCCAAAGGAGGCTCTCTGGATTTGGGACTTTGTTTGTGGTATCAATCACATGTCAGAGGGCGGTCGGGGCGGTCTTTCCTCTCACGGAACGCTCTTCAGGATTAAGTGACGGGATGTTACTTGGACAGTTTTCGGGGCTGAACTTTGCCATGAACTTTTGAAAATGAGCAGGACTGACGAAGGCTGGCTCCTTCTGGGGGGAAAAACCATCTTTTTTACATCCGATCTGCGTCTGCAGGCTTCCATCGCTGCCTCGGTAAGAGGCCGCCGCGCTCGCCGGCATCACAACACCAACAAATGACTTGTTTGGAGGCGTAATTAACGCAGCCACCCAACCTGGTGGGACGACACCTTCTAGAAAGAGCATGTGAGAAGGAAAAGCTGCCAGGGTGAAACGATTCCTTCCACCTGACGCGTTTGGAGTCATTCAAACTGGCCGAAACTGGAAATGCAGAATAAAATCCAGGGACCTGCCAAATCCTCAGTCAGTCTGCTTGAGCTGGTACCCTTGAGCAAGGCACCAAACCCCCAAATGCTCCTCATAGGGCCTATACGACTCAATCAGGGGCCCATATGCAACAAAAGGTGAAGGCACCTATTAACGGTCAACAGTTGTGACTGTGTGACGTTGACCTGCCGGTTTGGTCCGCCTCCCCGCCAAAATGAAGCGGTTCCCCCAGACTATCCTGGAGTAAAAGCACCCTCATCCCCTGCTCAGGTGACGCGACCGGGCCCAGATCTGGTCTGGCGGATAGTTACAGGAAGTGAGTAATTCAGTGCAACAGGGAACGGAGCCATAAAAATAGGAAACCCACAGATTTTCCTCCATTTGTGTGATCGTTTTGTCTCCCTGGGTCGGTCCCTCGCATCTACCACGGCCTTAAATTTCCCAGGCTTCCCTGGGAGTGGGGAAAAGTCAAGTACTCCCCTCACACCCCTCTCCTCTAAATATTGGGCCATTATTTCCCGCATCTCCAATCAAGGGGAGCAGAGAGCGCTATTAAAGTATCCCATTGCTCAGAAATAATAATCGGGCGGCGTCCCTGGCCGGGGATAGAAATTATGAGCGCGCCGATCAGGAAGCGGAGGAATGTGAGACAGATCCAGTGGGCCACCGAGCGCCGGGTCCCAAGATGGTGGGGATGCGGATTGGGTCTGGACTGAAAGACGACTCTGTGGCATCGATGGAGTCGGGGCTGATTCTTTTGATCCCTCACAGCGAAGTCAGACAATGCGGGGTTAAAGGTGGGAGGGGGGGGGGGGTCAGTGTGGGATACACTTACTCAGTTCATCCTTTTCCAGATTTCTTTTTTTTTTCTCCGCGCTTTCACGTTGCTGTTTTCTCATTTCTCATGATGTCATCTGCACCAGTGGTGGATCCACACCTACAGAAGCAACACTGGCTCCCCAGGACCTGCCTGCCCCCCCTTTCATTATGTCTTTCAAGCTCTCTCAGCCATCAACACTCGCCGGATTCTCGCCCGCGACTCTGTTGGACCGCTAAGAAAATGTCAAAGCGCCTTGAATTTGCGAAGAGTTCTGAATTTCAGCTGGTTTGAGGGGAGCAGAGTCGCGCTGAAACTTAAGACCTGGTCTATTGTTGGACGAAGAAAGAGCAGGTCGACCGTAGGCCGGCGAAGAGTGGGGGCGCCATTGTTGGACCCGTTTTATTCAAGAGGAGCGTCGGGCCGGGCTCAGCAAGGTCGTCCCGCACTGGAGCCATTCCCCCCGCCGAGGCTCGGCTTACACGCACACACACACCTGACACACACACACACACGCGTGCACAGAGGGAGTCGGAGATCAACATCACAATGTAGATAACCCGTCAACACGGTCACACGTGCACGAGAGTGTGAAAACTGGGCTCTGTTTGTTAGGATTCGCTGGATTTTGTCCGGTTTTTCTCTGTTCTCTGTCCGCAGGTGCGAGGCACCACCTGACTCACCTGTAGCTCTTTTGGGTTGATCGCTTCTGCAGCTTTAACGAGCGGCTCGTTTCTCGCTTCTTCCACACGAACATGGGCGGGATTTTGACTTCGGAGGGAAACAAAGGTATTGACACACGCATCGCGCGTGTGAAATTGAACAGTTGCCTGTAAGTTTAGGCAAAGCTTGGCCAGAGATTGTGAGTAATAGCTATAAATGAGCATTACAACACGTCCTCCGACTGTAAATCACCACCTGGGATCACAGAATCGTATATCCTGGATGTTTCGCTTCCTGGATCTATTGCACAGATTTGATTTTAAGCTGCTCCCAAACATGCACAGTCATGATTTCACTTTTTGATGTTCCCCACTGGCTCAGGAAAAGAAGCGTTCCGCAAAGGTCTCCGGCTCACAGACGGGCTGGCCCACATATGTGCACGCTGCCTGTTGTGTAGGCGTTAAGCTCAGTAATGGCGTCCCCAAGGAAAAACAGTGGCCTTGCCGCACATACGGAATCAATCACGCTTGGCCGCATTACTGTATCCGAAATGCTCGTGCGTACGTGACAAACGTTTGAAGTAGTGCGATGCAAAACGCTCACACACTGCATGTGGGCGTGTGTGTTTGTCAGCCAGCCAGGGAGACATGGAGCTGAGCACATGCGATACCCCAAGGAGGCCTTAATAGCCCAGGGTTTGGACGATAGTTGGGTGGTGGCTGTGGAGGTCTGGCTGGCTACGGGCCACTGCGGGTCAAGCCGAGCGCAGTCTCGGTGTACCGGCGGTGGGAACAGCCTGGGGAGTACACGGGTCTGGTTCTGCTGTGGTCCACACCCCTGATAAGGCTTCAGATAACATCATAAGGCTCCACTTGTGGCCCTGGGCCATGCAGAAAGAGGTCAGAGCGGTTTCTGGGGTGGGGGGGTGGGTAACCAGGCTCAGCGATTAATGTTATGAAACCCAGAAAGGGAGGAGGACTGGATCTATCTAATAAACAAGACTGAAGCCGTGGAGTGGGCAGGATCAGGTCCAGGATATGTCCCACAGGTGAGGACCAAAGACACACAGGTGTCCACCCTGCTCCCACTAACACGCACATTTACATAAACACATTTAATACACGGAGAGACGGAATAAAGCTGTTCATAAAAGCATTTCCACTTCTTTAGATACAGACGCTTATGTCCTGATGTCCATCGAGCTTCTCTGCAAAACGAGGGCAAGAAAATGCCAAAAAATGGCGCTTCGACGGGAGAACCGAGAGCTCCGCCACCTCTCAGCAGGGAGAATAAACCTGTTGCAACCACTGCTTTTTCCATTGCACAACAATCACTCTCTGGGAGTTTTAATTAACTTTCTTTACGAGGTGGTAAAAGAGGTAAACAGACGGGGGGAGGGGGGCACTACCAGATTAAAAATAGATGCTGGGCTCCTGAAGACATTCCAGTCATCTGTGTGAAAGTGTCTTTATTGAAGCGGAGCCTCGAGACTGTTTCCCGGGCTCAAGTTTGCGCGTTTGCAGCGCTGGTTTGAGATGATGTGGAGGAAATGGCGGGTTTAAAGCTTCCTTCCGCTAGATGGCACTGTTCGCCTTAGAGACGCCAGGACTGGAGCTGCGACCAGGACCAAAGCACCGGTTCTGTCTGTCCCTGTTGATGGCTCAGCAGCCCCGGGTCTCCACAGAGGTGCAGATAAATCATTTGTCCTGTTTTCTGTCTGGTCATTATTGGGGTTTTTATGTTGAGCAATATCACATTTTTCTGCATTTAGACTTGTTTCTGACCTGTGTGAGACACTTTACCAACATCTCCCCGAGACGTCTGGTCGGCTGAAGTAAACACAGCAGAGAAAATGACAGAGTCTCCCAGGTGTTTACGAAACAGGGCAGGACGTGGACGCGGCCGTGGGACACACGAAAAGACAGCACACACTCCAAAATCATGAGACGATGGACTGTGGAGCTCCGTCCAGCCATCGCTGCCTCCATCCTCTGACACCCAGAGAGGTTAGACTTAATGACACGCTGGGAGGGAGAGATGAACAGAGGAGAGGAGAAGAGATGGGGACGGATGGGAGGTGACAGGAAGAGTAAAAAGGAAGAAGGAGAGATGGACAGCTGAGAGGAAAGATAAAAGCCCCAGCGGTTGGTTGTGTGGGGGTGTGAGATA